>NC_058524.1:182204280-182512980 GCF_904849725.1 Hordeum vulgare subsp. vulgare | reverse complement strand
ATACATATTTATTCTCAATGGGGGTGCGGTAAGCTGGTGCAGTTCCAAGCAAACCGTCGTAGCAGATTCTACATGTGAAGCAGAGTACATGGCTGCCTCGGAGGCGGCTAAGGAGGTTGTCTCGATGAAGCAGTTTATGACGGATCTTGGAGTTGTGCCGAGCGCACTAAATCCAATAACTCTGTTCTATGACAATACTGGTGCCATTGCTCTAGCCAAGGAACCAAGGTTTCATAAGAAGAGACACATCAAACGACGCTTCAACCTCATCCGCGACTATGTCGAAGGAAAGGACGTAAATATTTGCAAAGTGCACACTGATTTGAATGTTGCACGTCCGCTGACTAAGCCTCTTCCACGAGCGAAGCATGATCAACACCACAACTGTATGGGTGTTAGATTCATTACAATGTAAATCACATAGGAATATGAGACTAGATTATTTCTCTAGTGCAAGTGGCAGAGTGTTGGAAATATGCCCTAGAGGCAATGATAAAATAGTTATTATTATATTTCCTATTTCAAGATAATAGTTTATTATCCATGCTATAATTGAATTGAATGAAAACATAAATGCATGTGTGGATATATAGACAAAACTATGTCCATGGTAAGCCTCTAGTTGACTAGCCAGTTGATCAAGGATGGTTAAGGTTTTCTAACCATATGCAAGTGTTTCCACTTGATGACTGGATCACATCATTGGGAGCATAATTTGGTGGACAAGACCAAAATTATAAACGTAGCATGTGATCGTGTCATTTTGTTGCTATTATTTTCTATGTGTCAAGTATTCATTCCTATGACCATGAGATCATGTAAGTCACTGACACCGGAGGAATACTTTGTGTGTATCAAACGTCAGAACGTTACTGGGTGACAATAAAGGTGCTCTACAGGTATCTGTGAAGGTGTCCGCTGAGTTAGCATGGATCAAGACTGGGATTTGTCACTCCGTGTGACGGAGAGGTATTTCGGGGCCCACTCCGTAATACAACATAACATATAAGCCTTGCAAACAATATGCCTAAAGTGTTAGTCATGGGATCTTGTATTACGGAACGAGTAAAGAGACTTGTCGGTAACGAGATTGAAATAGGTATAGGGATACCGACGATCAAATCTCGGGCAAGTAACATACCGAAGGACAAAGGGAATGGTATACGAGATTATATGAATCCTTGGCACAGAGGTTCAACTGATAAGATCTTCGTAGAATATGTAGGATCCAATATGGACATCCAGGTCCCGCCATTGGATATTAACCGGGGAGTGTCTCAGGTCATGTTTGCATAGTTCTCGAACCCGCAGGGTCTACACACTTAAGGTTCGATGACGTTTCGGTATAGTTGAGTTATAGGTGCTGGTGACCGAAGGTTTGTTCGGAGTCCCAGATGAGATCACGGACGTCACGAGGGTTTCCGGAATGGGCCAGAAACGAAGATTGATATATAGGATTGTTTCATTTGGCTTCCACAAAGATTTCGGGCATTACCGACAGTGTACCGGGAGTGACGAATGGGTTCCAGGGTTTTACCGGGAGGGGCCACCCACCCGGGAGAGAACCTAATAGCCCATGGGTGGCGCACCAGCCCTTGGTGGGATGGTGAGGCCAGCCCAATAGGGCTATTTCGGACAAGGAAAGAAAATCAAAGGAGAAAAAAAGAGGAGGTGGGAAGGAAGGAAGGGACTCCTCCTTCCAAACCGAATTGGAGTAGGAGTCCCTCCTCCTCCCTTCGGCCGATGCCCTTGGGGATCCCTTGAGCCTCAAGGCTAGCCCCTCCCCTCCTCCTATATATACTAAAGGTTTTAGGGTTTTTCAGACATGACTTTGCCACGTGCAACCCTAAACCTCTAGTTCGTAGTTGTTCCTCTAGATCGGTTTTCTGCGGAGCCCTGCAGGAATAGATCATCACCATCACCGGCGTGCCATCACGCTGCCGGAGAATTCATCTACTTCCCCATCTTTCTTGCTGGATCAAGAAGGCGGAGATCGTCATCGAGCTGTACGTGTGCTGAACGCGGAGGTGTCGTCCGTTCGATGCTAGATCGGGACGGATCGTGGGACGACGGTGATTTGAATCACGAAGCTGTTCCACTACATCAACCGCATTTCTTAACGATTCCCGCTTAGCGATCTACAGGGGTATGTGGATCTGATTTCCCTCTTGTAGATGAACATCACTATGATAGGTCTTCATGTGCGTAGGAAATTTTTTGTTTCCCATGCAACGTTCCCCAACAAGTTTGTGATGCTAGAAGATGAGGACCCCCGTGATCTCTATCGAAGGGTGACTGCTCTTGCCATTGCTCCCCAAGACCATGGGAGCAAGGATAAGGCTGACACTTGGATCAAGCGCAAGTTTCTCAAGGCCATCATGCCATTCAACAAAGCCATGTCTTCCGTCATTCGTCAAAGGCCAGATTTCCACACCTTAACCTCAGGCGAAGTGTTTGATGAGTTCATTGCTATGGATATTATGAACAAGACCGCCGACAATGCTCTTGCTCGTTTCCGGTCGAAGATAGCCTCACCCAACCTTGCCTTGAGAGCCATAGCCATTGTTGATGAATAAGAAGAGGAAGAAGATGGATGCCCCGAAGACACAAAGTATGCTTATCACGAGCACATGGCTCTTGCATCAAGGCAGTTTTGGGGCAACAAGAGAAACTCAAGGCCCAACTTCTCCAAGGACAACTAAAGTGGGTCCAAGAACAAACAACGAGTACGAACATGCTATAACTGAGGCAATGTGAGTCACCTTGTGGAATATTGTCCTTATGAGAAGAGGGAAGACAATGGGGGCAAGCTCATTCGCAAGGACAGAGTCAAGTCCTTCCCAAGTAATAACACCTTGACCAAGAATACTCTTCCAAGGGGTTTGGTGGTCCATGAAGAGTACACCTCTGATGATGAAGAAGATGATACAGGGCGTGAGGGGATGGCAACGGCTACCGTGGCCATTGCCACTTCCTCCCCCAAGGTGTCTCTCTTCGGCGCCACCAACGAGAACCGCATCACCAAGTGCCTCATGGCCAAGGGTATCAATAAGGTAACCCCCAACATCAAGACCACTATCACTACTTCTCCTTCTTTGTTAGATTGTGTTGATAATAGTGAATTGTGGAGCTTGATGAGAATGAGTTTGACAAATTCATGTGTAAGATCAAAGGTGAAACCAAAAAGCACTTTGTTGCTCTTTTGGAACAAGTTGGTGTGATCAATGATATCATTGAGACTCCTGATGATACTATATCCAAGTTGCAAGAACATAGTCATTATTATGTCGATGAGATTGCGGAACTATCCGTTGCCCTAGAGGAAGAGTGTGGTGACCATTTGGCTCTTGAGGATTCACACAACGATGATCATGCTAAATTACAAAAAGAGCTTGTTCATGCTATTGTTCTTACACGTGTGCTTAAATCCGAGAAAGTTGCACTTGGGGTTGGCCATGATAGACTCAAGGAAGAATTTTACACACTTGACAAGGCCCACAAGGTCTTGAAAGGTGCTCATTTCTCTCTTAAGGAGTCTCATGATCAACTCCAAGTAAAACTAACCAAGGAGATTTCTACTTGTCCTCCTTTTGTTCTAATTGATAATGCTTGTGCTACTAACCCTTGTTGTGAGCATGTGCATCTTATGGAGGAGAATGCCAAGTTGAAATAACAACTTCAAAAGGGCCTTGTGGCATGCATCTAATGCGAGAATAATCTAAACGACCTTTTGAGTAATCAAAAGGAAGTGGTACGAAAGGAAGGACTTGGGTTTGCACCCAAGTCTAAAAAGAAAAGGAAGAACAAGACCAAGCTTTCTCCCTCTCTCAAGAACATCTTTGTCAAAGAGGGTGAGAGTACTCATAAGAAGATGAAGAACAAGGAAGGGGTGACAATGCCAAGAAGGGCAAAACCACCTCTACCAACAAAGCCGGTGACTTTAACCCCTCTTATGTTTTATGTCATGCTCGTGATGGGCATGTTTATGCCAAATTTGTTGGTTCTTATTATGAGTACATTGAATGGGCTATTCGGGTTCCTAAGACCCTTGTTTCTAACATCAAAGGGCTCATTCAAGAATGGGTACCTAAATCCAAGCATTGATCTCTTGTAGGAGTTTGCTTTCGGTGGGGTGTCATGTTTGCTAGACAGTGGAGCAAATCATATGACCGGAAGCAAGGACTTTGTGGTGGATGTGCATCAAATTCCATCTATGCCCACCATGTCCAATTTGCTGATGCCTCAACATCCAAGGTAATGGGATTTGGCAAGGTGGTCATCTCTGAAGATTTATCTATAGAGAAGGTCATGCTTGTTGAATCCCGTGCATAGAATTTTCTTTCCGTTGGTCAGGTTGCAATTATGGGCTTTTCCACATTATTTAATCTTGATACCATGGCCCTTTTGTGGAGCAAGACTCTTAAAGTAGCATTTGTTGGACATGTTGAGAACGGTCTCTATGTGGTGAACTTTTTGGAGCGACCTACTAAGATCACAAATTGTCTAATGGCTAAAGTATATGTGGGTTCACTGTGGCATCGCCGGCTAGATCATGTCAATATGAGATCTTTGCAAAGTCTCCTCAAAGGGGACCATGTTCGTGGACTAACAAATGTGAGTTTTGCGACAGACCGTGCTTGTAGTGCTTGTATTGAAGTAAAGCTTCATGAAACAGCTCACCGTCCCACAACTATCATCTACTCTAAAAGGCCTTTGGAGCTCCTTCACATGGATCTCTTTGGTCCTCCATCTTTTGATAGTCTTGGGGGAAGAAAGTATTGCTTGGGGATTGTGGATGACTACTCAAGATACACTTGGGTATACTTCTTCAAGAGGAAGAGTGAGACTCAACAAACTGTCATCGACTTTGCTAATGAAACTCAATGTCAACATGAAGCAAAGATATTGATGATTATAAGTGACAACGGCACCGAGTTCAAGAACTACACCTTGAATGAGTTCCTTAGTGATGACGGGATCAAGCACCAATATTCAGCACCCTATACCCCCAACAGAATGGTGTGGCGGAGAGGAAGAACCAGATGTTGATGGACGCGACAAGAACCATGATGACGGAGTTCAAATCTCCATACAACTTTTGGGCCGAAGCATTAGCACCGCATGTCATGTATCCAATTGGCTCTACTTCCACAAAGGCTTGAACAAGACTCCATATGAGATTCTTACCGAGAACAAGCCCAATCTCAAGTACTTCCTGGTGTTCAGTTGTAAGTGTTTCATACTCAAGAAAAGTGTCCGTTTGTCTAAATTTGAAGCTAGAGATCATGAGGGCATATTTGTTGGTTATGCTACAAACTCTCATGCTTACTGTTTCTCAACAAGTCCACCAGACTCATTGAGGAGAAGTGTAATGTAGAGTTTGATGAAAATGATGGCTCCCAACTGGAGCAAAGTGGTATTTGTGATCTAGGTGATGAAATTCCTCCTCAAACCATAAGAAGAATGGGGATTGGTCAAATACTCCCCATTGAGGAACCCCCTATGGCCGAAGGAGAAGGACAATGCTCTACTCAAGTGGAGCCATCACCCTCGCTAGACCCACATGGTTACGAAGAACAAAGTAAAGGCCCTCAACCCGATGAACAAGATCAAGGACAAGATCAACCTCATGAAGATGTTGTTGCACCAAATGATGTCCAAGATCATGCTCAAGACTCCGAGTTTGCTAAAGATCAAGTGTAACCACAAGATCAAGGGAAAACTAGTGAGAAAGCTCAAGACGGTGCTCAAGATGTTCAAGAAGACGCTCCTAAATTATCCAGTAAGGAAGTCTTGAAGTGTCGCGCCGCCAAGATAGATAACAAGCTCTAGGTTCGACAAAATATCTTCAAGATTGTGCTTGGAAGCTTCAATAAGGGGGTAACTACTCGTCAACAATGATCAAACTTTTGTTTGCATCACGTGTTTGTTTCGTGTGTTGAACCCCAAAAGGTACATGATGTGATCGATGATGAGGATTGTCTTGAAGCCATGCATGATGAACTTAACAACTTCGAGCGCAATCCAGTTTGGGAATTAGTGCCAAGGCCAACGGAGGAACATAATGTCATTGGAACCAAATGGATATTTAAGGACAAGCAGGATGCAAATGGTGTTGTCATTCAAAACAAGGCAAGATTGGTGGCTCAAGGATACTCCCAAGTCGAGGGTATCGACTACGGTGAAACCTTTGCCTCTGTTGCTCATCTTGAATCTATTCGCATGCTGCTTGCATTTTCTTCTCATCATGATTTCAAATTGCAACAAATGGATGTGAAGAGTGCATTTCTTAATTGTCCCTTAAATTGGTTGGTATATCTCAAACAACCCCCAGGATTCGAGGATCCCAAGCTCCCCACTCATGTATACAAACTCAAGAAGGCGCTCTACGGCCTTAAACAAGCCCAACATGCATGGTATGAGTACACTACCGAGTTGTTGCAAGATCCTGGGTTTGAGATTCGGAAAATTGATCCCACCCTTTTTACAAAAAAGGTCAAAGGGGATTTGTTCATATGCCAACTATATGTTGATGATATTATTTTTTGGTTCTCCTAACGAATCTTTCAATGAAGTGTTTCCTGCACTAACGACCGAGAAGTTTGAGATGTCTATGATGGGAGAGTTGAAGTTCTTTCTCGGGTTTGAAATCAAACAAGGAAGAGAAGGAACATTCATCACACAAGCCAAGTACACTCAAGACATGCTCAAGAGATTCGAGCTCAAGGACATCAAGTCGGTCAAATTTCCCATGCCAACCAAATGGAATATTGACAATGATCCCAATGGTAAAGCAATGGATGAAAAGGTATACCGCTCCATGATTGAATCCTTACTTTACCTTTGTGCATCTAGACCAGATATCATGTTGACTGTGGGAATTTGTGCATGGTTTCAATCTGCACCAAAGGAAAGCCTCTATGGGGCAGTCAAACAAATCTTTTGATATTTGGCTCACACCCCAAACTTTGGCTTATGGTACCCCAAAGGAGCAAGCTTTAGTCTAGTAGGTTACTCTGACTCAGATTGGGCTGGAGACTATGTCGGAAGGAAGTCAACCTCTGGAGGATGCCAATTCCTTGGTCGCGCTTTCGTAAGTTGGTCTTCGAAGAAGCAAAACTATGTGTCACTCTCTTCCACCGAGGCTGAGTATGTAGCTGCTACAAGTTGTTGTGATCAATTATTATGGATGAGTCAAACTTTAAAGGACTGCGGTGTCACTTCTAACAAAGTGCCTCTTCTATGTGACAATGGAAGTGCCATCAAGATATCTCTTAATCCGGTCCAACATAGTAAGATCAAGCATATTGATATTCGTCATCAATTTATTCGCGATCATATCAAGCAACGAGATATTGAGGTCCTCTTCATCAACACTCAAGAGCAACTTGCGGATATTTTCACCAAACCTCTAGATTAAGCTGTTGGAATTATGCCCTAGAGGCAATAATAAATATAGTTATTATTATAATTCCTGTATCAAGATAATCGTTTATTATCCATGCTATAATTGTATTGAATGAAGACTCATTTACATGTGTGGATACATAGACAAAACACTGTCCCTAGCAAGCCTCTAGTTGGCTAGCCAGTTGATCAAAGATAGTCAGTGTCTTCTGATTATGAACAAGGTGTTGTTGCTTGATAACTGGATCACGTCATTAGGAGAATCACGTGATGGACTAGACCCAAACTAATAGACGTAGCATGTTGATCGTGTCATTTTGTTGCTACTGTTTTTTGCGTGTCAAGTATTTGTTCCTATGACCATGAGATCATATAACTCACTGACACCGGAGGAATACTTTGTGTGTATCAAACGTCGCAACGTAACTGGGTGACTATAGAGATGCTCTACAGGTATCTCCGAAGGTGTTAGTTGAGTTAGTATGGATCAAGACTAGGATTTGTCACTCCGTGTGACGGAGAGGTATCTCGGGGCCCACTCGGTAATACAACATCACACACAAGCCTTGCAAGCAATGTAACTTAGTGTAAGTTGCGGGGTCTTGTATTACGGAACGAGTAAAGAGACTTACCGGTAAACGAGATTGAAATAGGTATGCGGATACTGACGATCGAATCTCGGGCAAGTAACATACCGAAGGACAAAGGGAATGACATACGGGATTATATGAATCCTTGGCACTGAGGTTCAAATGATAAGATCTTCGTAGAATATGTAGGATCCAATATGGGCATCCAGGTCCCGCTATTGGATATTGACCGAGAAGTCTCTCAGGTCATGTCTACATAGTTCTCGAACCCGCAGGGTCTGCACACTTAAGGTTCGACGTTGTTTTATGCGTATTTGAGTTATATGGTTGGTTACCGAATGTTGTTCGGAGTCCCGGATGAGATCACGGACGTCACGAGGGTTTCCGGAATGGTCCGGAAACGAAGATTGATATATAGGATGACCTCATTTGATTACCGGAAGGTTTTCGGAGTTACCGGGAATGTACCGGGAATGACGAATGGGTTCCGGGAGTTCACCGGGGGGAAACCCACCCCGGGGAAGCCCATAGGCCTTGAGGGAGGCGCACCAGCCCTTAGTGGGCTGGTGGGACAGCCCAAAATGTCCCTATGCACATTGGAAGAAAAATCAAAGAGAAATAAAAAAAAGGAGGAGGTGGGAAGGGAAGGAAGGACTCCCACCCACCAAACCAAGTCCAACTCGGTTTGGGGGGGAGACCTTCCCCCCTTGTCTCGTCCGACCCCCTTGGGGCTCCTTGATCCCCAAGGCAAGGCCCCCCCTCTCCCACCTATATGTACGGAGGTTTTAGGGCTGATTTGAGACGACTTTTCCACGGCAGCCCGACCACATACCTCCACGGCTTTTCCTCTAGATCGCGTTTCTACAGAGCTCGGGCGGAGCCCTGCTGAGACAAGGTCATCACCAACCTACGGAGCGCCGTCACGCTGCCGGAGAACTCTTCTACCTCTCCGTCTCTCTTGCTGGATGAAGAAGGCCGAGATCATCGTCGAGCTGTACGTGTGCTGAACGCGGAGGTGCCGTACGTTCGGCACTAGATCGTGGGACTGATCGCGGGATAGTTCGCGGGGCGGATCGAGGGACGTGAGGACGTTCCACTACATGAACCGCGTTCACTAACGCTTCTGTTGTACGGTCTACAAGGGTACGTAGATCACTCATCCCCTCTCGTAGATGGACATCACCATGATAGGTTTTCGTGCGCGTAGGAAAATTTTTGTTTCCCATGCGACGTTCCCCAACAGTGGCATCATGAGCTAGGTTCATGCGTAGATGTCTTCTCGAGTAGAACACAAAAGTTTTTGTGGGCGGTGATGTGCGTTTTTCTGCCCTCCTTAGTCTTTTCTTGATTCCGCGGTATTGTTGGATTGAAGCGGCTTGGACCGACATTACTCGTACGCTTACGAGAGACTGGTTTCATCGCTACGAGTAACCCCGTTGCTCAAAGATGAATGGCAAGTGTCGGTTTCTCCAACTTTAATTGAATCGGATTTGACCGAGGAGGTCCTTGGATGAGGTTAAATAGCAACTCATATATCTCTGTTGTGGTGTTTGCGTAAGTAAGATGCGATCCTACTAGATACCCATGGTCACCACGTAAAACATGCAACAACAAAATTAGAGGACGTCTAACTTGTTTTTGCAGGGTATGCTTGTGATGTGATATGGCCAACGATGTGATGTGATATATTGGATGTATGAGATGATCATGTTGTAATAGATAATATCGACTTGCACGTCGATGGTACGGCAACCGGCAGGAGCCATAGGGTTGTCTTTATACTAATGTTTGTGCTTGCAGATGCGTTTACTATTTTGCTAGGAAGTAGCTTTAGTAGTAATAGCATGAGTAGCACGACAACACCGATGGCGACACGTTGATGGAGATCATGGTGTGGCGCCGGTGACAAGAAGATCGTGCCAGTGCTTTGGTGATGGAGATCAAGAAGCACATGATGATGGCCATATCATGTCACTTATGAATTGCATGTGATGTTAATCCTTTTATGCACCTTATTTTGCTTAGAACGACGGTAGCATTATGAGGTGATCTCTCACTAAAATTTCAAGACGAAATGGTGTTCTCCCCGACTGTGCACCGTTGCTACAGTTCGTCATTTCGAGACACCACGTGATGATCGGGTGTGATAGACTCAACGTTCACATACAACGGGTGCAAAACAGTTGCACACGCGGAACACTCGGGTTAAGCTTGACGAGCCTAGCATGTGCAGACATGGCCTCGGAACACATGAGACCGAAAGGTCGATCATGAATCATATAGATGATATGATTAGCATAGGGATGCTTACCACTGAAACTATACTCAACTCACGTGATGATCGGACTTGAGCTAGTGTAAGTGGATCATGAACCACTCAAATGACTAGAGAGATGTACTTTTTGAGTGGGAGTTTAGCGAATAATTTGATTAAGTTAAACTCTAATTATCTTGAACATAGTCTAAGTCCACTTTGAATATATTTGTGTTGTAGATCATGGCTCACGCGACAGTCACCCTGAATTTTAATACGTTCCTAGAGAAAGCTAAGTTGAAAGATGATGGAAGCAACTTTGTAGACTGGGCTCGTAATCTTAAGCTAATCTTACAAGCTAGGAAGAAGGATTATGTCCTTAATGCTGCGCTAGGAGATGAACCACCCGCTACGGCTCATCAGGATGTTAAGAACGCTTGGTTAGCACGTAAGGAGGACTACTCAGTAGTTCAATGTGCAGTCTTGTATGGCTTAGAACCGGGACTTCAACGTCGCTTTGAGTGTCATGGAGCATTTGAGATGTTCCAGGAGTTGAAGTTTATCTTTGAGAAGAACGCCCGGATATAGAGATATGAGACCTCCAATAAATTCTATCCTTGCAAGATGGAGGAGAACTCGTCTGTCAGTGAACATGTGCTCAAAATGTCTGGGTACTCAAACCGTCTAGGTGAGCTGGGGATTGAACTCCCGCAAGAGGCTATCACTGACAGAATCCTTCAATCACTGCCGCCAAGCTATAAAGGCTTTGTGTTGAACTACAACATGCAAGGGATGAACAAGTCTCCCGGCGAGTTGTTTGCGATGCTGAAAGTTGCAGAGTCTCAACTCCGTAAAGAGCATCAAGTGTTGATGGTGAATAAGACCACTAGTTTCAAGAGAAACGGCATAGGCAAGAAGGGTAATTCAAAGAAGAGCGGCAAGCCTGTTGCCAATCCGACGAAGAAACTCAAAGCGGGACCTAAGCCTGAAACAGAGTGTTACTATTGCAAGGGTATGGGTCATTGAAGCGCAATTGCCCCAAGTATCTGGCAGATGAGAAGGCGGCCAAAGAAAAATCAGGTATATTTGATATACATGTTATTGATGTGTACTTAAACGGCTCTCGTAGTAGTGCCTGGGTATTCGATACCGGTTCTGTTGCTCATATTTGCAACTCGAAACAGGAACTACGGAATAGACGAAGGCTGGCGAAAGATGAAGTGACGATGCGCGTAGGAAATGGTTCCAAGGTTGATGCAATCGCCGTCGGCACAGTTTCACTTCAGTTACCATGAGGATTAGTTATGAACTTGAATCATTGTTATTTAGTGTCTGCGTTGAGCATGAACATTATATATGGATCTTGTTTATTGCGAGACGGTTACTCTTTTAAGTGAGAGAATAATGGTTGTTCTATTTCTATGAGTAACATCTTTTATGGTCATGCACCCAATGTGAGAGGATTGTTCATATTGAATATTGATAGCGATACACACATACATAACATTGAGACCAAAAGAGTTAGAGTTAACAATGATAGCGCCATATTTTTGTGGCACTGCCGCTTAGGTCATATTGGTGTAAAGCGCATGAAGAAACTCCATGCCGATGGACTTTTGGAGTCACTTGACTTTGATTCACTTGACACGTGCGAACCATGCCTCATGGGCAAGATGACTAAAACTCCGTTCTCCGGAACAATGGAGCGTGAAAGTGACTTGTTGGAAATCATACATACCGATGTGTGTGGTCCGATGAGCGTAGAGGCACGCGGCGGATATCGTTATTTTCTCACCTTCACTGACGATTTGAGTAGATATGGTTATGTCTACTTAATGAAGCACAAGTCTGAAACATTTGAAAAGTTCAAGCAATTTCAGAGTGAAGTTGAAAATCATCGTAACAAGAAGATCAAGTTCCTACGGTCTGATCGTGGGGGTGAATATCTGAGTTTCGAGTTTGGTGCTCACTTAAGACAATGTGGAATTGTTTCACAGTTGACACCGCCTGGAACACCACAGCGTAATGGTGTGTCCGAACATTGTAACCGTACTTTATTAGAGATGGTGCGATCTATGATGTCTCTTACCGATTTGCCGTTATCGTTTTGGGGTTATGCATTAGAAACAGCTGCATTCACTTTAAATAGGGCACCATCAAAATCCGTTGAGACGACACCATATGAACTGTGGTATGGCAAAAGGCCAAAGTTGTCGTTTCTTAAAGTTTGGGGATGTGATGCTTATGTCAAAAAGCTTCAGCCTGAAAAGCTGGAACCCAAAGCGGAAAAGTGCATCTTCATAACTTACCCAAAAGAGACAGTTGGGTACACCTTCTATCTCAAATCCGAGGACAAAGTGTTTGTTGCTAAAAACGGAGCTTTTCTCGAGAAGGAGTTTCTCTCGAGATAATTGAGTGGGAGGAAGATAGAACTTGACGAGGTTGTCGAACCTCTCATCCCTCTGGATGGTGGCGCAGGGCAAGGGGGAACCTCTGTCGTTGCAACGCCGGTTGAGGAGGAAGTTAATGATGATGATCATGAAACTCCGTTTCAAGTTTCTGTCGAACCACGCAGGTCGACGAGACCACGTGTTGCTCCAGAGTGGTACGGTAATCCCGTCTTATCAATCATGTTGTTGGACAACAATGAACCTGCAAATTATGAAGAAGCAATGGTGGGCCCAGATTCCAACAAATGTCTAGAAGCCATGAAGTCCGAGATAGGATCCATGTATGAGAACAAAGTGTGGACTTTGGAGGTACTGCCTGAGGGCTGCAATGTGACCGTTTATAAAGCTCGACTTGTGGCAAAGGGTTTTTCACAAGTTCAAGGAGTTGACTACGATGAGACATTCTCACCCGTAGCGATGCTTAAGTCCGTCAGAATCATGTTAGCAATAGCTGCATTTTTCGATTATGAAATGTGGCAGATGGATGTCAAAACGGCGTTCCTTAACGCTTTCCTTAAGGAAGAATTGTATATGATGCAACCCGAAGGTTTTGTCGATCCTAAGAATGCTAACAAGGTGTGCAAGCTCCAGCGTTCCATTTATGGACTGGTGCAAGCATCTCGGAGTTGGAACAAACGTTTTGATGCGGTGATCAAAGCATTTGGGTTTATACAAGTGGTTGGAGAATCTTGTATTTACAAGAAAGTGAGTGGGAGCTCTGTGGCGTTTCTAATATTATATGTGGATGACATATTGCTGATTGGAAACAACGTAGAGTTTTTGGAGAGCATAAAGGATTACTTGAATAAAAGTTTCTCTATGAAGGACCTAGGAGAAGTTGCTTACATTCTAGGCATTAAGATCTATAGGGATAGATCAAAACGCCTGATAGGACTTTCAAAAAGCACATACCTTGATAAAGTTTTGAAGAGGTTCAAAATGGAACAGTCCAAGAAGGGGTTCTTGCCAGTTTTACAAGGTACGAGATTGAGTAAGACTCAGTGCCCAGCAACTGATGAAGATAGAGAGCATATGCGCTCCGTCCCCTATGCTTCAGCCACAGGTTCTATCATGTATGCAATGTTGTGCACTAGACCGGACGTTAGCCTGGCCATAAGTATGGCAGGTAGGTTCCAGAGTAATCCAGGAGTGGATCACTGGACGGCGGTCAAGAATATCCTGAAGTACCTGAAAAGGACTAAGGAAATGTTTCTCGTATATGGAGGTGACGAAGAGCTCGCCGTAAAAGGTTACGTCGATGCAAGCTTTGACACAGATCCGGACGACTCTAAGTCGCAAACCGGCTACGTATTTATTCTTAATGGGGGTGCGGTAAGCTGGTGCAGTTCCAAGCAAAGCGTCGTAGCAGATTCTACATGTGAAGCGGAGTACATGGCTGCCTCGGAGGCGGCTAAGGAGGGTGTCTGGATGAAGCAATTCATGACGGATCTTGGAGTGGTGCCAAGCGCACTAAATCCAATAACCTTGTTCTGTGACAACACGGGTGCCATTGCCTTAGCAAAGGAACCACGGTTTCACAAGAAGTCCAGAAACATCAAACGACGCTTCAACCTCATCCACGACTACGTCGAAGGGGAGGACGTAAGTATATGCAAAGTGCACACGGATCTGAATGTAGCAAGACCCGCTGACTAAACCTCTTCCACGGGCTAAGCATGATCAACACCAGAACTGTATGGGTGTTAGATTTATTACAATGTAATTCGCATGATGATGTGAGGACTAGATTATTGACTCTAGTGCAAGTGGGAGACTGTTGGAATTATGCCCTAGAGGCAATAATAAATATAGTTATTATTATAATTCCTGTATCAATATAATCGTTTATTATCCATGCTATAATTGTATTGAATGAAGACTCATTTACATGTGTGGATACATAGACAAAACACTGTCCCTAGCAAGCCTCTAGTTGGCTAGCCAGTTGATCAAAGATAGTCAGTGTCTTCTGATTATGAACAAGGTGTTGTTGCTTGATAACTGGATCACGTCATTAGGAGAATCATGTGATGGACTAGACCCAAACTAATAGACGTAGCATGTTGATCGTGTCATTTTGTTGCTACTGTTTTTTGCGTGTCAAGTATTTGTTCCTATGACCATGAGATCATATAACTCACTGACACCGGAGGAATACTTTGTGTGTATCAAACATCGCAACGTAACTGGGTGACTATAAAGATGCTCTACAGGTATCTCCGAAGGTGTTAGTTGAGTTAGTATGGATCAAGACTGGGATTTGTCACTCCGTGTGACGGAGAGGTATCTCGGGGCCCACTCGGTAATACAACATCACACACAAGCCTTGCAAGCAATGCAACTTAGTGTAAGTTGTGGGATCTTGTATTACAGAACGAGTAAAGAGACTTGCCGGTAAACGAGATTGAAATAGGTATGCGGATACTGACGATCGAATCTCGGGCAAGTAACATACCGAAGGACAAAGGGAATGACATACGGGATTATATGAATCCTTGGCACTGAGGTTCAAATGATAAGATCTTCATAGAATATGTAGGACCCAATATGGGCATCCAGGTCCCGCTATTGGATATTGACCGAGAAGTCTCTCGGGTCATGTCTACATAGTTCTCGAACCCGCAGGGTCTGCACACTTAAGGTTCGACGTTGTTTTATGCGTATTTGAGTTATATGGTTGGTTACCGAATGTTGTTCGGGGTCCCGGATGAGATCACGGACGTCACGAGGGTTTCCGGAATGATCCAGAAACGAATATTGATATATAGGATGACCTCATTTGATTATCGGAAGGCTTTCGGAGTTACCGGGAATGTACCTGGAATGACGAATGGGTTCCGGGAGTTCACCGGGGGGCAACCCACCCCGGGGAAGCCCATAGGCCTTGAGGGTGGCGCACCAGCCCTTAGTGGGTTGGTGGGACAGCCCAAAAGGGCCCTATGCGCATTGGAATAAAAATCAAAGAGAAAGAAAAAAAAGGAGGAGGTGGGAAGGGAAGGAAGGACTCCCACCCACCAAACCAAGTCCAACTTGGTTTGGGGGGGAGACCTTCCCCCCTTGGCTCGGCCGACCCCCTTGGGGCTCCTTGAGCCCCAAGGCAAGGCCCCCCCTCTCCCACCTATATATACGGAGGTTTTAGGGCTGATTTGAGATGACTTTTCCACGGCAGCCCGACCACATACCTCCACGGTTTTTCCTCTAGATCGCGTTTCTGCAGAGCTCGGGCGGAGCCCTGCTGAGACAAGGTCATCACCAACCTCCGGAGCGCCGTCACGCTGCCGGAGAACTCTTCTACCTCTCCGTCTCCCTTGCTGGATCAAGAAGGCCGAGATCATCGTCGAGCTGTACGTGTGCTGAACGCGGAGGTGCCGTCCGTTCGGCACTAGATCGTGGGACTGATCGCGGGATAGTTCGCGGGGTGGATCGAGGGACGTGAGGATGTTCCACTACATCAACCGCGTTCACTAACGCTTCTGCTATACGGTCTACAAGGGTACGCAGATCACTTATCCCCTCTCGTAGATGGGCATCACCATGATAGGTCTTCGTGCGCGTAGGAAAATTTTTGTTTCCCATGCGACGTTCCCCAACATAAGCAAGGTTTGGCGAGTTAAGGCATGAACTAAGAATCCCCAAGGGACCCCAAGAATTCTTGGTATACGCTCATTCCAATCCTCAATTCTCCTTTTGTTCCACTTTTGGAAGACCTTGCGTTATGTCACTAGATCCCGATTTTTCATATATAAACGTAACCAAACTATCTCCCTTGTAAAGGATTTCTCCATAATGACCATTAACAGTTGCTCCTGTAGTGTCCAAATAAGGTTTAGCTGCTCTTATAACATAGGAATCCATATTTACACTGAAAATTTGACCAGATTTTTTTATGTACAATTTAAATAGACATAAGTTTTTATAAATAAATTGTTCAAGGTGAATTATTGCCAATGTCTCTTCCCAAGAATCAGGATAGACAAAGTGACAATTCAAAAGGAATGGATCCAACATTATGTTACTATCAAAATTTGAAATCCTTTTATTTTCATCTATTAAAGAGTATTTAAGTTCTTGAAATATCATTGATTCAAGTAATGTGGATTGAAACTAGGCATACCACACCTCACTCATCATTATATTTTGCTCTAGGTGTAGGCACGTACATAGGGGGGTGTTGTTCTCTCAATGAACTTTCCCTCCCCCCATTATGCATAAATTGATCACGTATTTCACATTAGCCATTGTTGATGGCACTTGTGCTTCAAAGACGAGATGTGGTCATGAACCCAAGGATAATTCTTCGCAGTGTCATACCATTTGTCTCAAACATTGGTGGCTCCGGCCAACGCCCTCTCTTTGTGAGAAGATTTGGTTCTGTGTTCAAGTTGCGTGCGTGTTATTTTTATCTTCATTTGGGTTTTCCTGTGCTTTTTATCTTCCCTTGTAAGGTTCAAAGTGTTTTTATAAAAAGGGGGCAAGGTTCAAAGTGTTTTTGTAAAAAGGGGCACGGTACTACTGCTCCAGGCACGACAGTAAAGTTTTACTACCACTGGACGAGCGGTACTACCGCGATGATCACGGTACTACCACGCCGCCAGGGCCACAGGGGGTTATTTTAAGGCAGGGGCAGTTCTTTCTCCCCCATACACATTCATCTCGTGGCTCTCTCTTTTTTCTCTCTCTCTTCTCAAGAAACGGTGCCGGAGGGACTCGTCGGATCTCCTTCTCCAGCCACTCTCCTCCGATTCCGTTTGGTGGGATCGTCTCCCTCCTCTCCCTCGTGCCATGGACCTCGGTATTGCCCTTCATTCCCTTCTCTTTGCTTCGTTCTTGTTGAATCTAGGGTTAGGGGCATATGCGTGTTCATTGTTTCATGGCACAATATTTTCATGCAAGAAGGGTTGGAGAGTACTTGTGTGGTAGAACTTTTACTGTGTAGGTTGCAACATGTGGGTTTGGGTATCTGGTAGTACCGGATCTGAAGTTTCACTTGTCAGATCTGGCACTTTCTCGCCCGTGCGGTACTATCGCTTCTCGTGGAGCGATACTACCGCTGTGGAGCGGTACTACCGCTGTCAGAGCGGTAGTAATTTTTTACAACCGCTTGAGCAGCGGTACTACCGCTATCAGGGTCGTACAACATCTGTCTGAGCGGTAGTAAAATTTTACTACTGCTTGATCAGCGATACTACCGTTGTTTCCAGAGTACACATGTTATGTCCTTCCACTTCTCCTTTATCTAGGATTTTCTGGTTTGCTTTGGTCTTTGCCTTGACTTCTTTTGCCGTTTTATTGTGTTTGCGTTGTGTGTCATAGGTGATGGATCCAGGCGCTCGAACCCTCCTCGCAATGGTAGTTCCAAGCGTCCTCGCTCTTCAGATATACCCGAGGGGTCCAAGGCTCTAAAGCGCCATTTCAAGAGGCCCGCTCAAAAGAACAAGGGCAACGTTGTTGATTGGGACGTTATGCCACAAGCTGAGTTTCAGCTTCGCCGGAAGATCAACCCCTATGACAACGCTAGGGTTCAGTTCCCAATAGGTGAAATGTTCTGGTCTATGCAGCAGGCTCGTATTTATGAAGATGTGATCAAGACCAAGAAGAATATCTATGTGTCGGTTCAGTGGATAGACATGGAGCATCTCAAGAAGGACCCGGGATACTCTGGTGAAGCTCTGGCCATGGTGGAACAATTTGAGATTGCGGAGCTCATCACTTTTCACTTTGAATTTGATCCTGAGATAGTGGCTCTGTTCTTTGTTACTGTCCACTTTCACTCTGATGAGGAGCACACTATGTCTTGGAGGACCAATGGGGAGAGGATGGCTGCTACTTGGAAGGAGTTTATGGACCTTCTACACATCCATGATGAGGGGTTAGAGCACCCAGTTGGTTTGCGCCCACACGCCAACCCATCTGCTATAGCTAAGGAGAAGTTGATGCCCTTCTTTATTGAGAATATATCCCCATCTGGTGAGGTATCTCACGTGCTGAACCCATTCCTTGATGTCATGCACCATATCTTTGGCAACACTCTTTTTCCACGCGTTGGCAACAAGGACCAGGTGCATTCATACCTGGTGGATATGCTTATGATGTGTCAGAAAGGGTGGACTCGTTCCTCTAGACCACTTGATGTATCTCACGTCATGTCGAGCGAGCTTCAGTCGACAGTCTTCCACCGTAAGGTCCCAATCTATGGCCCTTATATGTTTTATCTGATCAAGAAGAAGTGGGTGGAGGCCTTCCCAGGTTTTGAGTTCCATGCTCCCGGGTGGATTCGCCATGAGCATATTAAGCTGCGACAGAAGAACAAGTGGGCCAACACCACCACTACACCTGCTGCTGCCACTATGGATTCTGATGAGGATGAGGCTATGGATGAGGATGAGGGCATTCCAGATTCACATGTGCCTTCCTCTGCCGAGCCTTCTTGGGCCAAGAAGCTCACGGACCGGATGAAGACCTTGTTCTGCATGCAGGCGAAGGGGCAGTACATGACTCATGTTGCTCAGAAGGAGAGCCATCAGCGACAAGCTTATTATGAGGAAGCTCGACGTGCACATCTCCAATGCGTCTGAGCAAGACATCACTCCTGAGGCTGCTTGGATGAAAAAAACAATCTTCAGTGGGCTGAGTCTCACAAGCAGTCTGATGAGGATACAGAAGACGAGACTGATGAGGAGTATATTGAGGAGTCTGATGGTTGAGTCCTCTACAGTTCGAGCTACCACCTGTGTCGTAGTTGTCCTCTCTGCGTTTTGGGTGTCTCGATGCCAAAGGGGGGAAGAGAGAGAGTAGGATTTGCGATTTTCCTCGTTTTCTATGTTTCTTTATTTCTTGAACTTTGGTTGTCTTTGCTTTGTGTGTGAGACCAGGAGACGTCGTACTTTATCATATGATGTGATACATATGCTATCACTCCTCTATCTTCTCATATTATCTAGTTTATTAGTAGCTTGTGAGTCTAATTATTATGTGCCCTTATCTTCTTGCTCACATGTTATGCCTTGCTTCCATGCTTAGTGTTTATTCACTTTGTTGCAAGGATTGCATCGTCTATAAAATCTAGTGGGTGATTTTCTTTGGTTGTGTGTTGGACAGTCCATATCCTTTTTTCTAAAGTATGCACACATCCAGGGGAGCATGTCTCTAGTTTTTAGATTTTAGGTTTGCACATGCTATTTTTATATCCTTTAGTGCAAATCATGTATTATCATCAATCCACCAAAAAGGGGGGGATTGTTAGGGCATATTTCTCCCTAAGTGGTTTTGGTGCTAGATGACAATGCATGTCCGTACTAATCGTGTGCATTGAGCATTTCAGATAATTCATAACTAGGCACATGACAATTTGGTGCCCCTCGGAGTCTTTCAACGATGGTTGCTTTCTACGTTTCTCTTTGGTGGATTTGAGTCGTAGGAAAGCCGTACTATTAAGAGGGGGTCCGCTTCAGAAAGATTTGGGTGGAATCAACACGCACACATTTCTATTGCACCACCTTTTCCCTTGCTTTAAATGGAGCTCCAACCATGGTTTTCCTTGTATGTGGAAAAGGTCAAGCGGTAGTACCGCTAGCACAGCGGTAGTACCGCCCTCTTGGCGGTAGTAGTTTTTTACTACCGCTCTATGGGCGGTAGTACCACTCTAAGGGCAGTAGTACCGCTCTGTGGGCGGTAGTAGTTTTTTACTACCGCTTCATCGGACTTTTTGCGCATCCTTTTGCCTCAACAGTGGTAGGCACGGCAGTAGTTTCTTACTACCATGGTTGGTGAACAGTCGTGCGGTAGTACCACTCGTAGGAGCGGTAGTAACGCTCCTAGCAGCGGTAGTACCGCTCGGCTAGTGCAGTAAGTGTGGGGGGTACCGGTTGGATTGTCCCCCCCCCACTATATAAAGGTGTCTTCTTCCCTGAGAAGGTCACCTCTTACTTCCCCAAGCTCCATTGTTTCTCCAAAGCTCATTCTTTCCCAATCTCTCACCCTAGCCAATCAAACTTGTTGATTTCCTAGGGATTGGTTGAGAAGGCCCTCATCTACACTTCCACCAAGAGATATTTGATTCCTGCACTAATCCCTTGCGTTTTTTGTTACTCTTGGGTGTTTGAGCACCCTAGACGGTTGAGGTCACCTTGGAGCTACATTCCATCATGGTGAAGCTTCGTGGTCTTGTTGGGAGCCTCCAAGCTTTGTGTGCAGATAGCCCCAACCTTGTTTGTGAAGGTCCAGTCGCCGCCTTCAGGGGCACCAATAGTGGAATCACGGCATCTCGCATTGTGTGAGGGCGTGAGGAGAATGCGGTGGCCGTGGTGGCTTCTTGGGAGCATTGTGCCTCCACATTGCTCCAACGGAGACGTACTTCCTGTCAAAGGGAAAGAACTTCGCTAACACATCCTCGTCTCCACCGGTTCCACTTGCAGTTATCTCTTACTGTTACTTTGTACTTAGTATTGTTGTGGTGTATTCCTTGCTTGCACTTCTTGTCCTTGTTGTTAGCATCATGTAGGTTTCTCACCTAGTTGTTCATATAGAAAACCTTTTGTTGCTAACCCTAATTTGTTAAGACAAGCTAAAAATTGGTAGTTTCCTATTCACCCCCCCCCCCTTCTAGTCAACTATATCGATCCTTTCACCATTCACATTGGGTGCATGACCATTGAAGGTATTATTCATGTAAACAGAATAACCATTATTCTCTGACTTAAATGAATAACCGCATTGCAATAAACACGATCTAATCATGTTCATGGTCAATGCAAACACCAAATAACATTTATTTAGGTTCAACACTAATCCTGAAGGTAAAGGGAGTCTGCAATGGTGATCACATCAACCTTGGAAATACTTCCAACACCCATCATCACCTCGCCTTTAGTTAGTCTCCATTTATTCCATCGCTTGTATTTCAGTTACCAAAATTTAGCAACTGAACCGGTATCTAATACCCACGTGCTACTAGGAGTACTAGTAATGTACACATCAATAACACGTATATCTAATATACTTATGTTGACATTGCGGGCCTTCTTATCTACCAAGTACCTAGGGCAGTCCCGCTTCAGTGACCGCTCCCCTCATAATAGAAGCACTTAGTATCGGGTTCGGGTTCAACCTTGGGTTTCTTCATTGGAACAACCACTGGCTTGTCATCCTCGAAATTTCCATTCTTGCCCTTACCCTTCTTGAAACTAGTGGTTTTACTAACCATCAACGCTTGATGCTCCTTCTTGATTTCTTCCTTCACGGTGTCAAACATCACGAATAGATCAAGGATCATCTCATACATCCCTGATATGATATAGTTCATCACGAATCTCCAGTAGCTTGGTGGCGGTGACATTCGAGAATTATGTCAATCGCTATCTTATCTTGGAATATCAACTCCCACTTGATTCAAGTGATTGTAGAACCCAGAATATCTGAGCACATTCTCACCAATTGAGCCATTCTCGTTCATTGTGTAGGCAAAGAACTCGTCGGAGGTCTCATACCTCTCAACATAGGCACGAGCCTGAAATCCCAATTACAACTCTTGGAACATCTCATATGTTCTGTGATGTTCAAAACGTTTTTGACCCTCCATTCTAAGCCATAAAGCATGACCCACTGAGCTATCATATAGTCATCAAAACGTGTATGTCACATGTTCGCAACATCCACAGACAACACTTGGGGTAACACACTAATACGTCCATTTTGCATCATGCTTTCATGTAATATTTATCGCTTTATGGACTGTTATTATACTTTGTGGAACCTTACTTATGCCTTTTCTCTCTTATTTTGCAAGGTTTATTTGAAGAGGGAGAATACCGGCAGCTGGAATTCTGGACTGGAAAAGGAGCAAGTCTGAGTCCTCTATTCTGCGCAACTCCAAATGCCCTGGAAGTCAACGTGGATTTTTTTTGGATTTTATAAAAAATACTGGGCGAAGGAAGTGTCAGAGGGGAGCAAACAAGGGCCCACAAGCGTGGTTGCCGCGGCCTACCCCCTGGCCGCGGCAACAGGGCTTGTGGGAACCCTAGGGGCCCACTGGCCCCCCACTTTTGCTATATGAAGGGTTTCGTCCGGAAAAAAATCAGGGTGGAGCTTTTTCGTGGATTCTCCGACGCCACGAGGCGGAACTTGAGCACATCCAATCTAGAGCTCCGATAGGACGATCCTGCCGGGGAAACTTCCCTCCCGGAGGGGGAAATCGTCACCATCGTCATCACCAACACTCCTCTCGTCGGAGGGGAGGCATCTCCATCAACATCTTCATCAACACCATCTCCTCTCCAAACCCTAGTTCATCTCTTGTAACCAATCTCCGTCTCGCGACTCCGATTGGTACTTCTAAGGTTGCTAGTAGTGTTGATTACTCTTCGTAGTTGATGCTAGTTGGATTACTTGGTGGAAGAGTTTATGTTCAGATCCTTGATGTTATTCATTACAACTCTGATCATGATTATGATTATGATTTGTGAGTAGTTACTTTTGTTCCTGAGGACATGGGATAAGTCATGCTAATAATAGTCATGTGAATGTGGTATTCGCTCGGTATTTTGATATGTTGTATGTTGTTTTTCCTCTACTGGTCTTATGTGAACGTCGACTACATAACAGTTCACCATATTTGGTCCTAGAGGAAGGCATTGGGGAGTAGTAAGTAGATGATGGGTTGCTGGAGTGACAGAAGCTTAAACCCCAGTCTATGTGTTGCTTCGTAAGGGGCTGATTTGGATCGACTAGTTTAATGCTATGGTTAGACGTTGTCTTAATTCTTCTTTCGTAGTTGTGGATGCTTGTGAGAGGGGTTAATCATAAGTGGGATGTTGTCCAAGTAAGGGCAGTACCCAAGCGCCGGTCCACCCACATATCAAACTATCAAAGTAACGAACGCAAATCATATGAACATGATGAAACTAGCATGACAGAAATTCCCGTGTGTCCTCGGGAGCATTTTTCCTCTTATAAGACTTTGTTCAGGCTCGTCCCTTGCTATAAAAGGGATTGGGCCACTTGCTGCACCGTTGCTACTACTTGTTACTTGTTACTTTTCGCTTGCTACGTTTCACCTCGCTACACCATCACTTGTTACCGCTACTTTCAGTGCTTGCAGTTATTACCTTGTTGAAAACCGTTTATCAGAGCCTTCTCCTCCTCGTTGGGTTCGACACTCTTACTTATCGAAAGGACTACGATTTATCCCCTATACTTGTGGGTCATCAAGACTCTTTTCTGGCGCGGTTGCCGGGGAGGGGAAGCGCTTTGGTAAGTGGAATTTTGTAAGGAAACATTTATATACTGTGCTGAAATTTATTGTCACTTCTCACTATGGAAACTGTTCCTTTGAGGAGTTTGTTCGGGGTATCTTCACCACGAACGGAAGCATGGGGAGTTGTTCCTCAACCTGAGGTACCTACTGAAAATATCTTTTATGAAATTCCTTCGGGTATGCTTGAGAAACTGTTGGCTAATCCTTTTACAGGAGATGGATCTGCACATCCAGACTTGCATCTAATCTATGTAGATGAAGTTTGTGGTTTTTTTAAGCTTGCGGGTTTGCCCAAGGATGAGGTCAAGAAGAAAGTATTTCCTTTATCTTTGAAGGATAAGGCGTTGACATGGTATAGGCTATGTGATGATACTCGATCATGGGACTACAATCGGTTGAAATTGGAATTTCATCAAAAGTTTTATCCTATGCATTTAGTAAATCGTGATCGGAATTATATTTATAACTTTTGGCCTCGTGACAGGGAAAGCATAGCTCAAGATTGGGGGAGGCTTAAATCAATGCTATATTCATGCCCCAATCATGAGCTCTCGAGAGAAATTATCACTCCAAACTTTTATGCTCGGCTTTCCCATGAAGATCGGACCATGCTTGACACTTCGTGTACCGTTTCTTTTATGAAGAAGGATATTGACCACAAGTGGAATTTATTGGAAAGAATCAAACGTAACTCTGAAGATTGGGAGCTTGAAGAAGGTATGGAGTCAGGTATGAATTTCCAGTTTGATTGCGTTAAATCTTTTGTTGAAACAAACACTTCTAGAGATTTTAGCGCTAAGTATGGACTTGACTCTGAGATAGTAGCTTCTCTATGTGAATCTTTTGCTGCGCATGTTGATCTTCCCAAAGAGAAGTGGTTTAAGTATCATCCTCCTATAGAAATCAACATAGTTAAACCGAATCTAGTTGAAGAGAAAGTCATTGCCTTTAGTGATCCTATTGTTCCTTGTGCCTACGCTGAGAAACCACCTTACCCTGCTAGGAAAAATGATTATTCTAAAGCTCCAACTGTGATACGTAGGGGTTGCATTAGACCACTTGCACCCCTTGAGGAAATTAGAGTTGAACCTAGTGTTGATATTATCAAAGATCTCTTAGCCGAAGACATAGACGGGCATGTTATTAAATTCTGTGAGGACTCCGCTAGAATAGCTAAACCTCACGCGAAAGACAAACACGGACCTATAGTTGGCCTGCCCGTTGTTTCTGTTAAGATAGGAGATCACTATTATCATGGTTTATGTGATATGGGTGCTAGTGTTAGTGCAATACCCCGTTCCCTATATGATGAAATCAAAGATGAGATTGCACCTGCTGAGTTAGAACCCATCGATGTCACTATTACGCTAGCTAATAGAGACACTATCTGCCCTCTGGGAATTGTGAGAGACGTAGAAGTCCTGTGTGGTAAGGCGAAGTATCCTACTGATTTCCTCGTCCTTGCTACTGCACAAGATAGCGTTTGTCCCATCATATTTGGTAGACCCTTTCTCAACACTGTCCATGCTCACATTGATTGCATTAAATAGACTGTCACTGTCAGTTTCGAGGGTGTGTCTCATGAATTTAACTTCTCCAAGTTTGGAAAACAACCCCATAAAAAAGAGTCGTCTGGTAGGGATGAAATCATTGCTCTTGCATCTATTGTCGTACCTCCTACGGATCCTTTAGAGCAATATCTGCTTGAGCATGAAAATAATATGCATATGGAGGAAAGAGATGAGATAGACAAAATTGTCTTGGAACAATATCCTATTCTCAAGAATAGTCTGCCTGTTGAATTGCTTGGGGATCCTCCCCCACCAAAGGGTGATCCTGTGTTCGAGCTAAAACAGTTACCAGATACTCTTAAGTATGCCTATCTTGATGAGAAGGAGATATATCCTGTTATTATTAGTGCTCACCTCTCGAGTCACGAAGAGAAGAAGTTATTAAAGACTTTGAGGAAGCACCGTGCTGCTATTGGATATACTCTTGATGATCTTAAGGGTATTAGTCCCACTCTATGTCAGCACAAGATTAAAACCGATCCTGATTCTAAGCCAGTTGTTGATCATCAACGGAGATTAAATCCGAGGATGAAAGAGGTCGTGAGAAAAGAAATATTGAAGCTTCTGGAAGCAGGAATCATTTATCCTGTTGCTCATAGTGATTGGGTAAGTCCAGTACATTGTGTACCTAAGAAGGGAGGTATCACCATCGTTCCTAATGATAAGAATGAACTAATCCCGCAGAGGATTATTACTGGCTATAGGATGGTGATAGACTTCCGGAAACTGAACAAGGCAACCAGGAAGGACCATTATCCTTTGTCGTTTATCGACCAAATGCTAGAAAGGCTATCCAAACACACACACTTCTGCTTTCTAGACGGTTATTCAGGTTTCTCGCAAATCCTGTTGCACAATGTGATCAAGAGAAAACCACCTTCACATGCCCCTTTGGTACCTTTGCTTATAGACGTATGCCTTTTGGCTTGTACAGTGCACCTGCTACCTTTCAAGGATGTATGATGGCTATATTCTCTAACTTTTGTGAAAAGATTGTTGAGGTTTTCATGGATGATTTCTCCGTCTACGGTTCTTCCTTTGACGATTGCCTCAGCAACCTTGATCGAGTCTTACAGAGATGCAAAGATACCAACCTCGTCTTGAACTGGGAGAAGTGCCACTTCATGGTTAATGAAGGCATCATCTTAGGACACAAAATCTTTGAGAAAGGCATTGAAGTTGATAAGGCTAAGGTAGATGCAATTGAGAAAATGCCTTGCCCCACAGATATCAGAGGTATACGAAGTTTCCTAGGTCATGCTGGTTTCTATAGGAGGTTCATTAAAGACTTCTCTAAGATTTCTAGGCCTCTTACCAACCCCTTGCAGAAGGATGTTCCTTTTGTTTTTGATGAGGATTGTGAGGAAGCTTTCGAAATACTTAAGAAGGCCTTAATAACCGCACCTATTGTTCAACCACCTGATTGGAACTTGCCCTTTGAAATCATGTGTGATGCTAGTGATTATGCCGTTGGTGCTGTTCTAGGACAAAGAGTTGACAAGAAGTTGAATGTCATTCACTACGCTAGTAAAACTCTAGACAGTGCCCAAAGAAACTATGCCACTATGGATAAGGAGTTTTTAGCACTCGTGTTTGCATGTGAACAGTTCAGATCTTATATAGTTGACTCCAAAGTCACTATTCACTCTGATCATGCTGCTATTAAGTACCTCATGGAGAAGAAGGACGCTAAGCCTAGGCTAATCAGATGGCTTCTCCTGCTACAGGAATTTGATTTGCACGTTGTTGACCGAAAGGGTGTTGATAACCCTGTAGCAGATAACCTGTCTAGGCTAGAGAATGTCCCTGACGACCCACGACCTATTGATGACAGCTTTCCTGATGAGCAATTGAATGTCATCCGCACTTCACATAGTGCACCGTGGTATGGTGATTACGCAAACTATATCGTAGCCAAATACATACCACCCAGTTTCACCTACCAGCAAAAGAATAAATTCTTCTTTGATTTGAGACACTATTTTTGGGATGATCCTCACCTTTATAAGGAAGGAGTAGATGGTGTTATTAGACGTTGTGTGCCTGAACATGAACAGGGACGGATCCTGCAGAAGTGTCATTCCGAGGCTTACGGAGGACACCATGCTGGAGAGAGAACTGCTCATAAGGTATTGCAATCAGGTTTCTATTGGCCCACTGTCTTCAAGGATGCCCGTAAGTTTGTCTTGTCTTGTGACGAATGCCAAAGAATAGGGAATATCAGTAAGCGTCAGGAAATGCCTATGAACTATTCACTTGTCATTGAACCATTTGATGTCTGGGGCTTTGATTATATGGGACCCTTCCCGAGTTCCAATGGGTACACTCACATCTTAGTTGTTGTGGACTACGTCACTAAGTGGGTAGAAGCTATCCCCACTAAAACTGCTGATCACCACACCTCTATTAAGATGCTTAAAGAAGTCATTTTCCCAAGATTTGGAGTCCCTAGATATCTGATGACGGATGGCGGTTCACACTTCATTCATGGTGTTTTTCGCAAGATGCTCGCTAAGTACGATGTCAACCATAGAGTTGCATCTCCTTATCATCCTCAGTCTAGTGGTCAAGTGGAGTTGACTAATAGGGAGATCAAATTGATCTTGCAAAAGACCGTCAATAGAACTCAAAAGAATTGGTCTAGCAAACTTGACGATGCACTATGGGCTTATAGGACTACTTATAAGAATCCCATGGGCATGTTGTCGTATAAAATGGTTTACGGTAAGGCCTGTCATTTACCTCTTGAGCTGGAACACAAAGCTTATTGGGCAATCAAAGAGCTCAACTTTGATTTCAAACTTGCCGGTGAGAAACGGTTGTTTGATATTAGCTCGTTAGATGAATGGAGGGCCCGGGCATATGAGAATGCCAAGTTGTTCAAGGAAAAGGTTAAGAGGTGGCACGATAAAAGAATACGAAAACGGGAGTTCAATGTAGGTGATTATGTCCTGCTATATAATTGTCGTTTAAGATTCTTCGCAGGCAAGCTTCTCTCTAAATGGGAAGGTCCCTACGTTGTCTAGGAAGTATATAATTCCGGTGCCATCAAAATCAATAACACGGAAGGTAATTTTCCTAGGGTGGTAAACGGGCAAAGAATCAAGCATTATATCTCTGGTACTCCCATAAATGTTGAGACCAATATCATCAATATCGTAACTCCAGAGGAGTACATAAGGGATGTTTATCAGCCTGTTTCAGACCATGAAAACCAAGAGGTGTCTGTTTCGGTAAGTAATTGGACTCCGAAACTTTTCCAATAGGAAATTTTCTCCGTTTTGGAATTTATGGAAAATTAGAAAAATAAAAAGCAGTCCGGAGAGCGCACGAGGCGGCCACAAGCTTGGTTGCCGGGGCCTCCCCCCTGGCCGTGGCAACAGGGCTTGTGGGCACCTCATGTGCCTCCCGGACTCCGTTTTCTTGCGGAGCACTCCTTCTGGTCCAGAAAAAATCATTATATATACGCCCGAGGGTTTTGATCTCCGTATCACGCAGTTTTCCTCTGTTTTCGTTTCGACCTTGTTTCTGTCGCAGATCTAGTCCATCACGACTTCCCCAAAAGCTCCTAAGGACAAGATCTTCGAGAAGGTCATCAATCCCTACCTCACGGAAGTGCTCAAACACCCTCACTCTATTAAGATTAGTGAGGGGATGTTGCACATCCGTGATGTTGAGGGGCCTAAGAAGACCGGAAGCGTGGAGACGAGGCTCGAAGCAATGGAGCAACAAGTCTTCAAGTGCCAAGGGATGGTGGAGCGTGGACTCAACGCCAACCACATGATGATCACGGAGTTCACCAGCAATCACAAGATGGATGCCATTGACATTGGGAAGCACCTCTCCAGGCTCTATGACAGGGTTGATCAACTCCAGGGCCAGATCTATGACCTGCAGAACCAAAACTGTGAGTATGAGTATAGATTTAAATCAATACGGCTGGCTGTAGATTTGAGGATTCTGGCGACTCATTCATCCTGCCATGATGGAGCACCTATGCCTTGGAAGACGGAGGATCGGACTACTTCAACAACACCACCACCATCACCACCAAAGGAAGACAACTAACCATTGGTATAGGCAATCCCCTTGGCTTTTTCCAAGCTTGGGGGAGTTGCCCTGGTATCGTATCACCTTTATATCTTTTGCTTTTACCTTTGTTTTAGTTCTTTCCTTTTCAGTTTTTATTTCTTCTCTTAGTGGAATAAGTCTTTAGTGTTTTAGTTTGAGTCTTTTGCCTTGTGTACCCCCGATGTATTTGAGCTTGCGAGCCATATAATAAAGAGTATCTTATTCAAGGGCTTTGTTTTGTGCCGTGATCAAAAGTATGAAAAGAAGGATAGCATGAAAGATCATGAGATGATCCTATGGAAAGTGATAGCTTCACATGTAACAAGTATGATGATTGAAACTTGTTGGGAGTAGACCAACATAGACCTCAGTCATTGTTTCAATTAATAAGAAGTAATAAGGAAAGAGAGGTTCACATATAAATATATCATCTTAGACACCTTCTATAATTGTGAGCACTCACCAAACTATTACATGCTTAGAAGTAGATGTTGGACAAGGAAGACAACATAATGAATTGTGTTTGCTTGGTTCCAAACAATGTTATATGATTAGAGATCCCTTAGCATGTGACGATTGCTTCCACCTCATATTAGCCAAAACTCCCGCACCAAGTAGAGATACTACTTGTGCATCCATAAACCTTCAACCCAGTTTTGCCATGAGTGTCCACCATACCTACCTATGGATTGAATAACATCCCTCAAGTAAGTTGTCATCGGTGCAAGCAATAAAAATTGCTCTCTAATATGTATGATCTATTAGTGTGTGGAAAATAAGCTTTGTACGAACCTGTGATGAGGAAGACATAAAAGCGACAGACTGCATAATAAAGTTCTTTATCACAGGAGGCAATATAAAGTGACGTTCCTCCGCACTAAGAGGGCACGCATCCAAACCTCAAAAGCGCATGACAACCTCTGCTTCCCTCTGCGAAGGGCCTATCTTGTACCTTTACTTTCTGCCCTTGTAAGAGTCATGGTGATCTTCACCAATTCCTTATCTAGCCTTTTTCTTGGTGAACGTCATATTCTTGGGGAAAGATCTATATTCATATATCAACTTGGAGCTGAGTACTTATGCTTTATTATTGTTGACTTTACCCTTGAGGTAAATGGTTGGGAGGCAAAATTATAAGCCCCTATCTTTCTCCGTATCCAACTGAAACTTTGATATCATGAGTACCACGTGAGTTGTAACAATTGTGGAAACCGAAAGAGATGATTGAGTATGTGGATTTGCTTTGCAAGCTCTTATTTGACTCTTTCTGATAATATGATAAATTGCAATTGCTTCAATGACTTTGGACGGTTGTTGGCCACTTCTCGGTAAGGTTTTTGTTTCATACTTTGCTTTGTGAAGGAATTGTTACTTTCCCTTAAGAATCTCTATGATGTATTGTTGTTCTATGTGTGTTCATGATGCTCTCATGTCCGTATTTTGTTTTATCGACACCTTCATCCCTAAACATGTGGACTTGTTTTGGGTCTTGGTTTTTGCTTGAGGACAAGCGAGGTCTAAGCTTGGGGGAGTTGATACGTCCATTTTGCATCATGCTTTCATGTTGATATTTATCGCTTTATGGACTTTTATTATACTTTGTGGAACCTTACTTATGCCTTTTCTCTCATATTTTGCAAGGTTTATTTGAAGAGGGAGAATACCGGCAGCTGGAATTCTGGACTGGAAAAGGAGCAAGTTTGAGTCCTCTATTCTGTGCAACTCCAAATGCCCTGAAAATCAACGTGGGTTTTTTTGGATTTTATAAAAATACTGGGCGAAAGAAGTGTCAGAGGGGAGCAACCAGGGGCCCACAAGCCTGGTTGCCACGGCCTACCCCCTGGCCGCGGCACCAGGGCTTGTGGGCACCCTGGTGGCCCGCTGGCCCCCCTCTTTTGCTATATGAAGGGTTTCGTCCAGAAAAAAATCAGGGTGGAGCTTTTTCGTGGATTTTCCGCCGCCACGAGGCGGAACTTGAGCAGATCCAATCTAGAGCTCCGGCAGGACGATCCTGCCGGGGAAACTTCCCTCCCGGAGGGGGAAATCCTTGCCATCGTCATCACCAACACTCCTCTCGTCGGAGGGGAGGCATCTCCATCAACATCTTCATCAGCACCATCTCCTCTCCAAACCCTAGTTCATCTCTTGTAACCAATCTCCGTCTCGCGACTCCGAATGGTACTTGTAAGGTTGCTAGTAGTGTCGATTACTCTTTGTAGTTGATGCTAGTTGGATTACTTGGTGGAAGAGTTTATGTTCAGATCCTTGATGCTATTCATTACACCTCTGATCATGATTATGATTATGCTTTGTGAGTAGTTACTTTTGTTCCTGAGGACATGGGATAAGTCATGCTAATAATAGTCATGTGAATTTGGTATTCGTTCGGTATTTTGATATGATGTATGTTGCTTTTCCTCTAGTGGTCTTATGTGAACGTCGACTACATAACAATTCACCATATTTGGGCCTAGAGGAAGGCATTGGGGAGTAGTAAGTAGATGATGGGTTGCTGGAGTGACAGAAGCTTAAACCCCAGTCTATGCGTTGCTTCGTAAGGGGCTGATTTGGTTCCACTAGTTTAATGTTATGGTTAGACGTTGTCTTAATTCTTCTTTCGTAGTTGAGGATGCTTGCGAGAGGGGTTAATAATAAGTGGGATGCTTGTCCAAGTAAGGGAAGTACCCAAGCGCCAGTCCACCCACATATCAAACAATCAAAGTAACGAACGCGAATCATATGAACATGATGAAACTAGCATGACAGACATTCCCGTGTGTCCTCGGGAGCGCTTTTCCTCTTATAAGACTTTGTTCAGGCTTGTCCCTTGCTACAAAAGGGATTGGGCCACTTGCTGCACCGTTTCTACTACTTGGTACTTGTTACTTTTCGCTTGGTACGTTTCACCTCACTACACCATCACTTGTTACCGCTACTTTCAGTGCTTGCGGTTATTACCTTGCTGAAAACCGTTTATCAGAGCCTTCTCCTCCTCGTTGGGTTCGACACTCTTACTTATCGAAAGGACTACGATTGATCCCCTATACTTGTGGGTCATCACACACCGAGCAGTGCATCAAGCGCATAAGCCTTCTGTGCAGCAATGAGGACAATCCTCAGTTTACGGACCTAGTCCACATAATTGCTACTATCATCTTTCAAGTTAGTTTTCTCTAGGTATGTATTAAAATACATGGGAGCTACAGCGCAAGCTATTGATATACAACATAATTTCAAAGACATTTTGAGTATGTTCATGATAATGAGTTAAAATAATCATATTACTTAAGAACTCCCACTCAACTCAACATCCCTCAGGTTGTTCGAGTGTTACATGATCCAAATCCACCAACCCATGTCTAATCATCACATGAGATGAGGTGGTTTCAATGGTGAACATATCCATGTTGATCATATCTACTACATAACTCACGTTCGACCTTTCGGTCACGTGTGTTCCGAGGCCATGTTTGTACATGCTAGGCTCGTCAAGCTTAACCTGAGAGTTCCACATGTGCAAAACTGTCTTGTACTCATTGTATATGAATGTAGAGTCTATCACACTCAATCATCACGTGGTGGCTCGAAACAACGACCTTTCACAATGGTGCACACTCAGGGAGAGAACAATTTTATCTTGAAATTTTAGTGAGGGATCACCTTATAATGCTAGTGTCGTCCTAAGCAAAACAAGGTGCATAAAAAGGATTGACAACACATGAAAATCATAAGTGACATGATATGGCCATGATCTTCTGCTTTTGATCTCCATCTCCAAAGCACGTGCATGATCTCCATCGTCACCGGCACATCACCATGATCTCCATCATCATGATCTCCATCATTTTTTTGCCATCGAGTTTGTCGCGCCAACCATGCTTGTACTACTATTCCTACCATTTTGCGATAAAGTAAAGCATTACATAGCGCTTAATGATTGACACACATGTCATACAATAATTAAAGACAACCCTATGGCTCATGTCGGTTGCCATAGCATCAACATCCAAGTCGATATAAACTATTACAACATGATATATCATACATCAAATATATAACATCATGTCTTTGGCCATATCATATCACAACATACCCCGCAAAAACAAGTTAGATGTCCTCTAATTTGTTGTTGCATGTTTTACGTGGCTGCTATGCGTATCTAGTAAGAATGCTTCTTACCTACGCAAAACCACAATGGTGATATGCAAGTTCCTATTTAACCTTCTACAAGGACCGTCTGTGTAGAAGCCGATTAACCTAAAGTGGGAGAGACAGAAACCCGCCAACCATCTTTATGCAACAAGTTGCATGTTAGTCGATGGAACCGGTCTCTCGTACGTCGACGAGCAAGGTTGGTCCGGGCTACTTCATCCCACAATACCGTTGAATCAAGAAAAGACTAAGGAGTAAAGAAATCTGACTATCAACGCCGACAAACTCCTTTGTGTTCTACTCGAGATGTCATCTATGCATAGACCTAGCTCATGATGCCATTGTTGGGGAACGTCGCATGGGAAACAAAAAAAATCCTATGCTCACCAAGATCAGTCTATGGAGACTAACATCTATGAGAGGGGAGTGCATCTACATACCCTTGTAGACCCCTAAGCGGAAGCATATATAACACGGTTGATGTAGTCGAACGTCTTCGCGATCCAAATCGCAATCCGTCCCGCGATCCCATCATGATCCGTCCCGATCTAGTGCCGAACGGACGACACCTCCGCGTTCAGCACACGTACAGCTCAATGGCGTTCTCCACCTCCTTGATCCAGCAGGCGATGGAGGAGAGGTAGATGAGCTCTCCGACAGCACAACGGCGTGGTGGTGGTGGTGATGGAGCAATCTCAGCAGGGCTTCGCCAAGCGCTGCCGCAAATGCGTTTTGGAGGAGAAATAGATCTAAGCAGAGAGGGAGTTGCACCTATGCATTGGGGTATTTCTACCCTCCCTCTCCCTCTCTATTTATATGAGGAGAGGTTAGGTGGGGTGCAGCCCTTTCCCCTCCTCCAAGGAGGGGTCGGCTGACCAAGGTGGGAAGAGTCCACCTCCCACAAGGGAGGTGGAAGCCCTAGGGAGGACTCCCTCCTCTCCAAGGCACCCCCACCTACCACCTTGGGCGCATGGTCCCTTTAGGGGTTGGATGCCAAGCCAACTAGGGGCTCTCGCACCACCTCTCAGGTCCATGTAGCCCCTCGGGGTGGGTGGGCCCCTCCCGATGGATCCCCGGATCCCTTTCGTCACTCCCGGTACACTACGAGAAACACCCGAAACTTTTTCGGAACCCGAATACCACTTTCCTATATATAAATCTTTACATACTGACCATTCCGGAGCTCCTCGTGACGTCCGGGATCTCATCCGGGACTCCGAACAACTTTTAGTCACCACCATATATAACTCAATAATACCAATTCGTCATCGAACGTTAAGTGTGCAAACCCTACGGTTTCGTGAACTATGTAGACATGACCGAGACATTCTCCCATCAGTAACCAACAAACATCGAGAATTAAGTGTGCAGATCCCGTGACTAACTCCTTAGTCACATTGCTTGCAAGCTTCTTGTGATGTTGTATTACCGAGTGGGCCCTAAAGATGTCGGGTAATGTAGCATAAATTCAAAATTTTCCTACGCCATATTGAGATCTTCCTACGAGAGAGGGGAGAGTGCATCTTCATACCTTTGAAGATCGCTAAGCGGAAGCGTTGCTAGAACACGGTTGATGGAGTCGTACTCGCGGAGATTCACATCGCGGTGTGATTCCGATCTAGTGCCGAACCACGGCACCTCCGCGTTCAACACACGTGCAGCCCAGTGACGTCTCCCACACCTTGATCCAGCAAGGAGGAGGGAGAGGTTGGGGAAGATCTCCGGCAGCACGACGGCGTGGTGTCGATGGAGAGATGAGGTCTCCCGGCACGGCTTCGCCAAGCATCGTGGGAGAGGAGGAAGAAGAGGGACAGGGCTGCGCCGAGGGAGAGATCAACTTGTGTCCCCAACAGCCCCAAACCCCTCTCTATTTATAGGAGGAGAGGTGAGGGGTGCGCCACCTCTAGGGTTCCCACCCTAGGGGTGGCGGCAGCCCAGATGGGAGAGGGGGCGGCGGCCAGGGCAGGAGAAGGGTTGGCGCACCCCCTGGTGGGCCTTAGGCCCACCAACCCCTAGGGTTCCCCCCCCCCTTTGCTCTCTGATGCGCCATGGGCTGGGTGGGGGGCGCACTGGCCCACCCAGGGGCTGGTTCCCTCCCACACTTGGCCCATATAGCATTCCGGGGCTTGTGGCCCCTCCTGGTGGGCCTCCGGAACCCTTCCGGTGGTCCCGGCACTTTGTCGGTGGTGCCCGAAACATTTCCGGCGTCCAAACCCATCCATCCTATATATCAATATTCACCTCCGGACCATGCCGAAGCTCCTCTGACGTCCGGGAACTCATCCGGGACTCCGAACAACCTACGGTAACCTCATATAAAATTCCCTATAACCCTACCGTCATCGAACCTTAAGTGTGTAGACCCTACGGGTTCGGGAGGCATGCAGACATGACCGAGACACTCCCCGGCCAATAACCATCTGCGGGATCTGGGTACCCATGGTGGATCCCACATGTTCCATGATGATCTCATCGGATGAACCACGATGTCAAGGACTCAATCAATCCTGTATACAATTCCCTTTGTCTGTTGGTACAGAAATTGCCCGAGATTCGATCATCGGTATACCCATACCTTGTTCAATCTCGTTACCGGTAAGTCTCTTTACTCGTTCCGTAGCACATCATCCCGTGACTAAATCCTTAGTCACACTAAGCTCATTATGATGATGTTCTATCGAGTGGGCCCAGAGATACCTCTCCGTCACACGGAGTGACGAATCCCGATCTCGATTCGTACCAACCCAACAGACACTTTCGGAGGTACCCGTAGTGCACCTTTATAATCACCTAGTTATGTTGTGACGTTTGATACACCCAAAGCACTCCTGCAGTAACCGGGAGTTGCACAATCTCACGGTCGAAGGAAAAGATACTTGACATTAGAAAAGCTTTAGCATACGAACAACACGATCTATTGTTATGCTTAGGGTTGGGTCTTGTCCATCACATCATTCTCCCAATGATGTGATCCCGTTATCAATGACATCTAATGTCCATGATTAGGAAACCATGATCATCTATTGATCAACAAGCTAGCTAACTAGAGGCTTTTCTAGGGACACATTGTGATCTATTTATTCACACATGTATTACTGTTTCCTGTTAATACAATTATAGCATGAACAATAGACGATTATCATGAACAAGGAAATATGGTAATAACCATTTTATTATTGCCTCTAGGGCATATTCCCAACAGTCTCCCACTTTCACTAGAGTCAATAATCTAGTTACATTGTGATGTATTGAACACCCGTAGCATTGTGGTGTTGATCATATTTTGCTGGAGGAAGAGGTTTAGTCAACGAGTCTGCAATATTCAGATCCGTGTGCACTTTACAAATATCTATTACTCCTCTGTCGACCTGGTCCTTGATGGAGTTGTAGCGGCGTTGGATGTGCTTGGTCTTTTGGTGAAATCTAGGCTCCTTGGCTAAGGCAATGGCTCCAGTGTTATCGCAGAAGAGTGGCATTGGGCCCGACGCTCTTGGAACCACTCCAAGGTCGGTGATGAGCTCCTTCATCCAAATCCCTTCATGAGCCGCTTCTGAAGCAGCTATGTACTCCGCTTCACATGTAGATACTGCCACGACGTCTTGTTTGCTGCTGCACCAGCTCACTGCCCCGCCATTCAAAACATACACGTATCCGGTCTATGACTTAGAGTCATCCAGATCTGTGTCGAAGCTAGCATCGGTGTAACCCTTTACGACGAGCTCTTCGTCACCTCCATAAACGAGAAACATCTCCTTAGTCCTTTTCAGGTACTTAAGGATATTCTTGACCGCTGTCCAGTGTTCCATACCGGGATCACTTTGGTACCTCCCTACCAAACTTATGGCAAGGTTTATATCAGGTCTGGTACACAGCATGGCATACATTAGACAGCCCACAACTGAAGCGTAGGGGACAGTACTCATCTTCTCTCTATCTGCTGTCGTGGTCGGTGACTGAGTCTTACTCAATCTCATACCTTGCAAAATTGGCAGGAACCCCTTCTTTGATTTTTCCATATTGAACTTCTTCAATATCTTGTCAAGGGATGTGCTTTGCGAAAGACCTATGAGGCGTCTTGATCTATCTCTATAGATCTTTATGCCTAATATGTATGCAACTTATCCAAGGTCCTTCATTGAAATACTCTTGTTCAAGTAGGCCTTTATGATCTCCAATAACTCTATGTTATTCCCCATCAATAATATGTCATCCACATATAGTATGAGGAAAGCTACAGAGCTCCCACTCACTTTCTTGTACAAACAGGCTTCTCCATAAACCTGTATGAACCCAAACGCTTTAATCACCTCATTAAAGCGAATGGTCCAACTCCGAGATGCTTGCACCAGCCCATAGATGGAGCGTTGGAGCTTGCATACCTTCTTAGCACTCTTAGGATCGACAAAACCTTCCGGTTGCATCATATACAACTCTTCCTTAAGATACCCGTTAAGGAACGCTGTTTTGACGTCCATTTGCCAAATTTCATAATCATGAAAAGCGGCAATTGCCAACATGATTCGGACTGACTTTAGCTTCGCTACGGGAGAGAAAGTCTCATCGTAGTCAACTCCTTGAATTTGTCGAAAACCCTTTGCGACAAGTCGAGCTTTGTAAACGGTCACATTACCGTTTGCATTAGTCTTCTTCTTGAAGATCCATTTATTTTCTATGGCTCGCCGATCATCGGGCAAGTCCACCAAAGTACATACTTTGTTCTCATGCATGGATCCTATCTCGGATTTCATAGCCTCAAGCCATTTGTTGGAATCCGAGCCCGCCATTGCTTCTTCATAGTTTGAAGGTTCACCGTTGTCTAACAACATGATTTCCATCACAGGGTTGCCGTATCACTCTGGTGCGGAACGTGCCCTTGTGGACCTTCGTGGTTCAGTAGCAACTTGATCTGAAGCTTCATGATCATCATCATTAACTTCCTCTCCAGTTGGCGTGGGCGCCACAGGAACAATTTCCCGCACTGCCCTACTCTCCGGTTCGAGAGGGGGTGTAATTACCTCATCAAGTTCTACTTTCCTCCCACTTACTTCTTTCGAGAGAGACTCTTTCTCTAGAAAGGATCCGTTCTTGACAACAAAGGTTTTACTTTCGGATCTAAGATAGAAGGTATACCCAATAGTTTCCTTATGGTATCCTATGAATACGCATTTCTCCGCTTTGGGTTCGAGCTTTTCTGGTTGAAGTTTCTTCACATAAGCATCGCAGTCCCAAACTTTTAGAAACGACGGCTTAGGTTTCTTGCCAAACCATAGTTCATACGGTGTCGTCTCAACGGATTTAAACGGTGCCCTATTTAAAGTGAATGATGCGGTTTCCAATGCGTATCCCCAAAATGATAGCTGTAAGTCGGTAAGACACATCATAAATCGTACCATGTCTAATAAAGGGCAATTACGATGTTCAGACACTCCGTTACATTGCGGTGTGCCAGGTGGTGTCAGTTGTGAAACAATTCCACACTTCCTTAGGTGTGTGCCAAACTTGTGACTCAAATATTCTCCTCCACGATCAGATCGTAGACACTTTATTTTTCTGTCACGTTGATTCTCAACCTCATTCTGAAATTCTGTGAACTTTCCAAATGTTTCAGATTTGTGCTTCATCAAGTAGATATACCCATACCTACCCAAATCATCAGTGAGAGTGAGAACATAACGATAGCCACCGCGAGCTTCAACGTTCATTGGAACACACACATCAGTATGTATTATTTCCAATAAGTCGGTTGCTCTCTCCATTATTCCTGAGAATGGAGTCTTAGCCATTTTGCCCATGAGGCACGGCTCGCATGTGTCAAATGATTCAAAGTTAAGAGACTCTAACAGTCCATCAGTATGGAGCTTTCTCATGCGCTTAACACCGATATGACCAAGGCAGTAGTGCCACAAGTATGTGGGACTATCATTATCAACTTTACATCTTTTGGTATTCACAATATGAATATGTGTAACATCACGATCGAGATTCATCAAGAATAAACCATTCACCAGCGGAGCATGACCATAAAACATATCACTCGTATAAATAGAACAACCATTATTCTCTAACTTAAATGAGTAGCCGTCTCGCATTAATCAAGACCCTGACACAATGTTCATGCTCAAAGTTGGAACTAAATAACAATTATTAAGGTTTAAAACTAATCTTGAAGGTAGATGTAGAGGCAGTGTGCCAACGGCGATCACATCGACCTTGGAGCCATTCCGAGTGTGCATCGTCACCTCGTCCTTGGCCAGTCTCCGCTTATTCCGTAGTTCCTCTTTGAGTTGCAAATGTGAGCAACAGCACCGGTATCAAATACCCAGGAGCTACTACGAGCGCTGGTAAGGTACACATCAATAACATGTATATCATATATACCTTTAACGTTGCCGACCTTCTTGTCCGCTAAGTACTTGGGGCAGTTCCGCTTCCGGTGACCTTTTCCCTTGCAGTAGAAGCACTCAGTCTCAGGCTTGGGTCCATTCTTTTTCTTCTTCCCGACATCTGGCTTACCGGGCGTGGCAACGACTTTGTCGTCTTTCTTGAAGTTCTTCTTACCCTTGCCCTTCTTGAAACTGGTGGTCTTGTTGACCATCAACACTTGATGCTCTTTCTTGATTTCTACTTCTGTAGATTTCAGCATCGAGTACAACTCGGGAATACTCTTCTCCATCCCTTGAATGTTGTAGTTCAGCATAAAACCCTTGTAGCTTGGTGGGAGAGATTGGAGGATTTTGTCAATTACAGCGTCATCCGAAAGTTCGACTCCAAGCGAAGTTAGACGACCATGTAACCCAGGCATTCTGAGTATATGCTCACTAACAGAACTGTTCTCCTCCATCTTACAGCTAAAGAACTTGTCGGAGACTTCATATCTCTCGACACGGGCATGAGCTTGAAAAACTAGTTTCAGCTCCTGGAACATCTCATATGCTCCGTGTTGCTCAAAACGCCTTTGGAGCCCCGGTTCCAAGCTGTATAACATGCCACACCTAACCAGAGAGTAGTCATCACTCCGCGTCTGCCAGACGTTCTGAATGTCCTGGGCCACTGCGGGAGCATGAGGGTCACCTAGCGGCGCATTAAGGACATAAGCCTTTTTAGCTGCTTCGAGGATGAGCTTCAAGTTGCAGACCCAGTCCGCATAGTTGCTACCATCATCTTTCAGCTTGTTTTTCTCTAGGAATGCATTGAAATTGAGGTTGACAGGTGCGTTGGCCATTGGATCTACAATATTTCGTAAAGAAAACTTTTAGACTAAGTTCATGACAATTAAGTTCATTTAATCAAATTAAGTATGAACTCACACGTAAATCGACATCCCTCTAGTCATCTAAGTGATACATGATCCATGTTGACTAACCCGTGTCCGATCATCACGTGAGACGGACTAGTCGTCATGGTGAGCAACTTCATGCTGATCGTATTCAACCATACGAATCATGTTCGACCTTTCGGTCTCTTGTATTCGAGGTCATGTCTGTACATGCTAAGCTTGTCGAGTCAACCTAAGTGTTTCGCGTGTGTAAATCTAGCTTACACCCATTGTATGCGAACGTTAGAATCTATCGCACCCGATCATCACGTGGTGCTTCGAGACAATGATACTTCGCAACGGTGCACACTTAGGGGAATACGTTCTGGAAATTTTTATGAGGGATCATCTTATTATGCTACCGTCGTTCTAAGCAATAAGACGAAAAACATGATAAACATCACATGCAATCATATAGTGACATGATATGGCCATTATCATCTTTGCTCTGTCGATCTCCATCTTCGGGCATCGCGTGATCATCATTGTCACCGGCGTGACACCATGATCTCCATCATCATGATCCCCATCATCGTGTCTCCGTGAAGTCGTCACGCCAACTACTACTACTACTACTATAGCTAACTATTAGCAATGAAGTAAAAGTAGTAAACACATGGCGTTGCATCTCATACAATAAATTAAGACAACTCCCATGGCTCCTGCCGGTTGTCATACTCAACGACATGCAAGTCGTGAATCCTCTTACAATAACTTGATCATCTCATACATCACACATGTAACATCACAACTTTGGCCATATCACATCACATGTCAAGCCCTGCAAAAAACAAGTTAGACGTCCTCTAATTGTTGCTGCAAGTTTTACGTGGCTGATTTGGCTTTCTAGCAAGAAAGCCTTCTTACCTACGTGATAGCCACAACGATGATATGCCAAAGCTATTTACCCTTCATAAGGACCCTTTTCATCAAATCCAATCCGACTAGAGTGGGAGAGACAGACACCCGCTAGCCACCTTTATGCACAGTGTGCATGTCGGCCGGTGGAACCTGTCTCACGTAAGCGTACGTGTAAGGTCGGTCTGGGCCGCTTCATCCTACAATACCGTCGGAAAAGAATAAGACAAGTAGCGGCAAGCAATTGACAAATCAGCGCCCACAACCTTTTGTGGTCTACTCGTGCATGAAATCTACGCATAGAAAACCTGGCTCGGATGCCACTGTCGGGTAACGTAGCATAAATTCAAAATTTTCCTACGCCATATTCAGATCTTCCTATGAGAGACCAGCAACGAGAGAGGGGAGAGTGCATCTTCATAACTTTGAAGATCGCTAAGCGGAAGCGTTGCTAGAACGCGGTTGATGGAGTCGTACTCGCGGCGATTCAGATCGCGGTGTGATTCCGATCTAGTGCCGAACCACGGCACCTCCGCGTTCAACACACGTGCAACCCGGTGATGTCACCCGCACCTTGATCCAGCAAGGAGGAGGGAGAGGTTGGGGAAGATCTCCGGCAGCACGACGGCGTGGTGTCGATGGAGAGACGAGGTCTCCCGGCAGGGCTTCGCCAAGCACCGTGGGAGAAAAGGAAGAAGAGGGACAGGGCTGCGTTGAGGGAGAGATCAACTTGTGTCCCCAACAGCCCCAAACCCCTCTCTATTTGTAGGAGGGGAGGGGAGGGGTGCGCCACCTCTAGGGTTCTCACACTAGGGGTGGCGGCGGCCCAGATGGGAGAGGGGGGCGGTGGCCAGGGCACGAGAGGGGTTGGCGCATCCCCTTGTGGGCCTTAGGCCCACCAGCGCCGAGGGTTCCCCCCCTTTCCTCTCTGACGCGCCATGGGCTGGGTGTTGGTGTTGGAAATATGCCCTAGAGGCAATAATAAAATGGTTATTATCATATTTCCTTGTTCATGATAATCGTCTATTGTTCATGCTATAATTGTATTAACAGGAAATAGTAATACATGTGTGAATAAATAGATCACAAAGTGTCCCTAGCGAGCCTCTAGTTGGCTAGCTCGTTAGTCAATAGATGATCATGGGCATTAGATGTCATTGATAACGGGATCACATCATTGGGAGAATGATGTGATGGACAAGACCCAATCCTAAGCATAGCACTAGATCGTATTGTTCGTATGCTAAAGCTTTTCTAATGTCAAGTATCTTTTCCTTCGACCGTGAGATTGTGCAACTCCCGGATACTGTAGAACAACGTAACTGGGTGACTATAAAGGTGCACTACGGGTACCTCCGAAAGTGTCTGTTGGGTTGGTACGAATCGAGATCGGGATTTGTCACTCCGTGTAACAGAGAGGTATCTCTGGGCCCACTCGGTAGAACATATCATGAGCTCAATGTGACTAAGTAGTTAGTCACACGATGACGTGCTACGGAACGAGTAAAAAGACTTACCCGTAACGATATTGAACAAGGTATTGGTATACCAATGATCGAATCTTGGGCAAGTTCTATACCGACAGACAAAGGGAATTGTATACGGGATTGATTGAATCCTTGACATCGTGGTTCATCCGACAAGATCATCGTGGAGCAAGTGGGAGCCACCATGGGTATCCAGACCCCGCTGATGGTTATTGGCCAGAGAGGTGTCTCGGTCATGTATGCCTGTCTCCCGAACCCGTAGGGTCTACACACTTAAGGTTTGGTGACGCTAGGGTTATAGGGAATTGTTATATGAGGTTGCCGAAAGTTGTTCGGAGTCCCGGATGAGATCCCGGACGTCACGAGGACCTCCGGAATGGTCCGGAGGTAAATATTGATATATAGGACGGATGGTTTCGGACACCGGAAGTGTTTCGGGCATCACCGCTAACGTACCGGGACCACCGGGACCACCGGAGGTGGCCCCGGGGGTCCACCGAAGGGGGGCAACGACCCCGGGAGGTAAGGTGGGCCAAGTGGGGGAGGGAACCAGCCCCTAGGTGGGCTAGTGCGCCTCCCCACTCAGCCCAATGCGCAGGGGAGAGGGAAGGGGGGCAAACCCTAGGCACAGGTGGGCCTTAGGCCCACCAGGTGGTGCGCCACCCCCTCCCACCCTAGCCGCCGCCCCCTTTCCCATCTGGTGGCTGCCGCACCACCTAGGGGGAACCCTAGGGGTGGCGCACCCCCCTCCCCCTCCTCCTATAAATAGAGAGGGGTTTTGGCCCTTGGGAGACAGACTTCTCCCTCTCCCTCGGCGCAGCCGTGCCCTTCTTCCTCCTCCTGTGTGCCGGTGCTTGGCGAAGCCCTGCCGGGAGACCTCGTCTCTCCATCGACACCATGCCGTCGTGCTGCTGGAGTTCTTCCCCAACCTCTCTCTCCTCCTTGCTGGATCAAGGTGCGGGAGACGTCACCGGGCTGCACGTGTGTTAAATGCGGAGGTGCCGTAGTTCGGCACTAGATCGGAATCGCTGCGAGTACGACTCCATCAACCGCGTTCTAGCAACGCTTCCGCTTAGCGATCTTCAAAGGTATGAAGATGCACTCACCCCTCTCTCATTGCTGGTCTCTCCATAGGAAGATCTGAATATGCGTAGGAAAATTTTGAATTTATGCTACGTAACCCAACAGTGGTATAAGAGCCAGGTTTTCTATGCGTAGATTCTATGCACGAGTAGAACACAAAAGTTGTGGGCGATGATTTGTCAATTTTCTTGGCGCTACTAGTCTTATTATTTTCCGGCGGTATTGTGGGATGAAGCGGCCCGGACCGACTTTACACGTACGCTTACGTGAGACTGGTTCCACCGACAGACATGCACACCGTGCATAAAGGTGGCTAGCGGGTGTCTGTCTCTCCTAATCTAGTCGGATTGGATTTGATGAAAAGGGTCCTTATGAAGGGTAAATAGCTTTGGCATATCATCGTTGTGGTTATCACGTAGGTAAGAAGGCTTTCTTGCTAGAAAGCCAAATCAGCCACGTAAAACTTGCAGCAACAATTAGAGGACGTCTAACTTGTTTTTGGAGGGTTTGACATGTGATGTGATATGGCCAAAGTTGTGATGTTGCATATATGATGTATGAGATGATCATGTTATTGTAATAGGTTTCATGAATTGCATATCGATGAGTATGACAACCGGCAGGAGCCATAGGAGTTGTCTTAATTTATTGTATGAGATGCAACGCCATGTGCTTACTACTTTTACTTCATTGCTAACGGTTAGCTATAGTAGTAGTTGGCGTGACGACTTCATGGAGACACGATGATGGAGATCATGGTGTCACGCCGGTGACGATGATGATCATGCGATGCCTGAAGATGGAGATGGAAAGAGCAAAGATGATAATGACCATATCATGTCACTATATGATTGCATTGTGATGTTTATCATGTTTTACATCTTATTGCTTAGAACGACGGTAGCATAATAAGATGATACCTCCTAAAATTTCGAGAACGTATCCCCCTAAGTGTGCACCGTTGCGAAGTATCGTTGTCTCGAAGCACCACGTGATGATCGGGTGTGATAGATTCTAACGTTCGCATACAACGGGTGTAAGCCAGATTTACACACGCGAAACACCTAGGTTGACTCGACGATCTTAGCATGTACATACATGACCTCGAATACAAGAGACCGAAAGGTCGAACATGAGTCGTATGGTTGAATACGATCAGCATGAAGTTGCTCACCATGGTGACTAGTCCGTCTCACGTGATGATCGGACACGGGTTAGTCAACATGGATCATGTATCACTTAGATGACTAGAGGGATGTCGATTTAAGTGGGAGTTCATACTTAATTTGATTAAATGAACTTAATTGTCATGAACTTAGTATAAAAGTTGTCTTTATAAATATTGTAGATGGCCAACGTCAACCTCGATTTCAACGCATTCCTAGAGAAAAACAAGCTGAAAGATGATGTTAGCAACTATGCGGACTGGGTTCGCAACTTGAAGCTCATCCTTGAAGCAGCTAAAAAGTCTTATGTCCTTAATGCGCCGCTAGGTGACCCTCCCGCTCCCGCAGCAGCCCAGGACATTCTGAACGTCTGGCAAACGCGGAGTGATGACTACTCTCTGGTTAGGTGTGGCATGTTATACAGTTTAGAAACGGGGCTCCAAAGGTGTTTTGAGCAACACGGAGCATATGAGATGTTCCAGGAGCTGAAGCTAGTTTTTCAAGCTCATGCCCGTGTCGAGAGATATGAAGTCTCCGACAAGTTCTTTAGCTGTAAGATGGAGGAGAACAGTTCTGTCAGTGAGCACATACTCAAAATGTGTGGGTTACACGGTCGTCTGACTTCACTTGGAGTCGAACTTCCGGATGATGCTATAATTGACAGAATCCTCCAGTCTCTCCCACCAAGCTACAAAGGCTTTGTGCTTAACTACAACATGCAAGGGATGGAAAAGACCATTCCCGAGTTGTACTCGATGCTCAAGTCTGCAGAAGTAGAAATCAAGAAAGAGCATCAAGTGTTGATGGTCAACAAGACCACTAGTTTCAAGAAAGGCAAGGGTAAGAAGAACTTCAAGAAAGACGGCAAAGCTGTTGCCACGCCCGGTAAGCCAGATACCGGGAAGAAGAAAAAGAATGGACCCAAGCCTGAGACTGAGTGCTTCTATTGCAAGAGAAAGGGTCACTAGAAGCGGAACTGCCCCAAATACTTAGCGGACAAGAAGGACGACAACGTTAAAGGTATATGTGAAATACATGTTATAGATGTGTACCTTACCAGCACTCGTAGTAGCTCCTGGGTATTTGATACCGGTGCTGTTGCTCACATTTGCAACTCAAAGCAGGCACTGCGGAATAAGGGGAGACTGGCCAAGGACGAGGTGACAGTGCGCGTCGGGAATGGTTCAAAGGTCGATGTGATCGCCGTCGGCACGCTACCTCTACATCTACCGTCGGGATTAGTTTTAAACCTTAATAATTGTTATTTAGTACCATCTTTAAGCATGAACATTGTATCAGGGTCTTGCTTAATGCGAGACTGCTACTCATTTAAGTCAGAGAATAATGATTGTTCTATTTATATGAGTGATATGTTTTGTGGTCATGCTCCACTGGTGAATGGTTTATTCTTGATGAATCTCGATCGTGATGTTACACATATTCATAGTGTAAGTACCAAAAGATGTAAAGTTGATAATGATAGTCCCACATACTTGTGTCACTGCCGCCTTGGTCATATCGGCGTTAAGTGCATGAAGAAGCTCCATACTGATGGACTATTAGAGTCTCTTGATTTTGAATCATTTGACACATGCGAACCGTGCCTCATGGGCAAGATGACTAAGACTCCATTCTCAGGAATAATGGAGAGAGCAACCGACTTATTGGAAATAATACATACTGATGTGTGTCGTCCAATGAACGTTGAAGCTCGCGGTGGCTATCATTATGTTCTCACTCTCACCGATGATTTGAGTAGGTATGGGTATATCTACTTGATGAAACACAAATCTAAGACATTTCAAAAGTTCAAGGAATTTCAGAGTGAGGTCGAGAATCAACGTGACAGAAAAATCAAGTGTCGACGATCTGATCGTGGAGGAGAATATTTGAGTCACGAGTTTGGCACACACCTAAGGAAGTGTGGAATCGTTTCACAACTGATGCCGCCTGGCACACCGCAACGCAACGGAGTGTTTGAACGTCGTAATCACACCTTATTAGATATGGTACGATCTATGATGTCTCTTACCGACTTACCGCTATCATTTTGGGGATACGCATTAGAAACTGCAGCATTCACTTTAAATAGGGCACCGTCTAAATCCGTTCATACGACACCGTATGAACTATGGTTTGGCAAGAAACCTAAGTCGTCGTTTCTTAAAGTTTGGGGCTGCGATGCTTATGTGAAGAAACTTCAACCAAAAAAGCTCGAACCCAAAGCGGAGAAATGCGTATTCATAGGATACCCTAAGGAAACTATTGGGTATACCTTCTATCTTAGATCCGAAGGTAAAACCTTTGTTGCCAAGAACGGATCCTTTCTAGAGAAAGAGTTTCTCTCGAAAGAAGTAAGTGGGAGGAAGGTAGAACTTGATGAGGTAATTACACCCCCTCTAGAACAGGATTGTAGCACAACGCGGGAAGTTGTTCCTATGGCGCCTACACCAACTGAAGAGGAAGTTAATGATGATGATCATGAAGCTTCGGATCAAGTTACTACTGAACCGCGAAGGTCCACAAGGGCACGCTCCGCACCAGAGTGGTACGGCAACCCTGTGATGGAAATCATGTTGTTAGACAACGGTGAACCTTCGAACTATGAAGAAGCGATGGCGGGCCCGGATTCCAACAAATGGCTTGAAGCTATGAAATCCGAGATAGGATCCATGTATGAGAACAAAGTATGGACTTTGATGGACTTGCCCGTTGACCGGCGAGCCATAGAAAATAAATGGATCTTCAAGAAGAAGACTGATGCAAATGGTAATGTAACCGTTTATAAAGCTCGACTTGTCGCAAAGGGTTTTCGACAAATTCAAGGAGTTGACTACGAAGAGACTTTCTCTCCCGTAGCTAAGCTGAAATCAGTCCGAATCATGTTAGCAATTGCCGCCTTTTATGATTATGGAATTTGGCAAATGGACGTCAAAACAGCGTTGCTTAACGGGAACCTCAAGGAAGAGTTGTATATGATGCAACCACAAGGTTTTGTCGACCCTAAGGGTGCTAACAAAGTGTGCAAGCTCCAGCGCTCCATCTATGGGCTGGTGCAAGCATCTCGGAGTTGGAACATTCGCTTTAATGAGGTGATTAAAGCGTTTGGGTTCATACAGGTTTACGGAGAAGCCTATCTGTACAAGAAAGTGAGTGGGAGCTCTGTAGCTTTACTCATACTGTATGTGGATGACATATTATTGATGGGGAATAATATAGAGATGTTGGAGAGCATAAAGGCCTATTTGAACAAAAGTTTTTCAATTAAGGACATTGGAGAAGCTGCATACATATTAGGCATCAAGATCTATAGAGATAGATCAAGACGCCTCATAGGTCTTTCACAAAGTACATACCTTGACAAGATATTGAAGAAGTTCAATATGGAAAACTCAAAGAATTAAAGGGTTCTTGCCAGTTTTGCAAGGTATGAGATTGAGTAAGACTCAGTCGCCGACCACGGCAGCAGATAGAGAGAAGATGAGTTATGTCCCCTACGCATCAGCCGTGGGCTCTCTAATGTATGCCATGCTATGTACCAGACCTGATATAAACCTTGCCATAAGCTTGGTAGGGAGGTACCAAATTGATCCCCGTATGGAACACTGGACAGCGGTCAAGAATATCCTTAAGTACCTGAAAAGGACTAAGGAAATGTTTCTCGTTTATGGAGGTGACGAAGAGCTCGTCGTAAAGGGTTACGTCGACGCTAGCTTCGACACAGATCCGGATGACTCTAAGTCACATACCGGATACGTATATGTGTTGAATGGTGGGGCAGTGAGCTGGTGCAGCAGCAAGCAAGAAGTTGTGGCAGCATCTACATGTCAAGCGGAGTACATAGCTGCTTCAGAAGCGGCTCATGAAGGAATTTGGATGAAGGAGCTCATCACCGACCTTGGAGTGGTTCCAAGCGCGTCGGGTCTAATGACACTCTTCTGTGATAACACTGGGGCCATTGCCATAGCCAAGGAGCTCAGGTTTCACCGAAAGACGAAGCACATCAAACGCCACTACAACTCCATCCACGACCATGTCCAGAGTGGAGTGATAGATATTTTTAAAGTACACACGGATCTGAATATTGCAGACCCGTTAACTAAACCTCTTTCACGAGCAAAACATGATCAACACCATAATGCTATGGGTGTTCGATACATCACAATGTAACTAGATTATTGACTCTAGTGCAAGTGGGAGACTGTTGGAAATATGCCCTAGAGACAATAATAAAATGGTTATTATCATATTTCCTTGTTCATGATAATCGTCTTTTGTTCATGTTATAATTGTATTAACAGGAAACAGTAATACATGTGTGAATAAATGGATCACAAAGTGTCCCTAGCGAGCCTCTAGTTGGCTAGCTCGTTAGTCAATAGATGATCATGGTTTCCTGATCATGGGCATTAGATGTCATTGATAACGTAATCACATCATTGGGAGAATGATGTGATGGACAAGACCCAATCCTAAGCATAGCACTAGATCGTATTGTTCGTATGCTAAAGCTTTTCTAATGTCAAGTATCTTTTCCTTCGACCGTGAGATTGTGCAACTCCCGGATACCATAGGAGTGCTTTGGGTGTATCAAACGTCACAACGTAACTGGGTGACTATAAAGGTGCACTACGGGTACCTCCGAAAGTGTCCGTTGGGTTGGTACAAATCGAGATCGGGATTTGTCACTCCGTGTGACGGAGAGGTATCTCTGGGCCCACTCGGTAGAACATCATCATGAGCTCAATGTGACTAAGGAGTTAGTCACACGATGACGTGCTACAGAACGAGTAAAGAGACTTACCGGTAACGAGATTGAACAAGGTATTGGTATACCGACGATCGAATCTCGGGCAAGTTCTATACCGACAGACAAAGGGAATTGTATACGGGATTGATTGAATCCTTGACATCGTGGTTCATCCGATGAGATCATCGTGGAGCAAGTGGGAGCCACCATGGGTATCCAGACCCCGCTCATGGTTATTGGCCAGAGAGGTGTCTCGGTAAAGTCTGCCTGTCTCCCGAACCCGTAGGGTCTACACACTTAAGGTTCGGTGACGCTAGGGTTATAGGGAATTGTTATATGAGGTTACCAAAAGTTGTTCGGAGTCCCGGATGAGATCCCTGGTGTCACGAGGACCTCCGGAATGGTTCAGAGGTAAAGATTGATATATAGGACGGATGGTTTCGGACACCGGAAGTGTTTCGGGCATACCGGGAACGTACCGGGACCACCGGGACCACCAAAGGTGGCCCCGGGGGTCCACCGAAGGGGGGCAACGACCCCGGGAGGTAAGGTGGGCCAAGTGGGGGAGGGAACCAGCCCCTAGGTGGGCTGGTGCGCCTCCCCACTCAGCCCAATGCGCAGGGGAGAGGGAAGGGGGGCAAACCCTAGGCACAGGTGGGCCTTAGGCCCACCAGGTGCTGCGCCACCCCCTCCCACCCTAGCCGCCGCCCCCTTTCCCATCTGGTGGCTGCCGCACCACCTAGGGGGGAACCCTAGGGGTGGCGCACCCCCTCCCCCTCCTCCTATAAATAGAGAGGGGTTTTGGCCCTTGGGAGACAGACTTCTCCCTCTCCCTCGGCGCAGCCCTGCCCTTCTTCCTCCTCCTCTCTGCCGGTGCTTGGCGAAGCCCTGCCGGGAGACCTCGTTTCTCCATCGACACCACGCCGTCGTGCTGCTGGAGTTCTTACCCAACCTCTCCCTCCTCCTAGCTGGATTAAGGTGCGGGAGACGTCACCGGGTTGCTCGTGTGTTGAACGCGGAGGTGTCGTAGTTCGGCACTAGATCGGAATCGCTGCGAGTACGACTCCATCAACCGCGTTCTAGCAACGCTTCCGCTTAGCGATCTTCAAAGGTATGAAGATGCACTCACCCCTCTCTCATTTCTGGTCTCTCCATAGGAAGATCTGAATATGCGTAGGAAAATTTTGAATTTATGCTACGTAACCCAATAGTTGCGGGGCGCACCAGCCCACCCAGGGGCTGGTTCCCTCCCACACTTGGCCCATATAGCCTTCCGGAGCTTGTGGCCCCTCCCGGTGGGCCTCGGAACCCTTCTGGTGGTCCCGGCACTTTGTCGGTGGTGCCCGAAACATTTCCGGCGTCAAAACCCATCCATCCTATATATCAATCTTCACCTTCGGACCATTGCAGAGCTCCTCGTGACGTCCGAGATCTCATCCGGGACTCCGAACAACCTTCGGTAACCTCGTATAACAATTCCCTATAATCCTGGCGTCATTGAACCTTAAGTGTGTAGACCCTACAGGTTCAGGAGGCATGCAGACATGACCGAGACACTCTCCGCACAATAACCATCAACGGGATCTGGATACCCATGGTGGCTCCCACATGTTCCACGATGATCTCATCGGATGAACCACAATGTCAAGGATTCAATCAATCCCGTATACAATTCCCTTTGTCTGTCGGTACAGAACTTGCCCGAGATTCGATCGTCGGTATACCCATACCTTGTTCAATCTCGTTACCGGTAAGTCTCTTTACTCGTTCCGTAGCACATCATCCTCTGACTAACTCCTTAGTCACACTGAGCTCATTATGATGATGTTCTACCGAGTGGGCCCAGAGATACCTCTCCGTCACACGGAGTGACAAATCCCGATCTCGATTCGTACCAACCCAACAGACACTTTCGGAGGTACCCGTAGTGCACCTTTATAATCACCCAGTTACGTTGTGACGTTTGATACACCCAAAGCACTCCTACGGTATCCAGGAGTTGCACAATCTCACGGTCGAGGGAAAAGATACTTGACATTAGAAAAGCTTTAGCATACGAACAACACGATCTATTGCTATGCTTAGGATTGGGTCTTGTCCATCACATCATTCTCCCAATGATATGATCCCGTTAACAATGACATCTAATGTCCATGATTAGGAAACCATGATCATCTATTGATCAACGAGCTAGCTAACTAGAGGCTTTGCTAGGGACACATTGTGATCTATTTATTCACACATGTATTACTGTTTCCTTTTAATACAATTATAGCATGAACAATAGACGACTATCATGAACAAGGAAATATGATAATAACCATTTTATTATTGCCTCTAGGGCATATTTCCAACAAAAGATACCTCTCCATCATAGGTTGTGACAAATTCCAGTTTCAATTCACGCCAGCCCAACAGACACCCTCGGAGATACCTGTAGAGCACCTTTATAGTCACCTAGTTACGTTGTGACGTTTGATACACATAAGGTATTCCTCCGGTTTCCACGAATTGCATGATCTCATGGTCATAGGAACACATACTTGACATGCAGAAAACAGTAAGAATAAACTGACACGATCATATGCTACGTTCGTAGTTTGGATATTCTCCATCACATCATTCTTCTAATGATGTGATCCCGTTATCAAATGACAACTCATGTCTATGGCCAGGAAACCTTGACCATCTTTGATCAACGAGCTAGCCTACGAGAGGCTCACTAGGGACAGAGTATTGTCTATGTACGCACACATGTACTTGAGTTTTCAATCAATACAATTCTAGCATGGATAATAAATGATTATCATGAACAAGGAAATATAATAATAACCAATTTATTATTGCCTCTAGGGAATATTTCCAACATAATAGCATGCTAGAGCATCTCTAGTCGCGCCCCCAACAAGCCCCCCGAGAGCACTTTTTAACTATCGACGCTAAAAAATCGCCCAGTCGTGCCCCCAGCCTCTCATTTTTTGTCGGATTTGACTAAAAAATGCGTCGTCGTCCCGAAGGCAAATCTAGGGATCCCGAGGAGGCTAATTTCACGGGCATGCAGGCGCTGGCCCACCTGCCAACGTCTCTCAATCTCTCCTCTCTCCTCTATTTCCCTCCCTCGCCCACCCACGTGCTCCCCTCCACACACACCCATCCTCTCTCCCCCCCCCCCCCTCCACGCACACACGTACACGGTTCCTGGGGGACGCAATGAGTGGAAATTTTTTCCTCCCGAGGCCAAAATTTTCAACAACAGCCCTTCAAGCGGCGAAAAAATGCCTCTGATGGGCAAACGGCTAGAGATGCTCTTAGTAACCGAACTATGTGTGTAATGCATCGATGTAGTAGTTGCATGAGTTTATATGAATTTGAGATATCATATTTGAGGTATCCGCTTGGGATAAGGAAAATTTGAGATTTCCCTCGTCGGTATCCATGAACGCGCATGGAAGCGTCGACGGACATTTTAGAGGTCGGATTATCAAGTTCCGGTTGTCCATGCTCTTACTTCCTCCGTTACAGATTAGTTGTATTATATTTGTCTAGATATAGATGCACCTGGACACGTTTTAGTTCGTATTTAAATAAATTTATGACAACTAATTTGAGACGGAGGTAAGTACGATTGGAAATTTGGAATATGCACGATTGTCCTAGAAGTTTCAGAAAATGCATAACTTTTTTGACAATCAGGTGAACTTATTGTTTGATCTTTATAATTGCATCTAAACCAAAAATGTTCTTTGGAGGACGAGCTCCATGGAGCTCGTTTTTTTTTTTGAAAAAATTGAAAATCATATTTGTAAGTTTCAAAGTTTTTTAAAAAAATCATACACGTTCATACGGATGTATAACACATGTGTGTGAAATCTGACGATGAAATACATTAAGGTGAGAGCTACACAAAAAAGGCAAAATCGTGTTTTTAAAAGGGTGAACAGTACATTCACCGTTCACAAAAAAAATGAAGGAATTTGTCTTTTTTGTGTAGCTCGCACCATAATGTATTTCATCATCAAATTTTACACACATGTAAAACACATCCATATAAACGTGTATGATTTTTTCAGAATTTTTTGAAACTTAAGAATATGATTTTTGAAAAAAATTTAAAACGAACTTCATGGAGCTCGTCCTCCAAAACGCCTCACCCCGTCTAAACCCATTATATTTTCATAACATAGGCAGGCAACGCACTATAACCTGCATGTACCTTCATAGCCACCACATCACAAGATTTATGACTCTAGTGCAACGGTCTATCTATAGAAGTGCTAACAAACGAAAATAATAAATACGATATAAAAGAGAAAAAGAGAAGGTAAAAAAATGTACGACTCAAAAAGTCAACTTTATCATATGAATAACTATATATAATGACTTTAGAAGTCATGACAGTTGTAAGAGCCAATAATGAACTATATTTTTTTAAGATAGTACAGATGTAAGTAACCATATACACACGCATATACTCATCTCTATAAACGCATACACGTACACCCTATCTCTGTGAGCATCTTTAAAAGACTAAGCCGGCATATCATCTTGACATTTACGAAGCCACCATAGATGCCTCGTCATTGACGGAAATATCTCCTCCCAATAAAAGTATATCACCGTTTAGGAATAATACAAGCACCAGGACTTGAACCTAATGGGCCGGAGATACCACACTGCCTCTAACCATTCAACCACATGTTGTCGTTGACGAAAACGTCTCCTTTCACTGAAAGTATATCACCCGAAACCTTAAAATAAATATAAAAATAATGCAAGCACCAGGACTTAAACCTTTCAACCATAGATTGGTTTGCACAATTAAGTATATTATTAGAGCATCTCCAACACACGTTTAAAAACTGCTCCGCGCGCTAAAATATTTATTTTTAAGACGCCGGACAACTTCAACAGATGTTGTAAAATAATGTGTGCGTTAAAAAAAATTGTGCACGCGATAAAAAGCGCTATCGCGCGTCAGATTGTGCGCGCTTTACAATTTGTATTGTTAGTTTTTTCGATGCGTGTTTTTGAGCATATGGTAAACCAATATTGGTTCCGCAACTCTAAAATGCTACAGTGACACATTAAAATTATTTTAACACATCAAACTTTTATGCGCTTGTTGAAGTTGCTCTTAATCATGCTGTTATACAAAGAAAAGACCCCTAGCGAACGAGAAAAGGTGTTTCCGATTGCGTAAAATAGCACAGAATGTGTTCCAATCCAACGAATATTACCTTCGCGCACCACACGATGGATGCAGGGGACCTTCCTCCATGCATACACACAGAGCGCCGAGGGTGACCCCCGACAGTTGACACGACTACCTGCTACTGCCCATCCAGAGAAACCCCCGGAACCATCGATCGTGGGTTCGCATCACGGCATCAGCGTCCAGCGATTACACAGCCCTTTCCTCGGTCGTTCACATCGACAATGGTCTGCTCTCGAACAGCACCCAATATTTTTCCGTTGATCCGTGCTGCACTACTCCCGATAAGGATCCGCCGGTGGCACAGCCCGCGCGGCGCGCGGCGTGACGACGACCGCGAGCGGAGCCAGCCAGGGCCACTGTGGATCGGAATTGAATCTTGGACGTTTGCCCGAGTCGGGCGGACAGGGGCAGCTGGGCCGCGCCCCGGTTCGGCCGCGGGAGCAACGTGACCTGCCGACCGCGCTGCCGCCGGTGGCGTGGCGCACCGCCGCACGGCACGGCTCTCTCTCCCTCTCCCACCCGGGGCCCCGCGTCGTCGGCGCGTTCTCATCCGTGCCGTTGTGCCGTGCCGGGGCGGCGCTGCGTGCAATCATACGGGCGCCTGCTCCATTTGTTTCCGATTCGATCCTGCGAACCACATGCACGCCGCGACGGGATCGGGTCGGAGCCCGCGCAATCATGTCGACGTCGGCGTCGGCGTCGGCGTCGTCGTCATCGTCGTCGTGGTACTATGTATGTGTATCTGCTCGTCTTTTTCTCGTGGTCGTGGGGGTAGAGGCAGGTCCTACTGTCTGTACGTACGTCCCAGGTCCAGCCTTGGAAAGTTGACGTGGGAGGGGCAGGGCGTGTGGGGGCCCGGGTGCAACTTGATCGCCTTCCCTGACTGACACAAGGGATATTTTCGTGCGTCTGGATTCGCAAGCGTAGGCTGTGCGGCCGCACAGGCACAGATATGTGCCTCCCGTTGATGACAGGGTGGATAAGCACTGCCACAATGCAGCTGGCTGATGGGAACGGGTCAAAGTCAAAACGCTCGAGCTGAAGCGTGATGGTCCTTGCTCATCACGGCCGGCTACGACCCTGTTTGTTTCACAAGTACCGAGATTTTTTTTAGTCCCTAGTCCCTACCCGTTTGTTTTCACGGACTAAATAAGGCCTAGAGGTCATTAAATGACAGGTAAAAAGACCATATTACCCTTAGTAATGTAGTAATAGTTATTAAATGACATGCTAAAAGTAGGGTCATTGTTGGAAAAAGTGATAAGAAGTCCAAAAAAAACCTTCCATAGGGACTTCTTCAAATAGTCTCAAATACCTTCTTTTAGTCCCTAGAAGTCTCTCATGTTTGTTTCACATGAGACTTTTTGAGACTTTTTTTAATCCCTACATTAAAAAATCCCTGAAAACAAACACCCCGTACATAACTAACCAGCGGTGCGTAGCTTGCTTACGTCTTGAGACTTCATTTTCCACGTTTCAGATCTCCGTCGCCACAGCTCTCGACGATTGGTGATAAGTATTTAGCTTCAATGGATCAGTAGACAATCTTTCAATTGGAAAGCGGGGGCATAAATACTTGCTGGGTAGTGGACCAAAGCGAGATCTCCTGCCGACATCGTAAACAATCACTAGGAAGCACATGCCCAGTGTACCAGGAAATTGCTAAATGCGCCCAGGACCAGGCCTGAAGAACCAATAATCTAGTGCGGCGAACATGCGATCACAGCTCGCCGGTCCGCGATCAAAGCAACCTTGTACTGCAGCACAGTTGATTAACTTGGGAGTACATGCCACGGCGACGGTTTTGTCGATGAAGACTTCCAGCTGGCCATGCTGTATGCTGTGGTGATATGCATGCTACACTGCCCGAGGTGGTCTATGGCTTGGGCTGAGGCGGCATGTTAGGTCTGAGCTGCTGGGGGAGCATGCATGCATGTTGCGATGCTGATACGCGTATGCACATGCCCACTACTGCGACTGCTAATATCGCGCTTAGCCTATAACTACTGTGGTTATACGCCTGTCACATGGTCTCGATCGGTATCGATTAGCTAGCTGACCATGCAATGCATGGTCCAACACCTTGCCAATTCTCCTGCTACAAAGAAAAAGAGGAAAAGCGTGCATATGAAGGAAGCTAGCGTCCAACTAAGGTCCTGTTTGGTTCCAAATAAGTTACTAACTTATAAGTTGAAAAGTGCAAAAAGTGATTTATTTTATCAAACAGATCCAACTTATAAGTCACCCCAACTTATAAGTCATAAGTTGCTCCACCCCAACTTAAAACTTATAAGTCACCCACTTTTATATGAAAAGGTGACTTATAAGTCAGATGACAACCAAACAGGCGTGACTTATAAGTCACTGGTTTTAAGTCACCTGACTTATAAGTCAAGTGACTTATTGAAACCAAACAGGGCCTAAGAGAAATGCACGCCGTCTACTTGTGTTCCCCGGGGCCCGGGGCGGGCATGCAGAAGGCAACAAGATGAGCCGTGAGCGTGACGAACCACCACATCAATTGCCGGAAATTGAAGCGCAGAATCAGAAAAGAAGCTGATCGTGCAAGTTTATCATCAGCCACGCGTTTGGTTGTCTGCATTTTTTTGCACATTTGCATGTTTGGTTCAGTTGGGTCTGACTGAATGTATGCAGGCAAAAAAAACACCTGCATATTAATTGATTGTCTACGTACTTTCTTCCTATATCGTAGCAATGCCTCTTCGTTCCGCGTTTGGTTGTCTGTATTGGCTGTGGTCACACGAATGCATGTTGTTTGGTTGCATACGAGCATAGAGTTGTGCTCATCTTGTATTCTATTTGATGAGCTTACCACTACTACACCTTACACACCACACCAACACTACAACACTGCTATGGCGATGAACTGAACGAAGATGATGATGTTTTTCAGCCTGAACAACGATCCACCTTGGCAACCTCAACCTTGTTGCATCCCTGCTCTAGCACATACTTGGAGTAAGCATCTTCTGCCTTCCTTAAAACCACTATGACTTTGGTTGTTGTACCCTAAACTTGTTTGGTGCAACCTTCACATGAGCTGTAAACCTCTGAAACCCTCCCTTCGAACACGGCATACCACTTGCCCTAGCAGTGTGAATGAGCAATAAGTTGAAGGAACAAGCAATGAAGCACTACAAGAACAAGCAATGAAGCAACAAGCACACAAGCAATGGAGCATAAGAGCATTAGTAAGCATGCATGATCATACCGCACAGCAAGTTCAACCTACCACTACATTGGTGTCATCCTACCACCATATCCAAAAAAGGGTGTAATCCTACCACCGCAAATTCGTGATCATCATGAGGGGTTAGTATATACCACCCTCACCAAAATATACAAACTATAATATTATTTTCAAGCCCTAACTACACAATACATACCTCCTCGTCGTCAAGGATCATGCACATCGTTGCCACGAATAAAAGTAGCACTAGTAGTAGTGCTTGTCCAGCCGGGTCCTTAGCGAGAGCACCCTGTGAGCCTCTCCCATGGCAACAAACCCAACACCTTGGGATTTATTGTCAAGCAGGTGGCTGAGCGCCACCCTGAGAGCCTCTGGGCTGAAGCCAACTTGGTGCATGACAGCGCCGTAGACCTGAGGGTGCACCCTGATGGCGATGGCCACCTCTTTCACTGCCTGAGTCATGCTACTGAACACGGTCATCTCCTTCATGAAGCTTGATCGTTTCCTCTTCCTATCAAGCACAGGAACATGTTGACCTTCCTCATGACCATCAATGTGGATGGTGTCTAACTCCTCGGTGGCTGGATACTCTGGCATCGGCAGCATGGGCAGCATCGAGAGCATCGGAGGCATCGACGAGCCCAGCGGCTGAACTGACCCCATGACATGGTTGCCAGTTGCGAGCCCGAAGGAGAAGATCTGATGCATCTGATGGTAGTACTGGATAGGTGTGTTGAGGAACTCTGCAAACTTGGGGTAATCCTAAGAAAGATACAAGGGAGAGTGGCGGTTAGTTAATATGGCACGATGGTTCATAGGAGATGATTAGTTAGAATGGCATGATTTGTGAGCTAACCGTGACGTGGCATTGGTAGTGCTCTGCCTCCAACACGATTGTGCAGGTCTCCTCATCACATGGAGCACCGCTCAGGTCTCTCAGCTTGGATATGGTGATCCACGTGATTCTCCACTTCCTCACGTGGTTGTACACCTCGGTCGCAGTGACCTCCTGTCCACAAAAGTTGAAGACTAGCTTCACCACAGAGTTCAAATGCATCTCCTTGAACCCCTTAACAGTCCTCAGTCCACTAGATATGATGTCACACATCTTGTTAAACACAAAAGTGGGGAGGAACGGTTGCCATTTCATGTTGCATCCCCTGCCATCCTTCTTCTCCGTTGCGACTGCCTTTCGAGCAGCCACATGAGATACAACGTTTGGCTCAGCCAGCACAAATGGAGGAACCGTAGGTGCCACCTCGAAAACCTCTTAATCAAGACGTATCGGGTCGATGTTGGTCTTGGAGGATGTAGGACGCCGGGAACTAGCTCTCGAACAACACGATGGTCAGACTAAACTCTTGCGTGGTCATGTCCTACAAATATAAGCGTTAACAACATAGAAGAGACCACACATCAACAAACAACACTAATCATGGACACATATGGATGATCTAGTTTAAGACAACATTAATCATGGACACATATGGATGGTCTTATTCAACACTTGTATACTACCATACCGTGCATCTAAGCATACTATCAATCCATCGATGAACATCTAAGCATACTACCACTCCATCCAAGAACATCTAAGCATACTACCATTCCATCCATAAACATCCAAGAAAACAACCACTAGCATGCTTCAAATCCATCCCAACGAGTTACTGCAACATCACAGTTGAATAGATCGGACGATCTAACCCCACCCCTTCGACAGATCTAGCTAGAACTAGTAGAGGGAAGGGGGATCGTCGAACTTACAAACACCATCGGAAGAGCCGTAGTGGAGGTGCAGCATGAAAAAGAAGAGGAGGAGTGGATCCACCGCCGTAGTCAACCGGTCACCGAAGCAGTTGCACCGCTTACCTCGTCGTCGAGGTGGATTTGGGCCGGAGTGAAAGCTCGAGAGGGGGGAATGGTGGTGGGAGTTTTGGCGCGCGGTCACCCTGGCTATATAGAACGACCGCGAATCTGCGGGCGGTCACACGAATTCGTTCAGCCGCTTTTTTGGAGATGCACCATCGCTCTCGTCATCTCCCTGCTTGCAGCTGTGGAGCGCGGCGTTCCCCTCCCGTGCATCGTCCGAGCCTGGCTCGCTAGAAACTGCCGATTCGACCGTTTCCGATGGGCCTAACTGAGCAATGCTTTAAGTTCGTGCAGGCCAACTTTTTCATGCGACCTAGGTAACCAAACAGTCTAAATACATCTTGTACGGGTCTGATTGGACCTAATGCAGGCAACCAAACGCGTGTGAAGATACCGGACTCATCCGTGCCAACACGAACAACCGAGCAAGTGTCATAGCAACGACCCTTTGTCACGGTACCTCATCTCCTATCTCCGTCTCCATCTCAATGCATGGCACTGGGAGAAGAAAGCAAGAAACGCCACTAGGCTAGACACGTCACGTTCAAACGTCAGGCACGTCGTGTTTATCCACTGGCCTCTCCGCCCGGCAGGAATATCACCCGTGTTTGGAGCACACGAATCAAGTAGAGATACGAGTGCTCAATCTGACACACATTTCACAAATGGACAACACTTCTGACTGAAACTTCTTCTTAACCAATCTACTACTGGTGCTGTAAACACTAACATGTTGACATGTTGCTGCGATCATTCGCCTATATATCCTGTATTAGGTGTGTGCGTGTGTTATGTTGACCACATCAAAATGTTGTTAATCATTACTTTAAACTTCCTTCGTTCCTAAATACAAATCTTTTTAGAAATTATATTAGAAAATATATACGAAGCAAAATGAATGAATGTATACTTTAGACTATATCTATATACATCCGTATGTAGTTCGTTAGTGAGATCTTTAAAAACTTATATTTAAAAACGGAGAGAATATATAAAACAGGATGAGAGCCTTTTTTGATGACACTAACGTGTCTAAGAATTAAACTACAACATCCCCTTCGCCCCACAGGACTGGGACAGTGCTGGCGCGGGCAGGAGAGGCCGCGGCGGAGAACATGAAGACGGTGGATGGTGACGATGCCATTGCCATGTCAAAGGGCCACAAGCCGTGGAGACCTACGAAGAGTTTTCAATTACTAATCGAGCGTCTTCATCCAGTCATCCTCCGGAGCTTACGGAGATGTCGTAGTTTGGTTGTTTGTCGCCCTTGCCGAGTCTAACGGTTGTCTACTTAACTCTTTCTTTCATGAGAAAGTGCAAGGGAAAGGAAAAAAAAGCTACACCTTACAGTGGGCATTCGAATACAGATTTTGCCGGAGCACTAGTTAGAACTTGGAACCAAATCAGCGAAAAAACAAGAGTAATTTGGCAGGGGTATAGAATAGGTGCACAGTTCCATCAGAAACCAACATCGGTTGCGATTACAGTCGTAGCCTGCAGCTGTGGCGAGCAGGGGTCTTTGGCTCCACATACCAGGCGCACACACACTTTCAGCTTTGGCCGGCTTTAATTAGCATAATCTTCTCGGGGAAATAAAGACTGGCTCAGCACGTCCATCCTTAGGGCATCTCCACCCGCGTCCCCTAAAAAATCCACCCAGTCACATTCACAAGGTTTCATTTTTCGTCGGTTCGAGTTGATGTTGGCTTCGACGGATCCAAACCGAACCCAACGCATCGGGGGGCGTCGAAGGAAAAAAAAATTGGTGTGAAAATAAACTGCGCCGAATTCCTCCCGCATGGACCCGCCGAGTCAGCGAGACTGAGCGTCGCCGGGACTGTTCGTCCTCCTCATTGCCTTGGCTCCCACGCCGGTTCAATGCGCCGGATTCCAAGGTCAGGCGGCACAGTGATGGTACGTCGCCGCGTGTCCCGTCCTTTCCCGTCACGCGTGCACACCGCTCACGCCCCTCTCCCGCTATAAAAGTCGTGTGTCGCCACCGCTCGCCGGACACTCGCCCCTCCATCCTCTCCTCCCATCTCTCTCGCCTCTACTGTCGGAAACCTTACCCGAGTCCATGGCGGAGCGGTTTCCTGGCGACGGAGCGGCTGCCAACGGCTTCGGCCGTCGAGCGTTGCACGAGTAGGAGGCGCACGCCCTCCATGAGGACAACTACCCGGCGCCGTCACACATGCGCGTGTCGAGCGCCTAGAGACTGAGCGCCGGAGGCGTCCCCGTGCCCCCTCCATCATCCGCCACGGAATGCCGTGACGAGATCGCGCGCATCCGGACGTCCTTGGCAGAGAATGCGTGATAGGCAGACCTACGAAGAGTTTTCAATTACTACTGGAGCGTCTTCATCCAGTCATCCTCCGGAGCTTACGGAGATGCCGTGGTGTGGCTGTTTGTCGCCCTTGCCGAGTCTAACAGTTGTCTACTTAACTCTTTCTTTCATGAGAAAGTGCAAGGGAAAGGGAAAAAAAAGCTACACCTTACAGTGGGCATTCGAATACAGATTTTGTCGGAGCACTAGTTAGAAGAACCAAATCAGCGAAAAAACAAGAGTCATTGGCAGGGGTACAGAATACAGGTGCACAGTTCCATCAGAAACCAACATCGGTTGCGATTACAGCCGCAACCTGCAGCTGTGGCGAGCAGGGGTCTTTGGCTCCACATACCAGGCGCATATACACTTTTAGCTTTGGCGGGCTTTAATTAGCATAATCCTCTCGGGGAAATAAAGACTGGCTCAGCAGGTCCATCCTTAGAGCATCTCCAACAACCGCGTAAAAAGGCGCGCGCGCGGGACAGTTTGGCGCGCTCCAGCGGCGGCGGGAAAACCGTGCGTGCGGGAACCGCTTGCGCGCGCGCGAAAAGGCGGCAGCTCGTGCGTCATTTTTGCCGCGCCGCTTCCCGCACGCCTATAAAACGCAGCGCTCCACCGCTCCCTCGCGCTGCCACCGCTCTCTCTCTTCCTCTACCTCGCGCGCAGCCACCGCCCCAGCGCGCCGCCACCGCTCCAGCGCCCCGCCCCCGACGCGCCACCATGCCGCCGCGCCGCCGTTCTGCGTTGGGCTACCGCGGCGTCCGCCAGCGCCCCAACGGCGGGTTCTACACCGAGATACGCTCCGGCGATCTCCGGCTCAGCCTCGGCACGTACGATACAGCGCACGAGGCCGCCCGCGCGTTCGACGCGGCGGCGTGGCGCCTAGGCAGGCCGCGCCGCCAGATGAACTTTCAGGATGTCCACACGCTTCAGCAGGCACTGGACGTCGCCCCCCCCCCCCCCCCCGCCTCGTCTAAACTCCGCACAAGACCGTGCGGAGCACACTGCACGGCAGCGCCGCCTCCTCGTCACCCAGGAGGACGAGCGGGTCATGGCGGAGTGGCGCCGGCGCCACCCGGAGGACGTCGCCTACGAGCAGGATTATTGGGCAAGGCGCCGCAAGGAGGACACGCGTCGGCGCCGCGAGGAGCGGTTGGACAGGCGTCGGCGGAAGGCATTGGCGAGTACGCAGGCCGACATCGTCGCAGCAGGTGGGAGGTCCTTCTTCACTGAAGAAGATGAGCGTTGGTTGGACATCTGGCTGTCAACCTCTGACAACACCAACGACGATGATGATGGTGCAGATGATTGGAGCGACTCGGATTAAAAGTTTTATGTTTTCAAACTATCCATCTACTTGCACCGAACTATCTATCTATATTTTCGAACTATCTATCTAGTTGCAATCTATATGTAAAATAACTTTGTATCCTTTTTTATTTTATGCAATCTATTTATTTTGCCGATTTTGCAATCTATCCTAGTTGAAAATGTTGTGCGCGCGCGCTGCATTTTTGCGCGCTGCTGGAGCGGCGCGCGCGCTGCACTTTAGCGCGGCTGCTGTAGCAAGCGATGCGCGACGCGCCAAACCAGACGATGGGCGCGTGGCAAACGAGTTTTTTGGGCGCGGCGCGAAGCGCGGCTGTTGGAGATGCTCTTAGGGCATCTCCATCGGCGATCCCCTAAAAAATCCATCCACTCACATTCACAAGGTCTCATTTTTCATTGATTTGGATTGAAATTGACGTCAACGGACCCAAACCAAACCCAACATGTCGGGGGCGTCGGCGGAAAGAAAATAAACCACGCCAAATTCATCCCACATGGACCGGCCGAGTCAGCGAGACTGAGCGTCGACGGGACTTTTTGTCCTCCTCATTGCCTTGGCTCCCACGCCGGTTCAATGCGTCGGATTCCAAGATCAGGCAGCACAGTGATGGCACGCCGCCGCGCGTCCCGCCCTTTCCTGCCATGCGTGCACACCGCTCCCGCCCCTCTCCCGCTATAAAAGCCGCGCGTCGCCATCGCTCACCGCACACTCGCCCCTCCATCCTCTCCTCCCATCTCACCCGCCTCCACCGTCGGAAACCTTTCCCGTGTCCATGGCAGAACGGTTCCCTGGCGACGGAGCGGGTGCCAACGGCTTCGGCCGTCGAGTGTTGCACGAGTGGGAGGCGCACGCCCTCCACGAGGCCAACTACCCGACGCCGTCACACATGCGCGTGTCGAGCGCCTAGAGACTGAGCGCCGGAGGCGTCCCCGTGCCCCCTCCATCATCCGCCACGGAACGCCGTGGTGAGATCGCGCATATTCGGACTTCCTTGGCGGAGCATGCACGATAGGAAGATGGGTACGCCGCCAACAACTTCCCTCTCTCGACGGCGTACTTCCAGCGCCGCCACGCCGACCGGCTCGCGTCCACCAACGGATTTCCACCTCCAAGGGGGCGCTACAACTGCGACGTCGGTCGTCAGTGGGGGGCCATCCCCGAGTGCACGCTCCACGCCGCCCTCGAGCACATGGAGGGCGGCAACGAGCCGCCACTGGAGTACCTGGTGTCGTCGCTCTCGCGCCGGAGCGGGAGCTCGTGGCTGCCGGGGCGAATGGCGGGGTCCTCCTCCTCGTCCCTCCCCCTCCCCCCGCTCCTCCGGCACGATGCCACCGCTCGCCACCGTGAAGGTCGAGCCCCAGGAGACGTCGGAGCGTCGTCGCAACCATGACGACAACCTCGTTATAAACGAGGGCCGCCGCCAACCTTCACCTCCCCACGAGCACGTTCGCCTCATTAGGCCGAATAGGAGCCGGTGACGCCGCCGATGGCCGTTAAGGAGCATGTTGAGATGGCCGCAGACCTCGACACCGACTTGAAGTGGTCGCACGACGACTACGTCCGGAAGAAGATCGAATGCCAGCGCCACGATCGCAAAGAGGGTGGCGTTATCGTCCTCGACGAGCAGATGCCGACGCAGACCACCACGTCTGTAGTGGCTGGGAACATGAGCCCCATGCCCCTTCACCATTCGCCGCGGAACGTCGTGGCGAGATCGCGCACATCCGGACGTCCTTGCCGGAGCATGCGTGACAGGAAGAAAGGTACGCCGCCAACAACTTCCCTCTCTGAACGACATACTTCCGCTCGCGTCCACCAACAGATTTCCAGCTCCAAGGGGGCAACACAACTCCGACGGCCATCGTCAGTGGTGGGGCGTCCCCGAGCGCACGCTCCACGCCGCCCTCGAGCACATGGAGGGCAACAACAAACCGTCGTTGGAGTACCCGGCGTCGTTGCTCTCGCGCCGGAGCGGGAGCTTGTGGTTACCAAGGCAAATGGCAGGGTCCTCCTCGTCCTCCGCCCGCTCCTCCGACACGATACCGCCGCTCCCCACCATGAAGGTCGAGCCCCAGGAGACGTCGAAACGTCGTCGCAGCCATGACGACAACCTCGTTATAAACGAGGGCCGCCGCCAACCTTCACCTCCCCACAACCACCTTCGCCTCACAAGGACGAAGGAGCCGGTGACACCACCGGTGGCCGTCAAGGAGCATATCGAGATGGCCGTCGACCTCGACACCGCCTGAAGTGGTCGTGCAACAACTACGTCCGAAAGAAGACGCAACGCGAGCGCCGCACTCTAGAAGAGATCACCGCGCGAGGCCGCGATCGCAAAAAGGGTCGCGTTATCATCCTCGACGAGCAGACGCCGATGCAGACCACCCACCCCCGTCCGCAGTGGCTGGGAACACGGGCTAAACGAGAGATAGAGGCCATCTGAACTGGCAATCTGCATTCAGCATTTCCAGGAATTACTTGATGGCAGATGTTTTTTCCATGGTTAAGTGAATACAGATCAGGCTAGAAACCAACCAACCTACTGATAATCTTGGCGGACGTGACAAAATATCAGCTAAGAAGTCTGCAATGTTAGTACCAATCACAAAGGAACTAGTTGCCACTTCCCCGGTTCACAGCGACAGTTTGCATCCTAAGTACAATAATACAATACAACTTGTGATCAACTGCTCGACATGCCAGTGTCCATGGCGCCTAAATTTAACTCTTCATCAGAATCAATTACGTCTTCGAAATCATAGAAGGGATGCGCCTGCACATGGAAAACAGTTTAGTTTGTTTATTTCCCATACCCGCTAAAGAGTACCATACTAAAATGGGTGCGACATTTTTCTACGAAGAATGATTCATCTTACACAAAGATTACAGAATCAAAATATTACTCGTGGCATAAACTTTTCAGGATTAGGGACGAACATATATATCACATACCTTAGGCCGAGGCTTTACAGCTTGAAAAGTATGGAAATCGGGGGTAGCAAAGTCAGGTGGACTGAGGACAATATATGCTCCAGAATTGTTGTAACGGTCCTCTGAAGCCTGTACAGGGATCAGATATTGACTGTTACATTAATAGTACATGATCTTTTCCGAGAATATTGAGTCAAACACAATACGAAGTGCAATTTTAGATTTGTTGTGAAGTCAATCATTTAGCAAGGATCCACTCATGAAACTTTGTATCAAAGAACAAGTGCAGCAATACTGTTAGGCTGAACAATAAATCATGTCACAAAGTATAACCTGAAATTGTGGATAGTCTGGGGCACTGAATAGAGTTATTAACTTTCCACATGCGACATGATGGTCGATTGTATATCCACTGTCCATTGCTAATAGATCATGCCGCTTATCTCTTGCATCTGGGCCTTCATGTGATCTGATGATTAACTTCGTTCAATGAAAAGTGGAAGTAAGTACTAATAAAAACTTCTGTAGTTTTGTGATAACACCCAGTTTCTAATGTTACGAAGGAAAATGCATGTGTGTGCTACAGCATATCAAATTCCATAAAACGCAGCCATCAATGTTGAACATAAACAATAAGCTAACTAGAACCATGAAGTATACAATTCAAGTTCAGTAACGAGCATTCGCAGTTTTGCATCAGAAGGCTTAAAATATACTGCCTGTGTCCATTAATATAAGACCATTTTTGGACTTAACATAAGTCTAAAAAATGTCTTATGTTGATGAACAGAGAGTATATACTTTAGTACAAGAAAAAAACTGTTGAATACTTAAATGCATGCTAACTTTAGTAGTCTAGTTACAGAACTACAGGTCCTGTCATATAGGACTAATCAACCATTGTAGTTAAACATCGAAATGTAAGCAAGAAATTTGAGACAATGCAATATTAGAAGGAACTAACTTGGCAGTGTGTTATGCATGATAAACAATAGTAGAAAAAGGGAAACTTCATGATAATAGGTACTTGAGACAGATATGACAACATAAATCTTGGCATTTTAATTTCCAAATAATGCATGTGACACTATTACTGCATATGGGATGACATCAATCAGGAATTCAGAACAGGCAAAATATTCATGTTTGATGTACCAACCGCACCTACACTGAAATAGCAAGCGTCTACAACATTGAAGAACAAACTTTCAAAAAGAAGTACAAAAAAAGGAAAAGGTAAATATTGATAAAGCAAAAATAGGTAGAGGACTTAACAGGATAATCACATGCTAGAAATTATAATTCCCTAAGCTTAACATTCTTTAGATATATTTTCAAGAATTTTATATTGCGATGGGATGCAAACTTCAACTTTCGAGCATAAGACTATCTAAATAATTTAATAAGAAATAATTCAGTTCATCAAATAATTTAAATCAAGCATGCTACAACAATAGTAAATGAAAGAAAACAAACCTTCAGATTATTTGTATATAGAAACTGTTGAGTGATATCTGGACCCCAAAGCAAACCAATGCCCCTTTCCTTATTCAGGGAAAGACCCTTATCTAAGGAAGGATCAGACCAAAGCACATCTCCAGGAATTAAGTTCGACCCCTCATATGGGGTGTCAAGAACAGTTCTTCTCGCTTTTAACAACTCGTCCAGGGATCCAAGCTTCAAAGTAGTAGAGTCATCAGTAGGACTCGCCTTATATTTGTGACCTTTCTTTGCTCTTTTCGATCTTTTCGACGGTAGTACAACCGCCCCACGAAAAATCCCTCCATGAGCAGTGTACACACATCCTGCTATTATTGATGCTAGAGGGAGATCTTCAAAACATCTTAAAAACTTCCGATAAACTTGAGCGCCTTGACCTTTATATTTAACCATTACCTCCTGTTCAAAACCGTATACTGACGTGCAGTACTTGGATTCGTGATTTCCTCGGAGAAGAAACACACAATTTGGAAGGAATACCTGCAAGGAATGAAATAAGTTGATGACCGTTAGCTCGTACTTTACATTGCTTGACACCTTAAGGGAACCTATCATCTACCACTTTCTTAATGTGAAAAGGATAATTAGATAATTATGCCAAATCTTCGATATTTTCTCGGTTGTCATAACTTTGTGTAAGAGCGTTAGACTTTGTAGAAACACTGCCAACCTGCAACGACAGAATCCTTGATAGGCAATGGTGGATATTCTAATCTTAGGGACTAGGTCACAGAATTCTGTGCTAATTTCAATATGAATGCACAAATCCATCAGAGTGCCCAAACACACACTTCCCAAGTTGAACTCAAACAAAAGGAATGAACATGTGAACAACGCATTTCAATATGAAGCTACTTTCTCCTTCCCCAAAAGTAGGTCCCTAAGTTTTGTGTCAAGTCAAACTTTTTTTCTTTCTATAAAGTTGTTTTCTAAAGTCAAACATGTGAACAAACTTCCCAATACCTATTTCATGGTGAATCTATTGATATTGATTTGGTATTAAGATGTGGAATTTTCTTTTCCTATAAACTAGGTCAAACTTAAAAGTTTGAGTTGAACAAAACTTAGGGGATCTATTTTTTGGGAAGGAGGGAGTGCATCTTTTAATGCTGATATCATTATGGAGCTGCAATTTTTGTTCATAACTTGGCTTATTTGCAGAACACCTTTATAACTACCAGTTTCTTTTACAATGTGAAAAGGATAATTAGATATTTTTGCCAAATCTGATATTTCCTCGGTTGTCATGACTTCGTGTAAGAGTGTTAGACTTTGTGGAAACCTGCAACTGCAAAGTCCTTGATAGGCAGTGGTGGAAATCCTAATCTCAGGGACTGGGTCACAGAATTCTGTGCTAATTTCAATATGAATACACAGATCCATCAGAGTGCCCAAACACACGCTTACCAAGTTCAACTCAAACAAAAGGAATGAAATGTGAACAACGCCTTTCAATATGCAGGTTTCCACAAAGTAGGTCCCTAAGTAGTTCCCTAAGTTTTGTGTTAAGTCAGATCTTTCAAAAAAAAAAGTTTTGTGTCAAGTCAAACTTTTTTTCTTTCTATAAAGTTGTTGTCTAAAGTCAAACATATGAACACATTTCCCAATACCTATTTTATGATGAATCTATCAATATTGATTTGGTATTAAGATGTTGACTTTTCTTTTTCTGTTAAATAGGTCAAACTTAAAAGTTTGAGTTGAAAAAAACTTAGGGGTCTACTTTTTGGGAAGGAGGGAGTACAACTTTTATGCTCATATCATTATGAAGCTGCAATTTCTTTTCATAGCTTGGCTTATTTGCGCAACACCTTTCTATCAATTGCATCAATTAAGGCCCTGTTTGGAACCACAATAGATTATAATAATCTGAATTATGAAGATAGATTATATAATCTGGTTTATAAAAATAATCCAGGTAGGCATGTTTGGAGGCCAGATTATATAAACTGTAATTCAGGTTTTACATTGTACAATGACATGTCTGCCCTGTTTATAAAAATAGGACGATGGCGGTGGCAGTAGGTAATTATCTCTAAGTTTACAAGGGTAATAGGTCATTAGTAATCCATAATCTGATTTTAGCTGGGGTGGAGTAGATTATGAGTTTTTAATAATCTGATCATCTAGTTTTTAAAATCTACAATATAAAGTATCCTGTTTGGAAACATAATAGATTATAAAAACCAGATTATATAATCTGGGTGGTTCCAAACAGGGCCTAAACCGAAGGAAAAAAAATGGACAAATACACATAGAAATAAAAATGTGCAGAGTATTGGTGATATAACAAGCTTAAAGCAGTAGGAATGTTGGGGGAAATTCACCTTCCATGCCAGGAGGAGGAGCAAGGTCTCGAGGCCCCAAGCGCCGCGATCCACGTAATCCCCGTTAAAGACGAAGATTCGCTCCTCCGAGGGGAACCCAGCGTCCCGGAGCAGGAACATGACGTCGTGGAGCTGGCCGTGGACGTCCCCCACGACGACGACGGACTGGTCCGGCCGCGGGTCGACGCGGACGATGTTGGGCTCACGGTGGAGGATGACGGCTGCGGCGACGACGAGCCGCCGGACGAAGTCCGCGGAGAGCACCGAGGGGAGCTGGTCCGGCGGGAGGCTCCGCGAGCACCAGTCCAGCGCCGCAGTGAAGCTGGCCACCCAGTCCCGTGTCAGCACGCCGTCCTCGGGCCACTCGACCGGCGGGGGCTGCGCGACCGGGGAGGGGGAAGGAGGGGGGTCGAGCACGCCGCCCTCGGGCCACTCGGCGAGCGGGGGCTGCGCGGCCGGAGAGGGGAAAGGAGGGGGTTCGAGCGCGCCGTCGGGCTCCGCCATGGCATGGATCGGATCCGTCGCGGCGAGCTCGATGATTTCTTGCCCCTCCTTCCTTTGCTGCGGTTTTTGGGGGAACGGGACAGGGGACGAGGTGAGGGGCTCGTTCCAGTTGGCGGCCGCTTTAATTTCTCTCCTTTTCCCCCGTGCCGCCTGTTTGCTTTCTTTGACTGACACGTTTGCCCAACATGGCTCTGTTTGAATGCCCGGGCTAGAGCTACTCTAAGGACCTGTTTGTAACCATAATAGATTATAATAATCTAGATTATAAAGATAGATTATATAATCTGATTTATAGCAATAATTTAGGTGGCATGTTTGGAGGTCAGATTATATAAACTGTAATCCATGTTTTATATTATACAATGACATGTTCGTCCTCTGTTTTTTAACTACAAAGGTAATAATCTAGGTGGGCATGTTCGAAGGACGGTGGCGGTGACAATAGGTAATTATCTCTAAGTTTCCAAGGATAATTGATCATTAGTAATTCATAATCTGATTTTAGCTGGGGTAGAGTAGATTATGAGTTTTTAATAATCTGGACATCTAGTTTTTATAGACTACAATATAATCTGTCATGTTTGGAGATAGAATAAATTATAAAAACTGAATTATATAATCTGAATAGTTCGAAACAGGGCCTAAGTTAGTTAAGGCTCAACAAACCTTTAAAGTATCCAAACTATTCTGGACATCTGTGGCCCGGCCCGGCCGGCCCCAAAACCTAGGGCCTAGACCCTATGGGCTTGCCCGTGGGTCGGGTTTGGGCCTGAGTTTTGAGCCCATCAGCAGGGTCGGGTTTGGGCTTTAAAGTAGGTCTGATGGCAGGGCCTGGGCCTTAGTTTTCTACCGTGGGCTTTCCAGGACCAGCCCAATCCCGACACGGTCCGGCCCATGGCCACATATAATCCAAACACATGTGTTAGTTTGAGTTAGATTGGAACTAACCCGCTAGAAAAATTATCCAGGTGCTAATTGAAGCTAGTTGTGGTGGGGTCCTAAAAAATCGTTTTTATGCGGCATGCACCCGCACCGGATCCCTCTTATCCATTCGTCCACGTTGCCTCTCGTTCTCCTCCTACCGTTGCATCTCATTCTCCATCGCCGACCCTTGTCACCCTCCATACCCGGCCGCGTCCGCTCGCCCCCGTCAGCCCCGTCCGCCTGCCCCTACTGCCCCGTCCGCTCGCCCCGACGCACTAGTCCGCCCGCCCCTGTCAGCCCCATCCGCCCGCCATCGCCCCCGTCCGCCTGCCCCCGCCGGCCCTGTCCGTCCGCCACCTCCGTCCCCGTCCGCCTCCATCACACCTCACCAGTCCGCCCGCCCTCGCCGGCCCCGTCGCCCCTCCCGTTCCCATCCATCCACCCCATTTCCGACGCGCCCTTTGTCGGCCACACAAAAGTTGGACACATCAAATCCTGGTTAAAGGAGTCAAGTGATTGAAAAAAGTGTATTTATTGTCAAACTAACCCACTCATCCAAACACCATCAAAGGCTAGAGTTAATTCAGCGTTAGTCCGGAGTTAGAAACTAACTCTAACCTTTAGCCAAGTTAGAGTATCCAAACAGGGCCGATGTTGCACACTTTGAGATGAAGGGTTGGATTTCTTCCGCTTGTTTTCTCTACTACTCAGTCTTTTTATTTTCCTTTTTATAACACATTATCTTAAAATTGTAGAAGTCGTCACAAATGTCTTTTTAGTCAAGACAAATATCACTTTTTACTGAATGCACGTTGCGAAAGGCCGAAACTAAATTCAAAAAAGTGTGACCATTAATGCCAAGCCTAGGACTTAAACCTCATGGATTGGTTCAACCAAAAAATGCCTAACCATCTGAATTATGTTCAGTTTGCAATTGCATAATAGTCTTGCTTTTGTTGATATCAACTATGGATGTTTCAAATATATGAACTCGTGTGTGCAAGATATATCAGCTATGAAACCATGATCCTCCGCTCATACGTTGCATGAAGTTAACTAATGATGCATGTGATAGTTTGAAGCACCCCTAATCAGGTACGTGCGGTAAAAAAAAATTGCAGCTTGAGTTGCATCCAAATCTTGCCATGCAGGATGTTTAAAGCACCTTCCAATCAGGCCTACTATGAACGATAGATTTAGTCGTTTCCTCTCATATGGACTCATGGTGTGGAGGGTAGGGAGCGCGACACAGAGCTTAGGCGAGCACGGAGATGGCTCGAGCTCATGCACGTCCCGAAAAGTGGCAAGGGGAATTTGGTCACCTTTCGTGCGAATGAGTCGCCCTGTTTAGCCGCCTTCGGCTCACCATCGAAACTCTTGCCACCATTCACCCCCCCCCTCGAGCTCTCCGCCCCACGCAAATTATTCACTGATGAGCAGGTAAGCGGTGTATCTTCTATGGCCAACGGTAGATGGTGGCGACGATTTGTCTTCCTTCTCTTCTCTGACTTGTTATGCCCCTCCACCCAACTTCACTGATGGCTCTAAGTTCAATCGTTGTCTCCTTGCTACTTGTTGGGGATGTTCCCCACGGCTATGACCCGGCCCGAAGAATGACTCGGAATAGTTACGGAACATTAGGCCACTCCCTGGCCCGGGTTAAGACATTACATGATGAGATAAGGCGCCAAGTCCAAAGGAAAGGCCCCGTTCGCGGGTCTGCTCAAGGAGGAGCCTATGGGCCAGCTTGAAGAAAAGGCCCAGATGAAGGAGTTTCTTTAAACTTGGGGAAAATATAAATAAGAGTTAGACTAGAATATTGGTTGAAAGTACGACCCAGAATCTCTTGTAACCCTAGGGGCTCAACCTGTTATACAAAGGAAAGCCCCTGGGACGAAAAGAATACGTTGCAATCTCTCGAGAGCTAGGTTAGCGATTTCGCACCCTTGTAATTGAGAACATCATCAGTATTAATCAAGCAGGAAGTAGGTCTTTACCTCCACCATGAGGGGCCGAACCTGGATAAACTCATGTCCTTCATTCCCGATCAACCCCGTTCAAGCGACCACCTAGTTGTGATGGCTCCTAGACTTAATCCTTTCACGAGGACATCTGTCATGAAAAAACCACGACAGTTGGCGCCCACCGTGGCAAATAACAAAGATGTCAGCATTGCAGTAGTGGTGGAATGCAAAGAGGTAGGAAAGGAATATCTAGTTCAAGAGATGAGTCTATTACGCCACTGAAGTTCTGACTGAATCCAAGCAACGATACCCACACTGGCAAAAATTGGTATTCGTCGTTTTTATGGCTAGTCGCAAGTTGATGCACTATTTCTAGGAGCATCCTATTATTGTGGTTAGTTCAACACCTCTCGGAGACATTATTCAAAACAGAGAAGCCACATGAAGGATTGCTAAGTGGAGTATCGAGCTTGGTCCACACCATTGGAAGTATGTGCCACGGACTGCCATCAAGTCCCTAGCTTTGGTGGATTTCATCAATGACTGGACGGAATTACAAGCCCTCGAGGAGAAATCGGATAATACCTGCTAGATAATACACTCTGATGGTTCCACACAATTAGAAGGCTCTGTGGCTGGAGTGGTCTTAACTTCTCCACGACGTGATAAATTTTGCTATGTTTTGAGACTCATGTTTCCTGTACTAACAATGCAGCTGAATATGAGACCTTCTTCACGGGCTCCGTGTGGCTAAGGAGATGAATCTCAGTCGGGTCGCATGTTTGAGCGACTCAGACTTGGTGGCTCAACAGGCACCAGGGACTTGGGTCTAAAGACCCCCTCATGGCGAATTAGAGGCGCGTTGTTACTATTGTTGCTGGTCACTTTGTTGGGTCCAGGTTGATCATATTGATCAATGCCACACCGCTAGGGAAAACCCTAGCAGTAGCGCAGGTATTTGGTGTATCGGTAGCGCGGGTAACCGTGCTACTGATACGACGCTACATCTAAAGTTTATGAGTAGCGCGTTTTGACACGTGCTGCTGCTATCCCTACTTAGCAGTAGCGCTTTCTGTACCGGCGCTACTACTATGTGTATCAGTAGCGTGTTTTGACACGCGCTACTGTTACTTTAGCAGCGGCGTTTTCCTGTCCAGCTCTGACGTCCTCAATTTAATCGTACGCTAATCAAACACGCAAATGCGTACGATCAAACTCAAGGACTCACGGAAAGATATCACAACACAACTCTAGACACAAATAAAACAATATCAGCTTCATATTACAAGCCAGGGGCCTCGAGGGCTAGAATACGGAAGCTCGATAAACACACGAGTCAGCGGAAGCAACAATATCTGAGTACAAGCATAAAACATAAGGTGCCTTAGAGAAGGCTAGCACAAAAGATACAACGATCGAACGAGGCGAGGCCTCTGATACGTCTCCGTCGTATCTATAATTTTTGATTGTTTCATGCCAATATTCTACAACTTTCATATACTTTTGGCAACTTTTTATACTATTTTTGGGACTAACATATTGATCCAGTGCCCAGTGCCAGTTCCTGTTTGTTGCATGTTTTTTATCCATACTAAAAAAAGTCCAAACGCAATAAAAAGACCTACCGGGATTTTTTTTTGTAATATTTCTGATTTTTGGGAAAAAGAATCAACGCGAAACGATGCCCGAGGGGGTCACGAGCCCACGAGGCACGCCTGGCAGGCTCGTGACCAATCCCTAAGGCGGTTGGGGCCCTTCTTTCGCCGCAAGAGAGCTAATATCTGGAAGAAAATCGTGTTAAAAGGACACCTCAATCGGAGTTACGGATCTCCGGGAATTTAAGAAACGGTGAAAGGCCAAAATCGGGGAGCGCAGAAACAGAAGGACATAGAGAGAGAGATCCAATCTCGGAGGGGCTCTCGCCCCTCCACCGCCATGGAGACCATGGACCCGAGGGGAAACCCTTCTCCCATCCAGGGAGGAGGTCAAGGAAGAATAAGTAGAAGGGGGGCTCTCTCCCCCTCTCTCCCGGCAACGCCGGAACGCCGCCCGAGACATCATCGTGTGACGGAGATCTACACCAAAACCTCCATCATCTTCACCAACACCTCCATCACCTTCCCCCATCTATATTCAGCGGTCCACTCTCCCGCAACCCGCTGTACCCTCTACTTTAACATGGTGCTTTATGCTTCATATTATTATCCAATGATGTGTTGCCATTCTATGATGTCTGAGTAGATTTTCGTTGTCCTATCGGTGATTGATGAATTGCTATGATTGGTTTAATTTGCTTGTGGTTATGTTGCTGTCGTTTGGTGCCCATCATATGAGCGCGCGCGTGGATCACACCATAGGGTTAGTAGTATGTTGATAGGACTATGTATTGGAGGGCAAGGGTGACAGAAGCTTCAGCCTAGCATAGAAATTGATGCATACGAGATTGAAGGGGGGCCAATATATCTTATTGCTATGGTTGGGTTTTACCTTAATGAACGTTAGTAGTTGCGGATGCTTGCTAATAGTTCCAATCATAAGTGCATAGAATTCCAAGTAAGGGATGACATGCTAGAAGTGGCCTCTCCCACGTAAAACTTGCTATCGGTCTAGTAACGTAGTCAATTGCTTAGGGACAATTCCGCAACTCCTACCACCACTTTTCCACACTCGTTAAACTAACATAATTGTTTCTTTATCTTAACAGCCCCTAGTTTTTATTTACGTGTTCTTCATTATCTTGCAAACCTATCCTATCACACCTACAAAGTACTTCTAGTTTCATACTTGTTCTAGGTAAAGCGAACATAAAGTGTGCGTGGAGTTGTATCGGTGGTCGATAGAACTTGAGGGAATATTTGCCCTACCTTTAGCTCCTCGTTGGGTTCGACACTCTTACTTATCGAGAAAGGCTACAATTGACCCCCTATACTTGTGGGTTATCAAGATCTTTTTCTGGCGCCGTTACCGGGGAGCAATAGCGTGGGGTGAATATTCTCGTGTGTGCTTGTTTGCTTTATCACTAAGTAGATTTATTTGTTGTTCTAAGTTGTTCTGTATCTTTAGTTATGGATATGGAACACGAAATACCAAAAAAATAGATGTACTTGCTACTCATGGAGATGGGAACCTCCTAAAACCATCGATGCTCGTTATGTGGAAAATATTATGCACTTCTTTAATAATCCTGAGAAAGCCCCATTCAATTATATAATGGGAGACACGTTGGATCAACATGAATACTTTAGGGATTATCGCTTGACTCAAAAAGGGAAACTATTATGGGATCAAATTCATATGTTGAAATGGTATGCTTGGGATCTATGCTTGAGATATGATATTACTTGTTGCTCTAGGATGAGGCTAAACACCTTCACTTTTCTTATAAATTTAATGCTAATGAAACCTTGGCTTCTTATGCTAATGGTATATATGATTAGTATGATGTGGAACAAATAGAAGAGTTTGTTGCTTTTATGGGTGCTTATGAAATTGAAGCTTTGTTTAAAAAGTGTGATGATAATGACGATGTTGTTTACCGATCTGAAAATTTGGTTATGCTTCGTTATTGTTATACTAGTTATGAATATAATGCCCATATTTATCGATTTATGGAGAAATTCTCTGCTGCCCAAGAAGATACTAATATTTTACAGGAAACTATGGAAGAAGAAAATGCTAAAACTGTGAGGTCATTAGATGAAAAAGATGACGAGGAGCGCGAAGAACAAAAGGAGGAAGAGCTGACTAGCTACCCGTGCCCACCTTCTAATGAGAGTAACTCTTCAACTCATACATTGTTTAATTTCCTTTCGTTCTTACCGAAGGATGAATGCAATGTTGATTGCTATGATCCCTTGGATTCGTTTGAAATATCCTTTTTTGATGAACTTGATACTTGCTATGCTTGTGGCCATGATGCCAATATGAATGATGCTTATGAAGATGAACTTGCTATAGTTCCTTATGTTAAACATGAAATTGTTGGTATCGCACCCACTTATGATAGTCCTATTATCTTTTTGAACTCTCCCAACTACACTATATCGGAGAAGTTTGCTCTTATTAGGGATTACATAGATGGGTTGCCTTCTACTATTACACATGATGATTTTGATGAATATAATATGCATATGCTTGCTGCTCCTACTTGCAATTATTATGAAAGAGGAACTACATCTCCACCTCTCTATGTTTCCAATACGATAAAATTGCAAGAAACTGCTTATGCTATGTATTGGCCCTTATTTGATGTGCATGAATTGTTCTTTTATGACATGCCAATGCATAGGAAGAGAGTTAGACTTCGTCATTGCATGATATATGTTACCTTGTGCTCACTACTAAATTACAAATCATTGTTAATTAAAATTGGCTTTGATATACCTTGGGATCCAGGTGGATCCATTACTTGAGCACTTTATGCCTAGCTTAATGGCTTTAAAGAAAGCGATGCCTGGGAGACAACCCGGAAGTTTTAGAGAGTCATTTATTTCTGCTGCGTGCTTTTATATAGTTTAAAAACAAAAAAATATAAAGGGGAACTTAAAACTTTTTCAAAAAGAGAAGCGATTGAAAGGTGATGCATTGCGGAAGTGAGGGTCGACCTTGAACACTTGTGTTCATGCTCATGGAAACAATGTAGAATTTTTCATGTAAGTTTCTCGCAAAAATAATTATCCCCTTGTACAATTCCATTGCATTATAAAAATAATGTGCCAAGTAAAGCCTTTATGATTAGTTTGGGTGATAGTTGTTTGATCATGCTGAAAAAGACAAAAACTTTGCAGTCACGAAATCATTTCTTATTTCTATACAGAGAGCGCTATTGTGACAGCCCGATGCCGACGTTCCAGAAGATTCCCCTTCTATTCCGTTTTCGTCGTGTGATTATTATATTTGTCGCATCATCATCGCATCATGCGCATCATCAACATTGCATCGGCACCCCGTTGCCTCCAGTTTTCAAAAGTTGCATCCGTTGTTAGTTGCCGGTTCTAGTCGTTGTCCGTTCTGAGCCCGACCACACACGCACGCGCCCGCGACATCGTTCGAATGTTGTTTTAAAAGTGTGTGTAAAACTTTCTCTGATTGGGGTGAGATTTGACGTGCGGTGTTATTTTAATATAGGTAGGCTGCCTATCAAGTTTCGTCGCAATCGGAGTCCGTCTGGTAACCGAACGGTCGTCCATAGCGGCACCGTCTTCGGTTATTCGTCGGATGTTTGTCGGCGTTTTTAAAATCGTTGCCGCGCCACCTGTTTTCCCTCTCGTCTGTGGATACATACTCTACACAACCACTCGCCCGTTCCCGCGTGCGGAATCGTTCGAATCCGACCGCACGGTTGGATCCGAAACGAAATTCCGGTTAACCTAGCCCCCTTTTCTCTATAAATAGGCCCTCCTCCTATTATTTTGGACAGCCAACCCCTCTGCCTCGGGAACCGTGCCCACCAACCCCCGAAACCCTAACCCTCTCTCTCTCCCCTCAGCCTCCCACCAACCACCGGGCCCGCCGAGCCCAGATCAGGCCCGGGCAGGCCCATCTCGCGAGCGCTGCCGCCTGCCCGAGCAGCAGCAGGCCCGAGCTCCTCGTGCCCGGCCGCCGCATCTCCCTGTCGGTCGCCGCAGATCCTCGCGCCGCCGCCTTGCGTCCCAGCTCGCCGGAGCTCCCCTTCTTCGGTGTCCCCGCTGGCCGGAGCCCCACCCGTTACCCCGTAGCGGCCCTATCCTCGCCGGCCAGCAAGCGCCACCGCTGTAGCCTCCCGCCCAGGTCCCCGCCGGTCTCCCGCCGTCGCCCCTTGGCCTCCCGAGCCGCACCGTCGCCGTCCGACCCGGATCCAGCAAGGACAGGCCGGAGCTGCCCGTTCCCTTGCACCCCGCCGACGGATTCCCGTGCTTGCCGACGGCCGCCGCCAGGCCGTGCCCTCGGGCACGACGAGGAGGACGACGCCCGTGGCCAACTGCTCCTCGGCTGCCTCAGCCCAGCGCGCCCAGCCTGCAGCTCCTCACTCATCGGCCCAGGTTCGAAGGCCAGCCGAGCCAGCCCATCGCCTGCGCAACCCGTTGGTCAACCGAGCCGTTGACCGAGGCGGCCCGCCTCTCCACCGACTTGGGCCTCGGCCCGTGAAGGTGATCCCCAACCCCTTCTATGTTGCGCCCCGGGCGACATTTAGTCGAGTTGGCCCGGTTAGTTAATTAGGGATTTTTCGAAATTGTTTAAATTCCAGAAAATAGACGAATATATCAATGCCCGTATCTCTTAATCCGTAAGTTGGACCGCGATGAGTTGTATACGGTTTTTGTGTAGAATCTCTCGTAGGATACGATTTTACAACTTGCATAATTGTTTGACGTTGTTTGACGCACCGAATGCATAGTTTTACGTGCTGTTCCAATATGATCCGTCCCGTGTTTATTTTTCGCGCGTGTCCGGATTGCCCGGATGCCGTAGATTAAATGTTCATGTTTTAGGAACCACTTTTCCATGTATTTTAGAGTAGTCGTTGGTATTTTTGCGTGTAGGGATTTGCCGCTAGTTTATTTTCCGTGTTTAGGATAATATCTCGCATTTACGTGTGGCAATATTTTTGTGTTGCAACCCCACATGTTTTATATGTTTTCGGGCTGTGCAATTAGTTTTAGCTTTTGAGCAAGTTAGTTCGCGCGATATTTTGCTATGTTGCCCTTTTGTTTATTTCGTAGGATTTATTCCGTGCGTGAGGTGAAGGAGATGTCAACTAGAGATTTGCCCTTTGATGATTAGTCTAGCCCCTGGTATTTTTAGTTGCAATAGAAATCCATATTTAGGTGTGGTTTGCTTGCTCTCAAGTTGCTAGGAAATAATGCTGTTTTGGAGGTTCTGTAATATTTCTAAGTCTGAGATCTGTTATATTTTGTTGCTGTCTTGTCTTGCTTCTATCTTGTGATCTGTAGCTCGTTTGAGGTTGGTGCAATGGAGTTAGTTGTAGACTTTAGGATTCTCTAGCATGCTGTGAATTTTCATGACATTTGGAGTCCTGTAGCTTATGGTTTTGTTGCTGTCAATATGCCTTCAGATCGAAAACTGTAGCTTCATAAACTGCTATTTTCACTAAGTCTGAAACTGTGTGTGAGAAGCCATTTTGTGAGTTCTTTTCCTAGTGATCCATGCTTCCATGCTAGTTGTTGTTAGTTGTATGTTGTAGTGCTTCTTGCCCTCTATCGTGTCATGCCTTGTTTGAGCCTTTTGGATTTGAGTAGCTCGTAGTCGTGGGGTGTAGAAAATGCTATGTGGCTGATTTTGGCAGATTGTAGTGATTTCTTGTTTTGCTCGTAGTTGTTGAACCGTAGCTCTGATTTGATCGTGTCCTATATGAACTTGCTTAGATTCTCGTGTAGTTTCATTTTCTCTTGCTGGTTGTATGTTTTGAAGTGCTCATGATCGTTGTTGCACACATATTGCATTCATGCCATCATATCTTGCGGTGTCCGTATCTTTTGATCCGTAGCTCCGTTGGAGATGTTCTCTATGTGTAAATTGCTTGTAACGACGCGTAGAATCACGTGAACCTGTTTCTTTTGCTGTTTAACAACTAACTAAATGTGTTAGTTCAGATCTAGACGGAATTGTAAATTAACATGTGAGGTCGTTTTGGAGGTGCTATATGTCATTTCCGACCTCATTTAAAATGCCTAGATAGGTAGTTTAATTACGCTTCACCTCTTGCCATGTTTAACCACATTTAATATTGTCGTGTATCTAATCGGGATAGAACTAAATAATTAAACGTGGAGTTTCATCAATATGCAACTCGTTGCATATTGAACTTCACTTAATGTGTAGTATTTGATTGTGTGATTTGACATGCCGTGACTTGCATGAATTCAGCTGCTCATGCATCATGTGTGTTGTGCATCGTGTGGTGTATATCGTGTGTTGATTCTTGTTTCCGGTTTCCTTCGTCTCGATAGAGTTCCGCAAGCGTGTCGGATTGTGAGGACCCGTTCGACTACATCGGTTCGTCTGCTTCACGGAGTCGTTCTTCTTGCAAGTGGGATCTCAGGCAAGATGACCGTTTCCCCAGATACAATTACTATCATTGCCATGCTAGTTATTTCGATGCTATCGATTATGTCTCGTTGCCTACCACATGTTAAATATCAACCTCTCAACAATGCCATGAAACCTTCAACTGTTCACAACCTAGCAAACCACTGATTGGCTATGTTACCACTTGCTTAACCTTGTGTTAGCATTGCTAGTTGCAGGTGCAGTTGCTTCCATGTGTTAACATGGGTTCCTTGTTATATCACCATATTAATTGCTATTTAAATTAATGCACCCATATACTTGGTAAAAGGTGGAAGGCTCGGCCTTTCTAGCCTGGTGTTTTGTTCCACCTTTGCCCCCTTAGTTTTTGGCTACCGGTGTTATGTTCCATAATTGAGCGCTTCTAACACGATCGGGGTTGTTATGGGAACCCCCTTGATAATTCGTTTTAGATTAAAGCTGGTCTGGCAAGGCCCAACATTGGTACTACATTTGCCCAACATAATAATTCTGTTAACACTGAAATGCATAGGGAGTTAGGGCTACCCGAGGAGTAATTCTACATAATACAGGGAGGGCCAGTGCTGGTCCAAAACAGAGCACTGTGCGGGGCCAACCCAGGGCAACTTGGGAGATTTCTATCAGGCCACCGTACGCGTGGCTCATTTGTCGTGTCCTGAGAACGAGATACGCGACTCCTATCGGGATCGTCGACACGCCGGGCGGCCTTGCTGGATTAGTTTTACCTTTGACGAGATATCTTGTGCATCAGGATTCCGGTGATGCTTTGGGTAATCTCAGAGTTGAGGTTTTCCACTAAGGAGTCCGACGAGACCGCGAGCTTCGTGATCGAGGATTTCTATGCGGCTTGTGGTAATTTGTGATGGACTAGTTGGAGCACCCCTGCAGGGTTAAATCTTTCGGAAAGTCGTGCCCGCGGTTATGTGGCAACGTGGAAACTTTGTTTAACACCGGTTCTAGATAACTTGAAGTTAATTTAATTAAAACTTGCCAACTATGTGCGTAACCGTGACTGTCTCTTTCGTGAGTCCTTCTCTGATCGAGGACACGGTGGGGTTATGTCTGACGTAGGTAGGTGTTCAGGATCATTCATTTGATCATCAGTAGTCACGTCCGCTATGCGTATATCTCCCCCTCTTACTTCTTGTACTCGTAAGTTTAGCCACCAAATATATGCTTAGCCGCTACTGCAACCTCACCACTTAACCATGCTTCACCCAATAAGCTTTGCTAGTCTTGATACCTTTGGAAATGAGATTGCTGAGTCCCCTGTGGCTCACAGATTACTACAATACCAGTTGCAGGTACAGGTAAAGGTTATTTGACGCGAGCGCGTTGATTGTTCATTTGGAGTTGCTTCTTCTTCTTCGTCGTCGATCTAGGATGGGTTCCAGGCCGGCAGCCTGGGATAGCAAGGATGGACGTCGTTCTTCTTTTCTCGTTTGTTTTCATCCGTAGTCGGACCCTGCTCTTCTTCTTGATGATTATGTATTATACTGATGTGACTCTGATGTAGCTTGTGGCGAGTGTAAGCCAATTCTATATATATATCTCATCTTTTCAGTACATGTACTTGTAACGATATCCATTCTTGCGAAACGACGAGATGCGCTTCTATCCCTGACGAGGCCCCCGCGCCAAAATGAGGATAGGGTCGCATCTTGGGCGTAACAAGTTGGTATCAGAGCAGTACCGGCCTAGGAGCCCCCTTGATTGATCGAACTTGGCCGAGTTGAGTCTAGTGAAAAATTAGTTTGAGTCTAGTTATATGTCGGAGAGTAGGATTCTTTTTTCTCCTCTTCTATGCTCTAGTGAAGAATCTTGACGTAATAATTTAATTCTACTCCTCTTCTCACTCAATTTTTTTAGGATCACGCGGATATTTTTGGAATCTATATTATGCCGATGTGACGGAGTTCTGTCTTGGTGCCTCCTATCTGACTTGATTTCTTCCAGGGAGTTGAGCTCCAGGGGATTCCCGAGCACATAGTTATCATTCAGAATTCTTAGTATCTCAGGACGAAGGATGTTCGTAATTGCTTCAATACTAGTAGTGGCGAGATAACCCCGATGTCCCCAGTACTGGTGCAGATTGTTCGGGAGTACTGCCATACTTTGTATCGTTGTGATCACGAGGGTTTGTTGTAGATGAAGATCCGAGACTCTGGTTATGTGTTGACGGATGTGATACAGGTGACGGGTTAGTATAGGAGTTGTGTGATTATTACTCCTTGTATCCGTGTACCAGATTGCATGACCCAAAATTTCGGGAATTCTTAGGTGGGAATTCAAGTAGTTGCTTATAGGACAATCTTCCAACAAATGCATGATGTTAGGTTGGGGTTCGACATCTAGTGGATTCGTTTGTTGACGGTTGACTTACAACGGTTCTCGCTGTGTCTTAAAGAGTCCTTGTAGCTTTCTACAACTCGGGGACGCTTCGTATGTCGGGTGCACTGCCTTGCACTTGATGGCTACTGTAAGGTTCGAGCCCGTGCAATCCTGTCCACGAAAATATCGGACAAAATCTTTCTCATGAGTTTGTTCTGGCTTGTTTCGTAAGCCTCACCCTTTGTTTTGTGGGAATATGGTAATTCAAGTTGCTTCGATGTCAAGTGGTGATTTCAGATCTTTCCTAAGTGGTGTCTCATATTTTTATGAGAGTATTAATTCTGTTTCTCAAATCAATTTGTCTTATCGATTCTTGTCAACCGAAGTTGTCTTGTCAATTCTTTTTCAACCGGTGTGTTTCTCTCCAAGTGAATTCAATCCTCTCCAATATTTGCAGATCATTCTCTCAATTCTTACCGGAGTTTGTCTCATTTGTCCCAAGTTGTCTTTGTTTTTTTCCCTCCCTCCCGCCCTTTTCTTCAGTGATTGGATATCATCCAAGTGCATTTCATTTCATTGTTGCTTCTGCTATCTTTTCTTCCGTGTACTATCCGGTGATTCGTTGTGAAGATTCTCAGGAGCTTCGTGTTCATATTTATTCAATCTTGTTATCTTTTCAGGTGAATTTAATTAAGTTATCCGTGTCATCTTATCCTTTTCATCCTTTAATTTTTTTTCCATGTTGGATATTCTTATTCAAGCCTCTCTTGTTTTTATTCCATCTCTGTTCTAGCCGGTGTGTTGAAGATATCTCAGAGTTTCTTGTTTTAGATCTTCCATTATTTCAAGGTTCTCAACCTCATCTAGTTTTCCTTATACCTGTGCAATATCTCTCTTCCTAGAAATCCTTTCAACGGTGGTTTCTTTGAGTGGGCCCATAACCCACAGGTTCTTTCCCAGGATCTTATCTGGCTCTTGTAATACTTTTCCGAAGTTTTCTAGTTCTTTTCAACTATGACGTAAGTTTGAATTTCATCAGTCTTATTCCTTCTTCAAGTTCAATTTGAATTTATTCTCGTCTTTGGCTCAACCTTTCATTCCTCATTGTTCCGGAGTGTCTTAGTTATTCTTGGTGGTGTTCTTCTCGTCATTTTCAGCTTTGAAGACCGAAGGAGTGTTTCTCTCAAATCTTGGTCCATTCTCTTGGAGATTCGTCATTTCAACTTGGTGTTATCATCTTGAATTTGTTTTCAATCATGAGTAATCCCTTTCTTGCTATCCGGTGCATTTTTGTTTTGTTTTCATTCTCGATCCTCCGAAGGCCATCATTTCAGAAGACTTCTTCGTTCTTAGCTTTCAGTTTTCGTTCTCTAATTCTTCTCAATTGTTGTCTCTTCGTTCATCTCTCGATTATTCTGGCGCCTTGTTCAAGTTTTCTCTCAGGTGGCTCATGATCTCTTCATTCTCATGTATCTCCATTAATTCTTGGTTTTCCCATTCAATTGTGAATTTTTACCGGTGCTTCCTTCAATTATGCTTCAAGTGGTGCTTACCTATCTCTCTCTTCAAGTTTCTTTCAAGAATAATAAGTTGTATGCTAAATCCGTAACTTGTCATCAATTAAACTTGATGAAGGATAAACATAACATATTTCTTATTCTTGTTCATAGTAATTTGAATTCTTCTTCCGGAGTGGCTCATGATATCAATTATTTTCTCAAGTGCTTATCTTTCTTTTCTGGAGTTCCAAGTTCTTTTGAGTATCTCTTTGTGAGGCTTCATATAAATCTTGGTAAGGTCATAATCTTATTCTTTTCTATTCATTCATATACGGAGGTCCTTCATGGTGGTTCATCAAGGTTTCAATCCATTCTCACGAGTTCTTCAAGATTCTCGTGATAGTAGTTGTCATTCTCTTATTCTTTCTTTGTTCCCAATGATCTAGTTTTATTCTCTTGCTTTGGAGGCATTGTGATGTTGCTCATTTGGGTCAATCATGTTGTTCTATCAAGATCATGGTGTTCCCTTGTTCTATTTAGTTGTTTGTTATGAATCTTGTCTATTTTCCCATCTTTTCGAATTTTTTGTCCCATTTTCGTACCGAAGTGCTGCCGGAATTTTCCGTGAATTCTTGCTTGTTTCTCATATCATTCCTCATCGCTTTGCAACCTTTAAGGTTCGCTGGTTTCACTCGTTTGTCAAAGAAGCAATTAATTTTTACCTCGTGTTCTTTCTCATCCTCTCCCCCTTTCATTCCTGGATCTCGGGACGAGATCCTCTTGTAGTGTAGGAGAGTTGTGACAGCCCGATGCCGACGTTCCAGAAGATTCCCCTTCTATTCCATTTTGTCATGTGATTATTTTATTTGTCGCATCATCATCGCATCATGTGCATCATCAACATTGCATCGGCACCCCGTTACCGCCAGTTTTCAAAAGTTGCATTCGTTGTTAGTTGCCGGTTCTCGCCGTTGTCCGTTCTGAGCCCGCGGCATCGTTCAAAACTTGTTTTTAAAAGTGTGTGTAAAACTTTCTATGATTAGGGTGAGATTTTACGTGCGGTGTTATTTTAATATAGGTAGGCCGCCTGTCAAGTTTCGTCGCAATCGGAGTCCGTCTCGTACCCGAATGGTCGTCCGTAGTGGCACCGTCTTCGGTTATTCGTCGGACGTTTGTCGGCGTTTTTAAAATCGTTGCCGCGCCGCCCGTTTTCCCTCTCGTCTTCGGATACATACTCTACATAGCCACTCACCCATTCCCGCGTGCTGAATCATTCGAATCCGACCGCACGGTTGGATCCGGAACGAAATTCCGGTTAGCCTAGCCCCCTTTTCTCTATAAATAGGCCCTCCTCCTATTATTTTGGACAGCCAACCCCTCTGCCTCGGGAACCGCGCCCACCAACCGCCGAAACCCTAACCCTCTCTCTCTCCCCTCAGCCTCCCACCAACCGCCGGGCCCGCCGAGCCCAGATCGGGCCCGGGCAGGCCCATCTGGCGAGCGCCGCCGCCTGGTGATAACCCACAAGCGTATGGGATCGCCGCCGCCTGGTGATAACCCGCAAGGGTAGAGTATTCAACCCAAATTTGTTGGTTCGCCAAGGGAAGCGAAAGAATATTCTCAAGTATTAGTAGCTGAGTTTATCAGATTCAACCACACCTGAAAGATTAGTGTCTGCAAGCAAAGTATCAGTAGCAAAGTGGTATGATAGCAACGGTGCCAGAAACGATCTGTTGACGGCAGACTATTGCTAACTGTTGTATCAATGGCGCCAGAAAAGAGCACGTGGACGGGGAACTATTCTTCCCAGGCAACGGCTCCAGAAAAGTCTTGCAACAAGTAGCAAGGAACAACAGTAGCAGCAACAGCAAAGTGACAGCAGTAGCAAGTAACAGCAGAGTAACAAAGTAGAAAAAGTAGCAGCAGCAAAGTGGCCCAATCCCTTTTGTATCAAAGGACAAGCCTAGACAAAGTAACGTAGCGAGGACCAGTAGTAAAAGACTCGTAGGCAGCGGATCAGTGATGGATGAGTATGACAGATGTGATTCATCATGTAACAGCTATAACACGGAGATATATGTAACTAGCTCCCGTTTGTCAATCTAATGTAGGCATGTATTCCGTATGTAGTCATACGTGCTTAGGGAAAATAACTTGCATGACATCTATTGTCCATCCCTCCCGTGGCAGCGGGGTCCTAATGGAAACTACGAGATGTTAAGGTTCTCCTTTTAATAAAGAACCGGACCAACGCATTAACACACGGTGAATACATGAACTCCTCATACTATGGTCGTCTCCGGGAGTGGTTCCGGCTATTGTCACTCAGGGGTTGCCGGGTCATAACACATAGTAGGTGGCTACAACTTGCAAGATAGGATCTAAAACACACATATATTAGCGACAACATAACAGGTTCAGATCTGAAATCATGGCACTCGAGCCCTAGTGACAAGCATTAAGCATAGCCAAGTAGTAGCAACATCAATCTAGAACATATTGGATACTAGGGATCAATCCCCGTCAAAAACTAACTCGATTACATGATAGGTCTCATCCAACTCATCACTGTCCAGCAAGCCTATGATGAGATTAATCACGAACAATGAAGAGAATCATGGAATTGCCGATGGAGAAAGGTTGATGATGACGATGGTGACGATTTCCCCTCTCCGGAGCCCGAAACGGACTCCAGATCTACCCTCCAGATGAAGAACAGGATGTGGTGGCGCCTCCGTATCGCAAAACGCGATGAATCCTTCTCTCTAATTTTTTTCCAGGTGAAACGGAAGATATAGAGCTGATATTGGGGCGCTGGTGCCACGTGGGCCCCACAAGCCTGCACGGCGCGGCCTAGGGGGGTGGCGTCGGCCTGTGGGCTTGTGGCCCACTGGCACGCCCCCCCGATGGATCTTTGCGCAGGTATTTTTCTTTTATTCCAGAAAAAATCTCTGTAAATTTTCAAGACATTCCAAGAACTTTTATTTATGCACAAAAACAACACCATGGCAATTCTGCTGAATAAAGCGTTAGTCCGGGTTAGTTCCATTCAAATCATGCAAATTAGAGTCCAAAACAAGGGCAAAAGAGTTTGGAAAAGTAGATACGACGGAGATGTATCAACTCTTCCAAGCTTAAAGCCTTGCTTGTCCTCAAGCAATTCAGTTGACAAACTAAAAGAGACAAAAGAAAAACTTTGACGAACTCTGTTTGATCTTGTTGTTGCAACTATGTCTAACTCATAACCAGAGTTTCAGCAAGATCACAAGCAAACCACATAAGCAAATGACATCTAGGTCTCGCAGTAAACTCATATCAATGGCATAATCAACTAGCGAGAAAATAATAATAAGCCTCAAATGTCAACACTTCAATCAAAACAACATGAAGCAGTACAAATGGATGGTATCTCGCTAGCTCTTTCTGAGACCGCAAAACATAAATGCAGAGCACCTTCAAAGACCAAGGGTTGACTAAACATTATAATTCAAGGCAATGAAGATCCACTCATAGTCATACTCAAAACAGTTAAAAGAAAAGCAGAAAAATTACAGAGGTGCTCTCTAATTGGTGCTTTTGTAAGAGGAGGATGACTCAACAGGAACATAAATAGACAGGCACTTCGCGGAGGGAAGCATTGATTTGCAGAGGTGCCAGAGCTCAAGCTTTCAAAACAGAGATAATAATTTTGGGTGTCATGCTTTCATTGCCAATGCAATGACTAAGAGTTCTCAACATCTTCCACGCTACACATGCTATAGGCGGTTCCCAAACAGAAAAGTAAAGTTTTGACTCCCCCACCACCAATCAATCACACTCCACGGCTAGCCGAATCCTCGGGTACCGTCCATACCAACATCAATCCTGGGGGAGTTTTGTTTGCAATTATCTTTTCGATTTAAGCATGGAATTGGGAATTCCAATTACCGACCCCTTTCTCGTGAATGATAGTGAGTAAACACATATCGAGGATAACACGCCTAGCATGGAAGATACCAATAGCCCCCTGTCACCACATGAGCGGTTCGGGCATGCAAAACAGATTATTTCTTGAAGATTTAGAGAGTGGCACATGCAAATTTACTTGGAACGGCAGGTAGATACCGCACATAGGTAGGTATGGTGGACTCATATGGCACAACTTTGGGTTTATGCTAGTGGATGCACAAGCAGTATTCCCGCTTAGTACAAGTGAAGGCTAGCAAAAGACCGGGAAGCGACCAACTAGAGAGCGACAACAGTCATCAAAATGAATTGAGATTAACTAGCATTGATTGCAAGCATGAGTAGGACATAAATCACCATGAACATGGACATTGATGACCCACAAGTATAGGGAATCAATCGTAGTCCTTTCAATAAGTAAGAGTGTCGAACCCAACGAGGAGCAGAAGGATCTGACAAGTGGTTTTCAGCAAGGAAATATCTGCAAGCACTGAAATTGTCGATAACAAGTGATTGTGTGGTGAGATGATTCGTAGCAAGCAACAAGTAATAAGAGTAGCAATGGTGCAACAAAGTGACCGAATCCCTTTTGTAACAAGGGACAATCCTGGACAAAGTCTTATAGGAGGAAAAATGCTCCCGATGACACACGGGAATTTCAGTCATGCTAGTTTCATCATGTTCATATGATTCACGTTCGTTACTTTGATAGTTTGATATGTGGGTGGACCGGCGCTTGGGTACTGCCCTTACTTGGACAAGAATCCCACTTATGATTAACCCCTCTCGCAAGCATCCGCAACTACGAAAGAAGAATTACGACAAAGTCTAACCATAGCATTAAACTAGTGGATCCAAATTAGCCCCTTACGAAGTAACACATAAACTAGGGTTTAAGCTTCAGTCACTCTAGCAAGCCATCATCTACTAACTACTTCGCAATGCCTTCCTCTAGGCCAAAATAATGGTGAAGTGTTATGTAGTCGACGTTCACATAACACCACTAGAGGAAAAACAACATACAACATATCAAAATACCGAACGAATACCAAATTCAGATGACTATTATTAGCATGACTTATCCCAAGTCCTCAGGAAAAAAAGTAACTACTCACAAAGCATAATCATAATCATGATCAGAGAGGTAATGAGTAGCATCAAGGATCTGAACATAAATTCTTCCACCAAATAATCCAACTAGCATCAACTACAAAGAGTAATCAACACTACTAGCAACCTTACAAGTACTAATCGGAGTCGCGAGATGGAGATTGGTTACAAGTGATGAACTAGGGTTTGGAGATGAGATGGTGCTGATGAAGACGTTGATGGTGACGAGTCCCCTCCGATGAGATGAGTGTTGGTGATGATGATGGCGACGATTTCCCCCTCCGGGAGGGAAGTTTCCCCGGCAGGATCGTTCTGCCGGAGCTCTAGATTGGTTATGCTCAAGTTCCGCCTCGTGGCGGCGGCTAAACCACGAAAAAGCTCCTCCCTGATTTTTTCCTGGACGAAACCCTCCATATAGCAAAAGAGGGGGGCCAATGGGCCAGTGGGCTGCCCACAAGCCCCCATGGCGCGGCCTGGGGGGGTGGCCGCGCCGTGCAGGCTTGTGGGCACCCCCTGGTGCCCCTCTGGCACTTCTTCGGCCTAGTATTTTTGATAAATCGGGAAAAAAATCTCCGTTGATTTTCACGGCGTTTGGAGTTGTGCAGAATAGGTATCTCAACTTTGCTCCACTTTTAGGCCAGAATTCCAGTTGCCGGTATTCTCCCTCTTCATGTAAACCTTGCAAAATAAGAGAGAAAAGGCATAAGAATTGTACCGTGAAGTGAAATAACAGCCAAAGAAGTGATAAATATCAACATGAAAACATGATGCAAAATGGACGTAACAACTCCCCCAAGCTTAGACCTCGCTTGTCCTCAAGCGAAAGCCGAGCTCAATAAATATGTCCACATGTTTAGGGAGAGAGGTGTCGACAAAACAAGATATGAACATGCATGCATCATGATCAAGATCAGAACATCAATACGAGCATATAATCTCTCATGCTAAAGTGATTATTCCTTCACAAAGTAAAGCATGGATCAAGAACCTTACCGAGAAGTAACAACCGATAGCCTTTAGTCATTGAAGCAATTGCAATTTATCACAACATCACAAAGAGTCAAATAAGAGCTTGTAAAGCAAATCCACATACTCAATCATTCTTTCGTTCTCTACAATTGCTACAACTCACATGGTACTCATGAGATCAAAGTTTCAGCTGGACACAGAGAAAGATAGGGGCTTACAATTTTGCCTCCCAACTGCTTACCTCAAGGGTAATGTCAACAATAATAATTCATGAATGCCTACCTCCAAGTTGACATATGAATATATATATTTCCCTAGCATATGACGGTAGCCAAGATAAAGGCGAGATAAGGAATTGGTGAAGATCACCATGACTCTTTCAGGGCAAAAAGCAAAGGTACAAGATAGGCCCTTCGCAGAGGGAAGCAAAGGTTGTCATGCGCTTTTGAGGTTTGGATGCGTGTCCTCTTAGTGCGGAGGAACGTCACTTTATATTGCCTCCTGTGATAAAGAACTTTTTTATGCAGTCTGTCGCTTTTATGTCTTCCTCATCACAGGTTCGTATAAAGCTTATTTTACACACACTAATAGATCATACATATTAGAGAGCAATTTTTATTGCTTGCACTGATGACAACTTACTTGAAGGATCTTATTCAATCCATAGGTAGGTATGGTGGACACTCATGGCAAAACTGGTTTGAGGGTTTATGGATGCACAAGTAGTATCTCTACTTGGTGCGGGAGGTTTTGGCTAAGATGAGGTGGAAGCAATCGTCACATGCTAAGGGATCTCTAATCATATAACATTGTTCGGAGCCAAGCAAACACAATTCATTACGTTGTCTTCCTTGTCCAACATCTACTTTTAGGCATGCAATAGTTTGGTGAGTGTTCAGAATCATATATGGTGTCAGAGATGATATATTTGTATGTGAACCTCTCATTCTTTATCACTACCTATTAATTACAACAATGACCAAGGTCTACGTTTGCCTACTCTCAACAAGTTTCAATCCTCATTCTTTTTATATGTGAAGCCATCACTTCCCATAAGATCACTACATGATCTTTCATGCTTTTGTTCTATTCTCACTCTTTTGATCATGGCAAGAGGAAAGCCCTTCAACTAAGACACTCTTTATTATATGGCTCATGAACAAGAATACATCGGGGGTGACACAAAGCAAAACTCAAGACTAAAACACTAAGACTTTTAAAACTACTAAAGAAAGAGAAAACTGAAAAGGAAAACTAAAACAAAGGTAAAGGCAAAAGATGTGATGGTGATACGATACCGGGGCAACTCCCCCAAGCTTGGAAAAAGCGAAGGGGATTGCCCATACCAGTGCTCAATTGTCTTCCTTTGGTGGTGAAGGTGGTGGAGTGGTTGCAACCTTTGATTCCAAAAGGGCCATCTGTCTTCGATTTATACTTTGGAGATCTGTGATATGTTTCTCCAGCAAAACAACTTCACGAGTGAGACAACTATTGCGAGCACGAGTTGTTTCACAAAACCTCGAGATTTCAATCAAAGATGGAGACAGTAGGTGGAGGTAAGGTTGGAGGAAATCCACTTCTTCAACTTCTTCCTTGTTGAGCACAGATTGCACTTCGTCCCATGCCTGATCCTTCTCCTTAGCCTTGCCCTTGATTTCTTCAGGTAGCCTCTCCTTAGCCTCCATGACCTCCATCCTTTTCAGATCAGCATGAACTTCTCCATAGATTTGACGGAGGTTGTTCTCCCCAAAGATTCCCGGGACAACATCTTGACCTAGATCTGCGGCACAAAACAGGCTCGAAACGAAAAACAGAGGAAATCTACGTGATGCAGGGGTCAGACCAAACAGAAGTATATATAATGATTTTTTCCGACCAGAAGGAGTACCCCGCACGAAAACGGAGTTCGGGAGGCGCACGAGGTGGCCACAAGCCCTCACGGCGCGGCCAGGGGTGGGCCCGTGCCATGCAGGCTTGTCGCCTCCTCGCGCACTTTCCGGACTACTTCCAATTTTTGTATTTTTTCAAATATTCCAAAACGGAGAAAATTTCCTACTAGAAAAGTTTTGGACTCTGTTTTCTTACTGAATCACATGCCTCTTCGTTTTCGGAGTCTGAAACAGGCTAATAAAAATCCCTTAGGTGTTCTTTCGGAGTTATGGTATTGACAATATTGCTTTCAACATTTATGGGAGTACCTGAGATATAATGCTTGATTCTCTGCCCATTTAACACTCGCGAACAATTACCTTCCGTGTTGCTGATCTTGATAGCACCGGAACGATATACTTCCTCAACAATATAGGGACCTTCCTATTTAGAGAGAAGCTTGCCTGCAAAGAATCTTAAAAGAGAGTTATATAGCAAGACATAATCACCTACATTGAACTCACGGTTTTGTATCGTCTTATCATGCCACCTCTTAACCTTCTCTTTGAACAGCTTGGCATTCTCATATGCCTGAGTTCTCCACTCATCAAGCGAGCTAATATCAAATAACCTCTTCTCACCGCCAAGTTTGAAATCAAAGTTGAGCTCTTTGATTGCCCAATAAGCTTTATGCTCTAGCTCAAGAGGTAAATGACATGCTTTACCGTACACCATTTTGTACAGAGACATGCCCATGGGATTCTTATAGGCAGTCCTATAAGCCCACAGTGCATCATTGAGCTTCTTAGACCAATTCTTTCTAGACCTGTTGACAGTCTTTTGCAGAGTCAGTTTAAGATCTCTATTGCTTAGCTCTACTTGACCACTGGACTAAGGGTGATAGGGAGACGCAATTCTATGGTTGACATCGTACTTAGCAAGCGTTTTACGGAAAGCACCATGAATGAAGTGTGAACCACCGTCGGTCATTAGATATCTAGGGACTCCAAATCTAGGGAAGATAACTTCTTTCAGCATCTTGATAGAGGTGTTGTGATCAGCACTACTAGTGGGGATAGATTCTACCCACTTAGTGACGTAATCAACAGCAACTAAGATGTGAGTATACCCATTGTATTTTGGAAAAGGTCCCATATAATCAAAGCCCCAGACATAAAATGGTTCAATGACAAGTGAATAGTTCATAGGCATTTCCTGACGTTTGCTAATATTACCTATTCTTTGACATTCGTCACAAGACAAGACAAACTTACGGGCATCCTTGAAGATAGTGGGCCAATAGAAACCTGATTGCAATACCTTGTGTGCAGTTCTATCTCCCGCATGGTGTCCTCCGTAGGCCTGGGAGTGACACTTCTGTAGGATCTATCCCTGTTCATGTTCAGGTACACAATGTCTAATAACACCATCTACTCCTTCCTTACAAAGGTGAGGATCATCCCAAAAGTAGTGTCTCAAGTCAAAGAAGAATTTCTTCTTTTGCTGGTACGTGAAACTAGGTGGTATGTATTTGGCAACAATATAGTTTGCATAATCAGCATACCACGGTGCACTACGTGAAGCACTGATGACATTCAATTGCTCCTCAGGAAGGCTATCATCAATAGGTTGTGGGTCATCAAGAACGTTCTCCAACCTAGACAAGTTATCTGCTACTGGGTTATTAGCACCCTTTCTGTCGACAACGTGCAAATCAAATTCTTGTAGTAAGAGAACCCATCTGATAAGTCTAGGTTTAGCGTCCTTCTTCTCCATGAGGTATTTAATAGCAGCATGATCAGTGTGAATAGTGACTTTGGAATCAACTATGTAAGACCTGAACTTTTCACACACAAACACGACTGCTAAAAATTCCTTCTCTGTAGTGGCATAGTTTCTCTGGGCACTGTCTAGAGTTTTACTAGAGTAGTGAATAACATTCAACTTCTTATCAACTCTTTGTCCCAGAACAGCACCAACAGCATAATCACTAGCGTCACATATGATCTCAAAAGGCAAGTTCCAATCAGGTGGTTGAACAATAGGTGCACTTATCAAAGCCCTGTTAAGTATTTCAAAGGCTTCCTCACAATCATCGTCAAAGACAAAAGGAATATCGTTTTGCAAGGTATTGGTAAGAGGCCTAGAAATCTTAGAGAAGTCTTTAATGAACCTTCTATAGAAACCAGCATGACCAAGGAAACTTCTCATCCCTTTGATATTTGTGGGGTATGGCATTTTCTCGATTGCATCAACCTTAGCCCTATAGACTTCAATACCTCTTTCAGAAATTTTATATCCTAAGACGATGCCTTCATTAACCATAGAGTGGCACTTCTGCCAATTCAAGACAAGATTGGTGTCTTTACATCTCTGCAAGACTCGATCAAGGTTGCTGAGGCAATCGTCAAAGGAAGATCCGTAAAGGCAGAAGTCGTCCATAAAAACCTCGACAATCTTTTCACAAAAGTCAGAGAATATCGCCATCATACATCTTTGAAAGGTGGCAGGTGCATTACATAAGCCAAAAGGCATTCGTCTATAGGCAAAGGTACCGAAAGGGCATGTGGAAGTGGTTTTCTCCTGATCAGATTGTGCAACTAGTATTTGGGAGAAACCAGAATAACCGTCTAGAAAGCAGAAGTGTGTGTGTTTGGACAACCTTTCTAGCATTTGGTCGATAAAAGGCAAAGGGTAATGATCTTTCCTAGTGGCTTCATTCAATTTCCTCAAATTGATCACCATCCTATAGCCAGTAATAATCCTCTGTGGGATCAACTCATCCTTATCATTAGGGACAACGGTAATGCCTCCCTTCTTAGGGACGCAATGCACCGGAGTCACCCAATCGCTGTGAGCAACAAGATAGATAATACCCGCTTCCAGGAGCTTGAGTATTTCTTTTCTTACTACTTCTTTCATCTTAAGATTTAATCTCCTTTGATGATCAACAACTGGTTTGAAGTCAGGATCAGTTTTAACCTTGTGCTGGCATAGAGTAGGACTAATGCCCTTAAGATCATCAAGAGTATATCCAATAGCAGCACAGTGCTTCCTCAGAGTTTTTAGCAACTTCTTTTCTTCATGCTCCGATAGGCTAGCACTAATAATGACATGATATATCTCCTTTTCATCAAGATAGGCATACTTAAGAGTATCAGGCAACTGTTTAAGCTCGAACACAGGATTATCCTTTGGTGGGGGTGGAGTCCCAAGCAGTTCAACAGGCAAGTTATTCTTAAGGATAGGATATTGTTCTAAGACAACTCTATCTATCTCATCCCTTTCATCCATATGCATATCATTTTCATGCTCAAGCAAGTATTGTTCTAAGGGACCAGTAGGAGGCACAACAATAGAAGCTAAGGCAACAGTTTCATCCCTACTAGGCAACTCCTTTTCATGAGGTTGTCTACCAAACTTAGAGAAATTGAACTCATGTGACACACCTTCAAAGCCAACAGTGACAGTTTGCTTCTCACAATCAATATGAGCATTGACGGTATTGAGAAAGGGTCTTCCAAATATGATGGGACAAAAGCTATCTTGTGCGGTAGCAAGAACGAGGAAATCAGTAGGATACTTCGTTTTACCACACAAGACTTCAACATCCCTAACAATTCCCACAGGGCAAATAGTATCTCTATTGGCAAGCTGAATAGTGACATCAATAGGCTCTATCTCAACAGGTGCAATATCATCTTTGATTTCATCGTATAAGGATTGAGGTATTGCACTAACACTAGCACCCACGTCACATAAACCATGATAACAATGATCTCCTATCTTAACAGAAACCACAGGCATGCCAACAACATGCCTATGTTTGTCTCTAGCGTGAGGTTTAGCAATTCTAGCAGCATCTTCACAAAAGTGAATATTATGTCCCTCAACTTCTTCAGACAGAAGATCTTTGATAATAGCAATGCTAGGTTCAACTCTAATTTGCTCAGGAGGTGTAGGTATTCTAATATAGCCTCTACGTATCACAGTTGAAGCTTTAGAATGATCCTTTATCCTAACAGAGAAAGGTGGTTTCTCAATGTAAGCACTGGGTACCACAGGATCATTATAGGCAATGACTTTCTCTTCAAATGGAGTGGGTTTAACTACATTGAGTTCTAACGGAGGATGATATTTAAACCACTTCTCTTTGGGGAGATCAATATGAGCAGCAAAGGATTCACACAGTGAAGCTACTATCTTAGAGTCAAGTCCATACTTAGCGCTAAAGTCAAAAAAAGTATTTGTCTCAACAAAGGATTTAACGCAATCAAAAGTGAAATTCATACCTGACTCCTTACCTTCTTCAAGATCCCAATCTTCAGAGTTGCGTTTAATTCTCTCTAATAAATTCCATTTGAAGTCAATATCTCTCTTCATAAAAGAACCGGTACAAGAAGTGTCAATCATGGTGCGATCATCATGAGAAAGCCGAGCATAGAAGTTCTGAATGGTAATTTCTCTCTCGAGCTCATGATTGGGGCATGAATATAGCATTGATTTAAGCCTCCCCCAAGCTTGAGCGATGCTTTCTATGTCACGAGGCCAAAAATTTTAAATATAATTTCGATCATGATGTACTAAATGCATAGTAAAACTTTTGATGAAATTCCAATTTCAACTGATTGTAGTCCCAAGATCCAGTATCATCACATAGCCTATACCATGTCAACGCCTTATCCTTCAAAGATAAAGGAAAGACCTTCTTCTTGACCTCATCCTCGGGCACACCTGCAAGCTTAAATAAACCACAAACTTCATCTACATAGATTAGATGCAAGTGTGGATGTGATCTTCCATCTCTTGTAAAAGGATTAGCCAGCAGTTTCTTAAGCATACCCGAAGGAAATTCAAAGCAAATATTTTCAGTAGGTGCAGCAGGTTGAGGAGCAACTATTTTTGCTTCCGTTCGAGGTGAAGATACCCCGAACAAGCCCCTCAAAGGATTAGTATCCATAGTGACAAGTGACAATAAATTTCAGCACACTATATGAATGTTTCCTTACCAAGTTCCACTTACCAAAGGCGCTTCACTCCCCGGAAACGGCGCCAGAAAAGAGTCTTGATGACCCACAAGTATAGGGGATCAATCGTAGTCCTTTCGATAAGTAAGAGTGTCGAACCCAACGAGGAGCAGAAGGATCTGACAAGTGGTTTTTAGCAAGGAAATATCTGCAAGCACTGAAATTGTCTGTAACAAGTGATTGTGTGGTGAGATGATTCGTAGTAAGCAACAAGTAACAAAAGTAGCAACGGTGCAGCAAAGTGGCCCAATCCCTTTTGTAAGAAGGGACAAGCCTGGACAAAGTCTTATAGGAGGAAATACGCTCCCGAGGACACACGGGAATTTCTGTCATGCTAGTTTCATCATGTTCATATGATTCACGTTCGTTACTTTGATAGTTTGATATGTGGGTGGACCGGTGCTTGGGTACTGCCCTTACTTGGACAAGAATCCCACTTATGATTAACCCCTCTCGCAAGCATCTGCAACTACGAAAGAATAATTAAGACAAAGTCTAACCATAGCATTAAACTAGTGGATCCAAATCAGCCCCTTACGAAGGAACGCATAAACTAGGGTTTAAGCTACTGTCACTCTAGCAACCCATCATCTACTTACTACTTCCCAATGCCTTCCTCTAGGCCCAAATAATGGTGAAGTGTTATGTAGTCGACGTTCACATAACACCACTAGAGGAAAAACAACATACAACATATCAAAATACCGAACGAATACCAAATTCAGATGACTATTATTAGCATGACTTATCCCAAGTCCCGAGGAACAAAAGTAACTACTCACAAAGCATAATCATAATCATGATCAGAGAGGTAATGAGTAGCATCAAGGATCTGAACATAAACTCTTCCACCAAATAATCCAACTAGCATCAACTACAAAGAGTAATCAACACTACTAGCAACCTTACAAGTACCAATCGGAGTCGCGAGACGGAGATCGGTTACAAGTGATGAACTAGGGTTTGGAGATGAGATGGTGCTTATGAACATGTTGATGGTGTTGAGTCCCCTCCGATGAGAGGAGTGTTGGTGATCACGATGGCGACGATTTCCCCCTCCGGGAGGGAAGTTTCCCCGGGAGGATCGTCGTGCCGGAGCTCTAGATTGGTTCTGCTCAAGTTCCGCCTTGTGGCGGCGGCGAAACCACAAAAAAGCTCCTCCCTGATTTTTTCCTGGACGAAACCCTCCATATAGCAAAAGAGGGGGGCCAGTGGGCCAGTGGGCTGCCCACAAGCCCCCATGGCGCGACCTGGGGGGGGGGTGTGGCCGCGCCGTGTAGGCTTGTGGGCACCCCCTGGTGCCCCTCTGGCACTTCTTCGACCTAGTATTTTTGATAAATCGGGAAAAAAATCTCCGTTGATTTTCACGGCGTTTGGAGTTGCGCAGAATAGGTATCTCAACTTTGCTGCACTTTTAGGCCAGAATTCCAGTTGCCAGTATTCTCCCTCTTCATGTAAACCTTGCAAAATAAGAGAGAAAAGGCATAAGAATTGTACCGTGAAGTGAAATAACAGCCAAAGAAGCGATAAATATCAACATGAAAACATGATGCAAAATGGACGTATCAAAATCATAGAGGCTATGTTGATTTTGTTTCAACTACATGCGTGAACATGCGGCAAGTCAAGCCACTTGAAACATTCAAAGGAGGATGCCATCCTATCATACTACATCACAGTCATCTCAACATTCAAGTTGGCAACCAAGACAAACCATTATAAGCTCCTAGCTAAGTAAGCATGGCATAAGCAACTATGATCTCTAAGTTGTTATTGCAAACATGTTTCTCTCACAACCAAGCTGAATCAGGCATCATGAGCTAGTCATATTTACAAAAACAAAATAGATCAGGTTCATACCAGCTTTTCCAGGCTCAGTCACTTCATCATATTTAGTCATTATTGCCTTTCACTTGCATGACCGAACGATGTGAACAATAATAAGCGTGCTCGTGCATTGGAGTAAAGCTGGAATCTGCAAACAAACACAAAGGAGAATACAAAGTAATATGGCTCTTTGAAAGCTAAACAGATATGCATGCAAGAGCCACTAAACATTGTAACTAATATCTTGTACCTTGACCCAAAGAAAAAGAAAACTATCTACACGGGAAAGCTCCGAACAAGCAAAAGAAAAAAAAGAAAATCTTTTTGGTTTTTCTTAAACTAAACAGACACACAAAAAGAAAACGAGAAAAATAAAATAAACTAGCATCTGTGTTACAATGGCAAAGTGTGAACACCGGCTAACAAAGTGAAAGCATAAGCAAGAATGTAAAGTCGGTGAGAACACGTACTCCCCCAAGCTTAGGCTTTTGGCCTAACTTGGTCTACTCCCAAGGATGGTCCTGGCGAAACCCAAAATCATAATGGGGGTTATACGGGAGCGCTGCAGCCACTGCCTGAATAGCTGCCTCACGGAGACGAGCAGCCTTTGCCTCCCTCTCATACTCCTCTGCCTGTCCTCTGGTTATGTAGTATCTCCGTTTTACCTGAAAGTCAAAGAGAGCTGGAGCAGGAAGGGTAATATGGAAAACACGCTGCCGGTTAAATATCAATCGGTAAAGGAGGGATTCATCATCCCTCTCAAGGAACTGGTAGCGTGTCAAAGCGACGCGATCAAGGAAAGCTGTATGAAGCGGGGGATCTTCTTCGCGGATGGGTACTCCAAGAAAATTTGCTATGCGAGTAGCATAGATGCCACCAAAGAAATCCCCTTCAATAGCATTCTTATTCAGCCTCCTTGCTATAATAGCTCCCATGTTGAAGCTTTTGTCACCCGTCACTGCGCTCTTAAGGATACTAAGGTCGGGTGCGCAGAGGTGAGAATGCTCAATCTTTCCATTAATGCATCTGCCTATGAAGAGGGCAAAGTAATGCAAGGCAGGAAAATGAATACTCCCCATGGTAGCCTGCGTAATGTGTCTAGTTTCTCCAACCGTAATACCAGCGCAAAAATCTCTAACCGAAGATTTAGGAGGATCACAGAGGCTACCCCAAGTAGGTATTTTGCAAATTCTATTAAAACCCTCTAAATCCATGGTATACGATTTATCATAGAGATCAAACAGTACCGATGTTTCACGGCCAGCTGAAAATTTGAATCTACGAACAAAAGAGGAAGTGAGAGCAACATACTGTTCACATTTATCGGAGATGAATTCTTCGAGTCCGACGTTGCGAACAAGTGCATCAAACTCGTCTTTCAAACCTGCCTCAATCATAAATTCATCAGAAGGCCATTCACATGGTTGTACCTGTGCGTCCCTAGGTTAGTAAGGATCAGGCTCCCGAATCGCGAGGCGGGGACCTCTCTTGCTTGAAGAACCACCATGAAAGTTTCTCCTGAACATCTTCCTTTTCTGAAATTTTTAGTGACCCAAAGGAAAGGTGAACAAGGTTCAACTAAAGTCGTAGCAACTACCCCCACAAGTGCCTAGAGGCCATATTACGCATCCAAACTACTTGGAACCAGCTAGAATTAGCATGCAAAGCTCAAGAACATGGTCACCAAGGCAGAAAAAATACGCGAAGTATAAGGCACTAGAGCAAAAACTAATTGGACCAATGGAGGAGTCACTTACCAAGGAGTAATTTCCCTAAAACAGTTCGGAGAACGGTGATTTGAACAAAGAGATCGAAAATCCCAGCAAGAGGAGCAAGAACACGGGTTTGAGCTGCGAAATGATTTTTTCTGGAGGTAGGAGAAGTGGATGAGAGCAAGAATGAGTGGAGGGGGTGCCTGTGGGCCCCACAAGCCTGGGTGGCGCGGCTATGGGGGTGCCCGTGCCCCTAGGGCTTGTGGCCCACTAGTGTGGGCCCCAGACAGAATCTTTGTCCCAGTATTTTTCAAAAAATCCAAAAAAAATCATACTAGATTTTCACAGCGTTCGGAGAACTTTTATTTTCGGGGTACTTTTCTACGGGACGCTAAAACAGAAAACAGGGAAAACTAAACTAAATCTATCATTTTTCTTCTAAGCAACCTAAAATGAAAGCTTGGAACAGAGGTTTGTGACTCCTTGATTCATCCATCTCATGGTCATTGAAAGAAATCCGTCAATGAGGTTGATCAAGTCTCCTCGACAAACCTTTCCGAATCGCAAAAGAGAACGAAGAATTTTCGAATAGTCACTAGGTTACCTCAATGGGGATATGTATCTCCCCAACAAGCAAATCATACTTCATCTTGACACGAGGAATAGGGCATTCAAAGCTCCCAATAAGAATCGATGAAGTTTTTTCGATAGCACTGATGCAATGTACTCGATATTGTTTCTTCGGAAAGTGCACCGTATGCTCATTACCGTTGACATGGAAAGTGACATTGCCTTTGTTGCAATCTATAACAGCCCATGCAGTGTTTAAAAAGGGTCTTCCGAGGATGACAACCATGGCATCGTCCTCGGGAATATCCAAGATAACAAAGTCTGTTAAGATGGTGGTGTTAGCAACCACAACATGCACATCCTCGCAAATGCCGATAGGGAAAGCAGTTGATTTGTCAGCCATTTGCAGAGAGATTTCAGTGGGTGTCAACTTATCCAGTTCAAGTCTATGATAAAGAGAGAGAGGCATAACACTAACACCGGCTCCAAGGTCGCATAACGCAGTTCTAACGTAGTTGCCTTTAATGGAGCAAGGTATAACGGGCACACCGGGATCACCTAGTTTCTTAGGAGTTCCACCCTTGAAGGTATAATTAGCAAGCATGGTGGAAATCTCAACCTCAGGTATCCTCCTCTTATTAGTCACAATATCTTTCATGTACTTAGCATACAGAGACATCTTAAGCATATCCGTCGAACGCATTTGCAGAAATACAGGTCTGATCATTTCAACGAATCGCTCAAAATCTGCATCATCCTTTTTCTTGGATGGTTTGGGAGGAAAGGGCATAGGTTTATGAACCCATGGCTCCCTTTCTTTACCATGCTTCCTAACAATGAGGTCATTCTTATCGTATCTCTTGTTCTTAGGCTGTGGGTTATCAAGATCAACACTAGGTTCAATCTCCACATCCTTATCGTTGCTAGGTTGAGCATCATCATGAACATCACTATTGATAGTATCATTAGGCTCATGTTCATCACCAGATTGTGTTTCAGCATCAGAGACAGAGGCATCATTTGGACTCTCAGGTGTAGCAGCAACAGGGTTGCTAGCGTGCAGGTTCCTATCATCTTTCTTCTTCTTTCTAGGATGACTAGGTGCATCAGTGCTAACTCCTTGAGAATCTTGTTCAACTCTCTTCGGATGACCCTCAGGATACAAAGGTTCCTGGGTCATTCTACCGCCTCTAGTGACGACTCTGACAGAATTTTCATTCAACTCATTGAGCAAGTCATTTTGAGCCTTAAGTACTTGTTCTACCTGAGTAGTAACCATAGAGGCATGTTTACTCAGAAGCTTAAGATCATTGACATTTCTGTCCACACAAGCACTTAAATGACTAAGCATACGAGCATTCTATTCCAATTGTCTGCTAACATAATCATTGAAACTCTGTTGTTTGGCAACGAAGTTATCAAATTCATCCATGCATAAGCTAGCAGGTTTATCAAAAGGAATATCACTCTCATCAAACCTACGCAGAGAATTTACTTCTACTACCTGTATCGGGTTATCGAGACCATGGATCTCTTTGATAGGTGGTAGATTTTTGACATCTTCAGATTTAATGCCTTTCTCTCGCATAGATTTCTTGGCTTCTTGCATATCTTCAAGACTGAGGAATAGAAGAGAATTTACTTCTACTACCTGTATCGGGTTATCGAGACCATGGATCTCTTTGATAGGTGGTAGATTTTTGACATCTTCAGATTTAATGCCTTTCTCTCGCATAGATTTCTTGGCTTCTTGCATATCTTCAGGACTAAGGAATAGAATACCTCTTTTCTTTGGAGTTGGCTTAGGAGGTGGTTCAGGAATAGTCCAAGCATTCTCATTGCACAAGATGTTATTCAATAGAATCTCAGCTTGTTCTACGGTTCGTTCCCTAAAAACACTACCGGCACAACTATCTAGGTGGTCTTTAGAAGCATCGGTAAGTCCATTATAGAATATATCAAGTATTTCATTCTTCTCAAGAGGGTGATCAGGCAAAGCATTCAATAGCTGGATAAGCCTCCCCAAGCTTGTGGAGGCTCTCTTCTTCAGCTTGAGCAAAGTTGTATATTTCCTGCAAGGCAGCTTGATTCTTATGGGCAGGGAAATATTTTTCAGAGAAGTAGTAGACCATATCCTGGGGCTACGCACACAACCAGGAGCAAGAGAAGTGAACCAGGTCTTAGCATCATCCTTTAGCGAGAAAGGAAACAACTTGAGCATGCAGTAGTGGCGTATCTTTTCCTCACTAGTGAATAGGGTGGCTATATCGTGCAGTTTGGTAAGATGGGCTACAACCGTTTCAGACTCATAACTGTGAAAAGGAACAGATTCGACCAGAGTGATTAACTCAGGGTCGACAGAGAATTCATAATCCTTATCGGTCACAAAGATAGGCGAAGTAGCAAACTTCGGGTCGTATTTCATCCTAGCGTTCAGAGATTTTTATTTCCACTTGCGCAGTAGTTTCTCAACATCATAGCTATCCTTACACGCAAGAAAATCCTCAGATATCTCTCCCTCCATAACATAGCGCGTATCACGCATAACAGGCGTAGTAGCAGGTTCTACTTCAAGAGTATCGGCAGTTTCAGAAGTATCATCACATCTAGCAGCAACTCTAGCAATTTGTGCATCAAGGGCACCTAGTGGCAAAGCAGTATCAAGCATAGCATCATCAGGCATAGTATGAAGCATAGCATCATCAGGCATAGTATCAAGCATAGCATCATCAGGCATAGTATCAAGCATAGCATCATCAGGCATATTATCAAGCATAGCATCATCAGGCATAGTATCAAGCATAACATCATCAGGCATAGTATCAAGCATAGCATCATGGAAAGCAGAAGTAGCATCATCAAGCACAGGCGCCATATCAAGATTTCTAGCAGGATGCGAAGTCGCAAACTTACTCAAAACTGAAGGTGAATCAAGTGCAGAGCTAGATGGCAGTTCCTTACGTCTCCTAGTAGTGGAAGGCAGGATTTTAGTTCTTGGATCTTTTGGATTCCTCATAGTGATCAGCAGACTTCAATCCCATGTGACTCAGAGAATATAGTTGTGCTTCCCCGGCAACGGCGCCAAAAAAAGCCTTTGATAACCCACAAGCGTATGGGATCGCAACAGTTTTCGAGGGTAGAGTATTCAACCCAAATTTGTTGGTTCACCAAGGGAAGCGAAAGAATATTCTCAAGTATTAGCAGCTGAGTTTATCAGATTCAACCACACCTGAAAGATTAGTGTCTGGAAGCAAAGTATCAGTAGCAAAGTAGTATGATAGCAACCGTGCCAGAAACGATCTGTTGATGGCAGACTATTCCTAACTGTTCTATCAATGGCGCCAGTAAAGAACACATGGACGGGGAACTATTCTTCCCAGGCAACGGCTCCAGAAAAGTCTTGCAACAAGTAGCAGCGAAGTAGCAAGGAATAGCAGTAGCAACAGCAGCAAAGTGAGAGCAGTAGCAAGTAACAATAGAGTAACAGCAGTAGCAACAGTAGCAGCAGCAAAGTGGCCCAATCCCTTTTGTAGCAAGGGACAAGCCTAGACAAAGTAACGTAGCGAGGACCAGTAGTAAAAGACTCATAGGCAGTGGATCGGTGATGGATGAGTATGACAGATGTGATTCATCATGTAACAGCTATAATACAGAGAGATATGTAACTAGCTCCCGTTCGTCAATCTAATGTAGGCATGTATTCCCTATGTAGTCATACGTGCTTAGGGAAAAGAACTTGCATGACATCTATTGTCCATCCCTCCCGTGGCAGCGGGGTCCTAATGGAAACTACGGGATATTAAGGTTCTCCTTTTAATAAAGAACCAGACCAACGGATTAACACGCGGTGAATACATGAACTCCTCATACTATGGTCATCTCTGGGAGTGGTTTCGGCTATTGTCACTCCGGGGTTGCCGGGTCATAACACATAGTAGGTGACTACAACTTGCAAGATAGGATCTAAAACACACATATATTGGCGACAACATAATAGGTTCAGATCTGAAATCATGGCACTTGGGCCCTAGTGACAAGCATTAAGCATAGCCAAGTAGTACCAACATCAATCTAGAACATAGTGGATACTAGGGATCAATCCCCGTCAAAAACTAACTCGATTACATGATAGATCTCATCCAACTCATCACCGTCCAGCAAGCCTACGATGAGATTACTCACGAATGATGAAGAGCATCATGGAATTGTCGATGGAGAAAGGTTGATGATGACGATGGCTACGATTTCCCCTCTCCGGAGCCCGAAACGGACTCCAGATCTGCCCTCCAGATGAAGAACAGGATGTTGCGGCGCCTCCGTATTGCAAAACGCGATGAAACCTTCTCTCTGATTTTTTTCCAGGCGAAACGGAAGATATAGAGCTGATATTGGGGGCGGTGGTGCCACGTGGGCCCCACAAGCCTGCACGGCGCGACCTAGGGGGGTGGCCGCGGCCTGTGGGCTTGTGGCCCACTGGCACGCCCCCTCGGGTGGATCTATGCGCAGGTATTTTTCTTTTATTCCAGAAAAAATCTCCGTAAATTTTCAGGACGTTCTGAGAACTTTCATTTCTGTACAAAAACAACACCATGGCAATTCTGCTGAAAACAACATCAGTCCGGGTTAGTTCCATTCAAATCATGCAAATTAGAGTCCAAAACAAGGGCAAAAGAGTTCGGAAAAGTAGATACGACGGAGACGTATCAGGCCCCCGCGCCAAATTGAGGATAGGGTCGCATCTTGGGCGTGACAGCTATTGAGTTGATTCTTTTTTCTGCTGATTGATATACAAATTTCCTTAATTATCATAATTTTCAGAATTTTTGGAGTATCAGAAGTATGGTATATGTTCAGATTACTACAGGCTATTCTGTTTTTGACAGATTCTGTTTTCTATGCATTGTTCTCTTATTTTGATGAATCTATGGGTAGTATCGGGGGGTATGAACCATGGTGAAGTTGGATTACAGTAGATATAATGCTAATATGAATTTGAAATGAGTTCACAACAATACTTAAAGTGGTGATTTACTTTATTATACTAACGGATCTCACGAAGGTTTTGTTGAGTTTTGTGTGATTGAAGTTTTCAAGTTTTGGGTGAGACCACGATGTATGAAGGAATAAGGAGAGTCAAGAGCCTAAGCTTGGGGATGCCCGAGGCACCCCAAGGTAATATGCAAGGAAGACTCAAGCATCTAAGCTTGGGGATGCCCCGGAAGGCATCCCCTCTTTCGTCTACAATCTATCACTAATTTTACTCGGAGCTATATTTTTATTCGTCACAAGATATGTGCAAATGCTTGGAGCGTATTTTGTATTTATTTTTCCTTTTTATTCTATGCACCATGTTGGTATGAGATAGTCCTTGGTTGATTTATAGAATGCTCTTTGCACTTCACTTATATGTTTTGAGTATGGCTTTATAGAATGCTTCATGTGCTTCACTTATATCATTTGAAGTTTGGATTGCCTGTTTCCCTACACATAGAAAACTACCATTTGTAGAATGCTCTTTTGCTTCACTTATATTTATTAGAGCGGGGCATATCTTTTGTAGAAAGAATTAAACTCTCATGCTTCCCTTATACCTATTTAGAGAGTTAACAGGAGTTGGTCATTCACATGGTTAGTCATAAAATCCTACACAAAACTTGTAGATCACTGAATATGATATGTCTGATTCTTTGCAATAGTTTTGCGACATGAAGATGTGATATTAGAGTCATGCTAGTGAGTAATTGTGTATTCATAGAAATACTTGTGTTAAGGTTTGTGATTCTCGTAGCATGCACGTATGGTGAACCGTTATGCGACGAAGTCAGAGCATGATTTATTTATTGATTGTCATCCTTTGTGTGGAGGTCGGGATCGCGCGATGGTTAACTCCTACCAACCCTTCCCCTAGGAGCATGTGTGTAGTACCTTGTTTCGATTACTAATAGACTTTTGCAATAAGTATGTGAGTTCTTTATGACTAATGTTGAGTCCATGGATTATACGCACTCTCACCCTTCCACCATTGCTAGCCTCTCTAGTACCGCGCAACTTTTGCCGGTGCATTACACCCACCATATACCCTTCCTCAAAACAGCCACCATACCTACCTATTATGGCATTTCCCTAGCCATTCCGAGATATATTGCCATGCAACTTCCATCGTTCCGTTTATTATGACACGCACCATCATTGTCATATTGCTTTGCATGATCGTAAGATAGCTAGCATGATGTTTTCATGGCTTGTCCGTTTTTGATGTCATTGCTATGCTAGATCATTGCACATCCTGGTACACCGCCGGAGGCATTTATATAGAGTCATATTTTGTTCTAAATATCGAGTTGTAAGTAAATAAAAGTGTGATGATCATCATTATTAGAGCATTGTCCCATGTGAGGAAGTAATAAAAGAGGCCAATGAAGCCCAAATAAAAAAAACAAAAGAGGCCAAAGAAGCCCACCAAGAAAAAGGAGAAAAATAAAATAAAAAAAGGAGAGAAAAGATAGAAGGGACAATGCTACTATCCTTTACCACACTTGTGCTTCAAAGTAGCACCATGATCTTCATGATAGAGAGTCTCCTATGTTGTCACTTTCATATACTAGTGGGAAATTTTCATTATAGAACTTGGCTTGTATATTCCAATGATGGGCTTCCTCAAATTGCCCTAGGTCTTCATGAGCAAGCGAGTTGGATGCACACCCACTAGTTTCTTTTTGAACTTTCATACACTTATAGATCTTGTGCATCTGTTGCATGGCAATCCCTACTCACTCACATTGATATCTATTGATGGGCATCTCCATAGCCCGTTGATACGCCTAGTTGATGTGAGACTATCTCCTCCTTTTTGCCTTCTCCACAACCACCATATTCTATTCCACCTATAGTGCTATGTCCATGGCTCACGCTCATGTATTGCGTGAAAGTTGAATAAGTTTTAGAACACTAAAGTATGAAACAATTGCTTGGATAAAACTGGGGTTGTGCATGATTTAAATACATTGTGTGGGGAAGATGGAGCATAGCCAGACTATATGATTTTGTAGGGATAACTTTATTTGGCCATGATATTTTGAGAAGACATGATTGCTTTGTTAGTATGCTTGAAATATTATTGGCTTTATGTCAAATAATAGACTATTTCACTCGTGTTTTAGTATTCATGCCATGATTAGATTATATGATCAAGATTACGCTAGGTAGCATTCCACATAAAAAATTATCTTTTTTATCATTTACCTACTCGAGGACGAGCAGGAATTAAGCTTGGGGATGCTGATACGTCTCCGTCGTATCTATAATTTTTGATTGTTTCATGCCAATATTCTACAACTTTCATATACTTTTGGCAACTTTTTATACTATTTTTGGGACTAACATATTGATCCAGTGCCCAGTGCCAATTCCTGTTTGTTGCATGTTTTCTGTTTCGCAGAATATCCATACCAAACGAAGTCCAAACTCAATAAAAACCTACGGAGATTTTTTGGAATATTTATGATTTTTGGGAAGAAGGATTAACGCGAAACGATGCCCGAGGGGGTCACGAGCCAGGAGGCGCGCCCTACCCCCCCAGGCGTGCCTAGCAGGCTCGTGACCAATCCCGAAGGCGGTTGGGGCCCTTCTTTCGCCGCAAGAAAGCTAATATCCAGAAGAAAATCATGTTAAAAGTACACCTCAATCGGAGTTAGGGATCTCCAGGAATTTAAGAAACGGTGAAAGGCCAGAATCGGGGAGCACATAAACAGGAGGACACAGAGAGAGAGAGATCCAATCTCGGAGGGGCTCTCGCCCCTCCGCTACCATGGAGACTATGGACCCGAGGGGAAACCCTTCTCCCATCTAGGTAGGAGGTCAATGAAGAAGAAGAAGAAGGGGGGCTCTCTCCCCCTCTCTCCCGGCAACGCCGGAACGCCGCCCGAGACATCATCGTGTGACGGAGATCTACACCAACACCTGCGTCATCTTCACCAACACCTCCATCACCTTCCCCCATCTATATTCAGCGGTCCACTCTCCCGCAACCCGCTGTACCCTCTACTTGAACATGGTGCTTTATGCTTCATATTATTATCCAATGATGTGTTGCCATTCTATGATGTCTAAGTAGATTTTCGTTGTTCTATCGGTAATTGATGAATTGCTATGATTGGTTTAATTTGCTTGTGGTTATGTTGCTGTCCTTTGGTGCCCATCATATGAGCACGCGCATGGATCACACCATAGAGTTAGTAGTATGTTGATAGGACTATGTATTGGAGGGCTGATACGTCCATTTTGTATCATGTTTTCATGTTGATATTTATCGTTTCTTTGGCTGTTATTTCACTTCACGGTACAATTCTTATGCCTTTTCTCTCTTATTTTGCAAGGTTTACATGAAGAGGGAGAATGCCGGCAACTGGAATTCTAGCCTGAAAGTGGAGCAAAGTTGAGATACCTATTCCGCGCAACTCCAAACGCTGTAAAAATCAACGAGGATTTTTTCCCCGATTTATCAAAAATACTGGGCCGAAGAAGTACCAGAGGGGGGCGTGCAGGTGGCCACAAGCCTGCACGGCGTGGCCACCCCCAGGCCGCGCCATGAGGGCTTGTGGGCAGCCTGCAGGCCCACTTGCCCCCCTCTTTTGCTATATGAAGGGTTTCATCCAGGAAAAAAAAATCAAGGAGGAGCTTTTTCGTGGATTCGCCACCGCCACGAGGCGGAACTTGAGCAGAGCCAATCTAGAGCTCCGGCAGGATGATCCTGCCAGGGAAACTTCCCTCCTGGAGGGGGAAATTGTCGCCATCGTCATCATCAACACTCCTCTCATCGGAGGGGACTCGTCACCATCAACATCTTCATCAGCACCATCTCATCTCCAAACCCTAGTTCATCTCTTGTAACCAATCTCCATTTTGCGACTCCGATTGGTACTTGTAAGGTTGCTAGTAGTGTTGATTACTCTTTGTAGTTGATGCTAGTTGGATTACTTGGTGGAAGAGTTTATGTTCAGATCCTTGATGCTACTCATTACCTCTGTGGTCATGGATATGATTATGCTTTGTGAGTAGTTACTTTTGTTCCTGAGGACATGGGATAAGTCATGCTAATAGTAGTCATGTGAATTTGGTATTCGTTCGATATTTTGATGTGTTCTATGTTGTTTTTCCTCTAGTGGTGTTATGTGAACGTCGACAACCATAGCAATAAGATATATTGGTCCCCCTTCAATCCCGTATGCATCAATTTCTATGCTAGGCCGAAGCTTTTGTCACCCTTGCCCTTGATGACCCACAAGTATAGGGGATCAATCGTAGTCCTTTCGATAAATAAGAGTGTCGAACCCAACGAGGAGCAGAAGCATCTGACAAGTGGTTTTCAGCAAGGTAAAATCTGCAGGCACTGAAATTGTCGGTAACAAGTGATTGTGTGGTGAGATTATTCGTAGCAAGCAACAAGTAACAAAAGTAGCAACGGTGCAGATAAGTGGCCCAATACATTTTGTAGCAAGCGACAAGCCTGGACAAAGTCTTATAGGAGGAAAAATGCTCCCGAGGACACACTGGAATTTCTGTCATGCTAGTTTTCATCATGTTCATATGATTCGCGTTCGTTACTCTGATAGTTTGATATGTTGGTGGACCGGCGCTTGGGTACTGCCCTTACTTGGACAAGCATCCCACTTATGATTAACCCCTCTCGCAAGCATCCACAACTATGAAAGAAGAATTAAGACAAAGTCTAACCATAGCATTAAACTAGTGGATCGAAATCAGCCCCTTACGAAGCAACGCATAAACTAGGTTTTAAGCTTCTGTCACTCTAGCAACCCATCATCTACTTACTACTTCCCAATGCCCTCCTCTAGGCCCAAATAATGGCGAAGTGTTATGTAGTCGACGTTCACATAACACCACTAGAGGAAAAACAACATACAACATATCAAATTACCGAACGAATACCAAATTCACATGACTACTATTAGCATGACTTATCCCATGTCCTCAGGAACAAAAGTAACTACTCTCAAAGCATAATCATATTCATGACCAGAGAGGTAATGAGTAGCATCAAGGATCTGAACATAAACTCTTCCACCAAATAATCCAACTAGCATCAACTACAAAGAGTAATTAACACTACTAGCAACCTTACAAGTACGAATCGGAGTCGCGAGACGGAGATTGGTTACAAGTGATGAACTACGATTTGGAGATGAGATGGTGCTGATGAAGATGTTGATGGTGATGAGTCCCCTCCGATGAGAGGAGTGTTGGTGATGAATGCCACTGCAACAAAAGACCTTCCAACGGCGCCAGAAAAAAGTGTGCTGACGGGAGACTATTCTTGTCTTGAAACTCCTTAGCAACGGCACCAGGAATCCTTCTGCTACAGCTACGCCTTTAGGGACTTCCTTGGCAAATATGCAAAGGATTCTCCCGTGGCCTTGGAGCCTTGCGTTGGTGTTCCCTCAAAGTGGAAAGGGTGATGTGGTACAGCGGCGGTAAGTATTTCCCTCAGTTTTGAGAACCAAGGTATCGATCCAGTGAAGGATTATCACAAGTACCTGCACAAACACAAAGAGCTTGCACCCAACGCTATGAAGGGGTTGTCAATCCCTTATAGATTGTTTGCCAAGTGAGAACTGAAAGAAAAAAGAAACAAAGCAAAGTAAAAGCGAAAGTGGAAACGATAGGTGTGAATAGAATCCCTCCTTCTAGTCCGACTGGCTCGAGTGTGCGCGTGAGACCAGAAGGTTACGGGTTTGATTCCTCCTGGCGCCCACCGTGGGGCCTACGCACGGTGGAGTTGAGTTCTCAAAGGGAGCCCTACCAGGGTCTGGGAGCTATGCGGCGGTGCTCATGACTTGGAGCCGACGAGGCATAGCCTACATCGACAACCGGCGATGGGGACCTGAAGCAAATTCCCTCGAATCAGGCTACAGGGTCCCCTTCGGCAAGATCAACGTCTTCATTGGCATGATCGGGTCATCCGTTCCTGAGCCGGACATCTCCTCCGACATCATCGAGCCGGCCAGGTACGTTCATCCTGTCATAACCCGGAATCTGACCGGCCCGGTCTTTGTGGGTTTCACACAGGGGTCGGAGGAGCCAGAGCGCGCGGCGGCTCAGGAGGTTACCCCCATCAACTCTGACGACGAGTCATCCATGGGCGATTCCGATTCCATCCAGTCCCTCCACGGAGACGGTCTCGGGGGCTTGTCATTAGACATGGACCCGGAAATCCTCGATCGAACCCGCCGCTAGATCGCCATCTACATGGCTGGGGCGACTCAACCCGCACAGAACCCCGCCGGAGGCGATACAACCGGCGGAACGTCCAGAAGTGCGTCAGCAGTCCTGGTGGATTTAGCGGCGGAAATCACAAGACTAATGTCAACCCCCCTCACGCCAGAGAACCAAGAAGGGATAAATGCGGAGTTAGCAGAACTGAGGGAGGCGGTGGCAAAGGCCCATCAGGATGCTGAGACAGAGTCCGCCAGGATGGAAACTCGACAGGCCCAGATTACGGCCGAAAGGATGCGGTTGAACACCGACAATTGGCGGCTTGAAAGACAGCAGCACGCATCCGACGCCGTCCATCAGCGGAGGCACCAGGGACGCCTGCCCCATGACCTCAATCCGACTCGCCTGTTCGACACACCCCAAACACTCGGGATGGGAGCCGCTCCAGCGGGAGGGATGGGCCGCCCTCCTAACCCGCCGATTCAGCCGACTGAGGGTCAAATTCCTCGTTTCCGTACCCCCCGAGGCCACTTCTCTAACCCGGTGGATAACGTGCTTGCCGCAACTCGCCATATGGAGTCTCTCCCGATCCACGGCAACACCCCAGTTGAGATCGAAGCAAGGAACGCCATCGAGATGTTGAAAACGGCGGTGGTCCAAAACGCGCAGTTCTCACACAGCCCCGAGCGATTGCACTCCACCCCCCAGGCGAGCTATACCAGGGGTTGGCCGGAGGATCAGCCAGCCGTAAACAGTGCCCCGCGACACCTCCCGCAGGACAACCCGCCCGAGCGGGACCCGCCGGGCAGAGGTCCCCCCAACACTCAAGAGGCTCAGACTCCTCCCGCGGGGACCGGAGGGCGAGTTGGGGTGCCCTGCTTGTCCCTGGCCCTTCGAAACGAAAGAATGCCCAAGGATTTCAAAGGACCAAGAAAGGTGCCTAATTACACACCAGATCTCGAACCAACATCTTGGATCGAGGGCTATGAGATCGCCATGGACATGCTCGACGTAAACGAGGCGGTTTGCGCCAGATATTTCACCATGATGCTCGAGGGATCGGCACGCACTTGGTTGAAAAACTTACCCCCCAATTCTATCCAGTCCTGGGCCGAGTTAAAGGAGCGTTTCATCAAAAACTTCCGGGGAACCTGTAAACGACCGATGACAATCGTCGACTTGCAACACTGCGTTCAACGCCCGGATGAGTCGGCGCATCATTGGTCGCGGCGAGTCGCGGAAATTATCCATTCATCGGATGGCATCACGGCAGCGCAAGCTGTGCTTATCCTCGAGCACAACTGCCACTACGAACCGCTGGTCCAGAAGCTGGGGCGACTCAAACGGAAAGTTCAGGATATGGGCGAGCTGATGGATACCCTCACTAGGTATGCCGAAGCCGATGATACCAAGGATCCCGGCGAGGATGGTAAGGGTAACTCGCCTAAGAAGGGCGATTCAACGAATAAGCATACCCGCCTCCAAGGCCGCAACCGTCATAACCAGGGGACCAACGGCAAGCGTAGGCCGCATGAGGAGCCCTCGGATTTGGTTGCCAACACCAACGCCAATGACGGCAAAAAGAAGAATCGAGGCTTCAGTGGGAAAAGACCGCGTAACTACGAAGAGCTGCTCAAAGGCCCTTGCCCGCACCACGCCACGGCCGACGGCCCGGCGGGCCACTCCTGGGAGAACTGCTTCGTGATGCGGGAGTTTCGGGCCGAGGCAATCAAGAAGAGCCAGAGCGAAGACCCGAACCGTCGCCAAGACCAACTCGCCGCGCCCAACCAAAGGCACAACCCTTTCGGCGGTTTTCCCGAACTAGAGGCTCAGGGGGGGCCGCAGCCAGGCGGCGGCCAGTACCCGGTGCACCACCACCGGCGGTACAACCCACCGGGAGTCTTCCAGCAGCCGCCCCCACGGGGGGCTCCGCAGGATCAGGATGACCATGGGGGCTTCCGCAACAATCCTAAACAGCTAAGTAATGGGCAATATCATGTTTTCACCACTAATGCTTGCAGACGTGATAAAAAGGTAAATCACCGGGCGTACATCGTAATTGAGCCGGCAGTTCCTAGATATCTCCACTGGTCCGAACAGACCATAACGTGGAGCAGAGAGGATCACCCGCCGAGAATAAATAACCCGGGCGACCTGGCCTTGGTCGTAGCTCCCCAAGTGGCGGGTTACACTCTATCGAAAGTATTAATGGACGGCGGCAGCAGCATTAATATCCTATACTTCGACACCTTCCGGAGGATGAATCTATTAGAGAAAGACTTGATGCCTTCAACCACGGTCTTCCACGGCATCGTCCTGGGCAAATCCGCTTATCCGATTGGCCGGGTCAGGCTCTCAGTAGCGTTTGGAACTGCACAGAACTACAGGTCGGAGTCTCTGATCTTCGAGGTGGTCAAATTAAAAAGCCCGTACCATGCGCTGTTCGGGTGACCGGCTTACGCTCGCTTCATGGCCCGCCCATGCTACGTCTACCTCAAGCTCAAAATGCCTAGTCCTAAAGGGCCCATCACAGTCGACGGAGACAGAAGAATTGCAAGGGAGTGTGAGGAAGGAGACGCGGCCTATGAGGAAGTCGCCTGCGCGGCGGAAGAGCTCAAAAACCACCGGGCCAATGTTGACCCGGCAGACATGTCACCACTCAAGAAACCGACTACAGATTCCGAGTCGCCCCTCAAGTTTAAACCGACGGATGACACGAAGACAGTCGACTTCGTCCCTGGCGATTCATCCAAGCAGTTTACCATTGGAACGGGTCTGGACCCCAAATAGGAAAGCGCACTCATCGAATTCATCTGTGAGAATCGGGACATCTTCGCATGGAAACCCTCTGACATGCCGGGTGTACCGAGAGAATTCGCTGAGCACCATCTTAATATTGACCCAAAATGCAAACATGTCCAACAATACCTCCGCAGGTTTAACGAGGAGCGACGGAAGGCGATTGGAGAGGAAGTCGCCCGTCTTTTAGCCGCCGGGTTCATTGTGGAAGTCTTTCACCCCAAATGGCTAGCTAACCCGGTGTTAGTACTCAAGAAGAATGGCACGTTCCGTATGTGTATTGACTATACGGACCTCAACAGAGCTTGCCCCAAGGATCCTTTCGCTCTTCCCCGCATCGACCAAATCATTGACTCGGTGGCGGGATGCGAACGATTGTGTTTTTTGGACGCTTATTCAGGTTATCATCAGATCAAGATGGCTGTGGAAGATCAAGAGAAGACTGCCTTCATAACCCCCTTCGGGGCCTTTTGCTATGTGTCCATGCCGTTCGGGCTCAAGAGTGCCGGAGCGACTTACCAACGCTGCATCCAGAATTGTCTTCATAGCCAAATTGGCCGCAACGTCCATGCTTATGTTGACGACATTGTGATCAAGACCCGCCGGGAGGAGACACTTCTGGAAGACCTTAAGGAAACCTTTGATAATTTACGGGTATATCAGATGAAGCTAAATCCTACCAAGTGCGTTTTCGGCGTTCCTGCGGGAAAACTACTGGGTTTCTTGGTGTCGGAGCGTGGCATCGAGGCTAACCCGGACAAAATTGAAGCGGTTACTTCCCTCGGCAAGCCGATGAATGTTAACCAGGTTCAACGATTGGCGGGTCGTATTGCAGCTCTCAGTTGTTTTGTGAGCCGCCTCGGAGAAAAGGCGATTCCTCTTTATCAATTGTTGAGAAAGTCCGACCGATTCGTGTGGACAGAGGAGGCCGACGAGGCATTTCAGGCCTTGAAACATCAATTGGTTAACCCGCCGGTCGTGGCGGCCCCGACTGAAAAGGAGCCTATGCTCCTGTATATCGCCGCGAAGTCTAAAGCGGTCAGCGTGGCTATGGTCATCGAAAGAAAGGAGGAAGGAAAGGAATACCCGGTACAACGCCCGGTGTACTTTATCAGTGAGGTGTTAACTCTTTCCAAACAGCGATACCCACATTGGCAGAAACTGGTCTATGGGGTGTTCATGGCGAGTCGAAAGCTTAAACATTATTTCCAAGAACACCCGATCACCGTGGTCAGTTCCGCGCCCCTCGGCGACGTCATCCAAAACCGCGAGGCAACAGGGCGAATCGCCAAATGGGCAATAGAACTTGGGTCACATCACATACAGTATACCCCCCGCACGGCCATCAAGTCCCAGGCACTAGTTGATTTCGTCAATGACTGGACGGAGCTTCAGGCTCCGGAAGATCGGCCTGACCTTACCTATTGGACTATTTATTTTGATGGATCCAGGCAGTTGGAGGGCTCGGGGGCGGGTGTGGTGTTGATATCCCCTCAAGGAGATAAGTTCTGCTACGTCCTCCGGCTCATGTTCCCTTGTACAAATAATGCAGCAGAATATGAAGCTCTACTTCACGGTTTGCGACTAGCAAAGGAGATGAACCTAACCCGAGTCAGATGTTTTGGGGACTCAGATTTGGTGGCGCAACAGGTTTCGGGCACCTGGGACTCTCGAGATCCTATGATGGCGGCTTACAGGCGAGCCGTATCTGACGTGGCGGGCTATTTTCATGGGTACCAGGTTGATCATGTTGATCGGCGACTCAACGAAGCAGCTGATGCCCTCTCGCGACTCGGCTCACAGAGAAAACCGGTCCCCCCTAATGTCTTCTTGGATGTCCTGCATAAACCATCCGTAACTGTACCCACGGAGGAGGAATTGGCGATACCAGATCCCGAGTCTCAGCTTGTGGCGGCTCTCCATATCGCTCCGGATTGGGCTCTTCCTTATCTAGCTTATCTTGCTCGTGGCGAGTTACCCACCGATGAAGTTTTGGCTCGCCAGATTGTTCGGCGTAGCAAGTCCATGGTCATCATTAATGGCGAGCTATATAAACGAAGTGCTTCAGGGGTCTTTCAGCGGTGCGTTTCCTCCGAGGAAGGATGCACAATCCTTAATGACATCCATTCTGGAGACTGCGGACATCACGCCGGGTCACGTTCTTTGGTGTCAAAAGCCTTTCGACACGGCTTCTTCTGGTTGATGGCTCACACAGATGCAGAAGATATAGTACGACGGTGTGAGGGGTGCCAACGATACGGGAGACATGCTCATGTGCCGGCTCAAGAATTGAGGATGATCCCCATTACTTGGCCTTTCGCGGTCTGGGGGCTGGACATGGTCGGTCCCTTTAAGATGTCCCCCAACAAGAAAACCCACTTATTGGTGGCGGTTGATAAATTCACTAAATGGATTGAGGCGGAGCCTGTTGGGACTTGCGATGCAGAGACTACGGTAAAATTTCTGAAGAAGCTGATTTTCCGTTTTGGATATCCGCACAATATCATCACGGACAATGGTACTAACTTGTCCCAAGGAGCGATGCTGGATTTCTGTCGCCGTGAACATATCCGGCTTGATATCTCTGCAGTTGCTCACCCGCAGTCAAACAGACAGGCCGAGCGGGCGAATCAGGAAGTTTTGCGAGGGATCAAACCTTGGCTCATAATTCCCCTGGAAAGAACTCCAGGATGTTGGGTGGAGGAGTTACCTTCGGTATTATGGAGCATCCGGACCACCCCGAATCGGTCCACGGGGTTCACCCCTTTCTTCTTGGTCTATGGTGCAGAGGCTGTCCTCCCTACTGACATAAGGCATGATTCTCTTAGAGTCGCCGCATATGTGGAGCAAGACAACGAGCTGGCGCGTCAGGACTCTTTGGATGCCTTGGAAGAGGCACGTGACTTAGCAGCGGCTCGATCGGCGATCTATCAGCAAGATCTGCGGCGTTATCATAGTCGCCGGGTGAAGAGTCGGACCTTCCAGGAAGGCGATTTGGTGCTCCGACTGATACAAGATCGGGCAGGCATGCACAAGCTTTCACCCCCTTGGGAGGGACCTTTCGTTGTCAGCAAGAACCTCCGCAATGGTTCTTATTACTTGATGGATCTTCGGCCTGATCGACCGACTACGGGGGCTGAGTCAACTCGCCCTTGGAATATTGCCCATTTGCGGCCTTATTACACTTGAGTTCTTAAAACTCCATGCTTTGTAAGTTTTTCAGTTTTCATTATGGAATAATATAATGTTTCCCTGACTCGGGGGCTTCTTCTTTAAGAAAAAGAGAGAGCAATTTCATGACATCCTGTTGCGACCTTATGAGCCGACAGAACATGCATTAAGGGTGGGTGCACGAGCTTTCTGACTCGCCTCCCCCTGTCGCGACCTTATGAGCCGACGAAACCTGCATTGAGGGTGGGTGCACGAGCTTTCTGACTCGCCTCCCCCTGTCGTGACCTTATGAGCCGACGAAACCTGCATTAAGGGTGGGTGCACGAGCTTCCTGACTCGCCCCCTCCTGTCGCGACCATATGAGCCGACAAAATTACTCGTGTTATGATTTGACCTTGGAAATTTTATTTTCACAGATAATGTGCTCAAGGTTTTCATCCTTGGCGGATTGAGCATTTCAGGCGATTCTGATAAGGATTAACAAAATATTTTAAACCGCCTCAAAGGCGGTATAAGGGTTTCTTGTAGAAGATGTCGTCAAAAGATAGTACTGACTATTACATGGCTCTTGGGCCAAATTCAAGGAAAATCTATCCCGCTAAGTCCTGGCGTGAGCTCTGACCAGCTTCGATTTGTAAATCGCCCAAGACCCAATTGCATCTGGACAAAGAGGCGAAATCGTCTTCATCGGTCAAGATTGATGCCAGGTCTGTCTACCAGTCAAAGGGATTCTTGGGTCGCCGAGGGATAAGGTTGGTCACCACGAAGGTTGGCGGGTTGATTTTCTTATTCTTGTCATCGTAAGCCGCCTGATATTTTGTCAAGTCAAGGCTGGCGGCAAGTTGAGTCGCGGCCAATCGAGAATCCTTGACAACCTTCTGGTAGTCTTCTTCCACGAACTCCGAGCCGTCATCTTTCAGCTGAGGGAAGCCGGCAGCCACTTCTTCCAAATTAATTTCTGGAGCATACGCCAGGCAGCGACTCAGAGCCGTCAAGACACCCTTCCGGGCGGCTGATTGGGTTAACTCGCCGATCTGGGGAGGCAGTGTGGATAGATATCCAAGCACCTTCTTGATGGAAGTTATGGGCTCCTTTGCACCGATCACAGCTTTGACGGTCAGCACACTGCCTGTGTACAGTTGTTCCGTTAGTGTATAGATCGCCTTCAGCATCAACACGCTGTCGTCTTGCAGATTGGGGACTCTCGAGCCTGTGATTAAATAACCGGTAAGTTAAACGTTAAGGAATTTGCCCAAGGAAGAGGATAAGATTGGAGAGTTAGGTAAAGCTTACCAAAGATGGCTTGTGTCATGTTGGAAATATGGCGCTTTAAGCCGGATAGCTCCTGCTGCACAGTTGCCAGCTTTGCTTCTGCTTTTTCGGCTCTTGTCAAAACCGCGCTGTGGTCGGCCTGAGTTCTTTCTAACTCGGCTTTGAGCTTTTCCAGTTCAACCAGAGCCAACTTATATTTTTCTTCCGACTGAGTTCGGGCATCTTGTTGGTCAGCCAAGTTTTTCCTTAAGTCGCCCAGGGCCAGTTCGATCTGGGCAAGGCTTTCCTGTTCAAAATTTAGAACAAAGACAAGTCTCAGAATTATTGCAAGGCAATACCCCTGACACTTGGGGGCTAATGTATAATTTCTCAAGGGAAATTATACAGAAATCAAGACCCGGCTCATCATTTTACTGATGACCCGGCCCCTGGGGGTTACTGGTCGCAACGCTTTTTAAAAGACCCGGCTCATCATTTTACTGATGACCCGGCCCTTGGGGGTTACTGGGAATAATACAGAGTATAAAGTTTACCTCATGCTTGTTATTTAACATCTTTAGCAGATTCTTTTCCATCTCGTAACTCGCTTCCAGGCGACTTGTGAAGCCAGAACAGAGCTCTTTAAACTCCAGACCTGCATAGTGAGAAAGTTTCGCCTTGGAAGGCCCAAACTCGGGTATTGATGGAGAAGGGGGATGCTATATGTTTGGAGAGGATTGTCTCTGCCGGCTTGGAGAAACCAAAACCAGTGATGACCACAGCATCTGGGTCATCAGCTGTCGCCATTACGACCGGTGATCTAGGGACATCCGTTGATCCTTTGGGCGACTCAGGAGGGTTTGCTTGAATTGACGGCTCGTTTTGACTCGGATCTTCTTGAGTCGGAGTAGCTTTCCTTGGAGGTTCAGAAGTGGCGTCTGGGATTGATCCACTGGTCTTCCTCTTTTTGGCTTGCGCCCTAATGAAAGAGATAGGCGTGTCAAAAAATTAAAAAGAGTATTATTCTCAAGGGTCAGGACAAGGAACTTACCCCGGGACTCGGATCATTGGTGGAAGGGTCGACATCACTGAGTCGCCAGAAGTGGGGGGAGAATCCTGCAGAATTTGTACATCGATAATACTGGCGGGTTATGACTGTGATCCAAAGCAGCACGAACGATGGTTGCTCAAATAAGAAAAGGAGGTACCTCGCTTGGTTTTCTTTTGTTCCTTGTTGGCAAGCCAGGTGTCAGGTCGCCAGAATGACTTCGCGTTTTCCGTTTCGAGGCGTGCTGCGTTTTCTTCAGTAAGAAATTTGGGTCCAAATGGGCATTTGGATGTGAGAGAGGTACTTTCCCACATATTCGCCGGGCCGGCTTAGGTGGAGAAGGAGATGAATCGGAGGAGACGGAAATTACCTCGTCAGAGTCTTCCTGGCTCTCGTTATCTTCATTCTATTATAAGAGGAGCGAGAGATAAATAAAAGTTAAAAGGTGATAAGTGGCGAGTGAAAATGAGGACGGATTGGTACCTCTGAGAGTGCGTCGCCAGCTTGAGATTCGTCGACTTCAGATGGCTCGGCTGCAACCGATTTGCCTTTGCCTTTGTTTTTCTTGGAAGGCGGCTTAGCACTCTTCATGGCTTGTTTCTTAGGTCTCCTAGACCAGAACTTGTCGCCTTTCTGGAAGAGGATATGGCATGAAGTCATGATGACAGTAAAACAGATGAAATAAAAGTTGAGGGCGAGTTAGCTTTGGTTACCTCGGGTGCCGGGTTAATCTTGCAGAAGGGCTTAAGGCCGATTTGGCCGCATTTCGCTGCAGGTTCGCCGGTCAGTTTCCTGATGATGGTGACGATGTCTTTTTCCGTTAATGCTGTGTGGAAGTAGCATTGGGGATGATCCAGAGTACCGTCAAACTCGCACATCAGGCCGTCTCGGCGGCTCAGAGGAAGGATCCGCCATTCGACCCAGCAGCGAATCAAGTCAACCCCGGTGAGACCGTTGTTCGTCAAGGATCTCAGTTCGGACAGAATTGGGACGAATTCCGACTCTTCCTCCTCGGTGAGCTTGTCGGGGAGCTTGAAGTTGACTGGAAGGCGGCTTGGCCTGTAACCCTGAAGTTTGTTTTCGCCGGCAGGGGATGTTTCCTTGCAGTGGAATCAAGATTCACCCCAGCCTTTGGGATGGCTAGGCATAGTGAGTGCAGGGAACGGACTGTCCCTGCGACGCTGGACGTTGACCCCGCCGAGTTCCAAACTGGGGCCATTGTGGAATTCCGTCTAGCGATTCAAGTGGAAAAAGTACCAAAACAGAGGGACGGAAGGCTCGATCCGCAAATAAGCTTCGCAAAGGACTTGGAATTGACTTAGGTTGCTTATGGAACTGGGTCCCAAATCCTGGAGTCGGACGTTCATAAAATTCAGGGCGTCTCTAAGGAATTTAGATCCGGGCGGTTTAAAACCCCGTTCTAAGTGTTCCACAAAAACTACTATCTCCCCTTCCTTGGGGTTGGGTAGGTCTTCTCCTAACCCGGTGCGCCATCCAATGACGTCTTGAGGATCCAAGCAGCCCGCTTTCACGTAACTCGCCAAAACAACATCGTCAACTTTGGTGGGTAGCCAATCACTCTTGAAAACGGCACCCATGCTACAAATAGGCAAGAAAATGGTATTACATGTCTCGGACATTTACTGTGTGAGTCGGGACTAGCTTCTGCTTAACCCGCCGGATCGGGAGGCCGGGTTGGGCTGATGTGGCGACCTATCGGAGCAGGGCTATTCTCAGAAGCGACGCTACTGTGGGTGGTAAAATTTATTCTTTCCGAAACGCTAAGGGAAGGACGAGGTTTCCAAACAGCTTTTTGCAAACAGTGAAAGAGGAATGGATCTATTCAACAGATATAAAGGCTTACAAACATGGCTAAAACATGAACGATGTGTGGTCAGGATGGTGCCTCATGTTTAAAAAGACTAGTCTATTTAGAAATTTCGCAAGGGCACAGATGGATAGCATTGTTCGAAGCACTGGGTGCCCTAATGGCGCTCGGGCTAAATCAGTTCGACAGCTAAGATGGTGACGAGCATAGAGCTTCGGAACTATGGCAATGGCGGCAGCAAGAACAGAAAATAAATCTACCCTTAAGAAGGGGAAACAGTGGCCTAACCTGAAGATCTTGGTCGAAGAGGATCGGCGATGATGGAGGCTATTGGAGAATGAGCGGAGCCTGGCGACGGCGACGACGTGGGGGCGGCGCTGGAGCTCCTCGAACGGCGTCGGAGCTCATTGAACGGCAGCGGTTTGTGGGCGGCGCCGGGGCTCCTCGAACGGCGACGGCTTGCGGGCGGCGCTGGAGCTCCTCGAACGGCAGCGGCTTGCGGGCAGCACCGGAGTTCTTCGGAGGGAGGTGGAGTTCGCGGCCGGCGGCGAAGCCTTCGGGATGCGGAGCGTTTTCTTCTCGCTGAGATGATGGTGGAGGGATTGATGGGACTGGTAGGTGGCCGGTGTCAGCCCTGTCCCTTCCGCCTATTTATCAGGACGGGCGCGGGGATCGAGGCGCTATGAGCGGGAACCGTCGAGGAAGGAAAGATTCGCCATGATGGCGCCCGAAAATTTCGGGATAATGACGCACCAAAAGATCCGTTGAGATTGTGTTGGAGTTCCCGAAAATCGAGGGCTAAGGAAAGTACTGATGGGAAATGCGTTGGCGGCCCAGAGACTTTTTCCGGTACCAGTTGGCGAGTTAAGATTTCTGGTGCAAGGAGGAACACAGAGGAGTGAATCGCCTTCGACTAAGATGGAGGCATTGGCATGAAGATTCAAGTCAATTTGGGGCCTAATGTTGGGGATATTGCCTGCTGATTGTGACCCGCCAAATATGGGCCGGGTTACTATTAAGGCGATTCATCCATTAAGGTTAGTTGGGCCTCAGCCCGGGCGGTTCGAAGTTGCAGGATGGTTATGATTTATGGAAGGACTCTGGGTTTGGCAAGACGGCGACTTAGAGACCGCGGTGGTCACGATTTGTAAAAAGGAAGGGACTCTTGTAAACCCTAAGGCTTCGACCTATATATAAAGGCGAGTCTGGAGGGGGAGAGGTAGGTTAGAAATCATCGAGAGCTAGGTTTAGGCGAGTTACGCCTTCCTTGTAATCGAATCCACATCAATACACACAAAGCAGGACGTAGGCTATTACCTCTTCTCGAGGGGCCGAACCTGGGTAAATCGCCGTGTATCTCCCGCTTAACCCCTTTGAGTCGCCACCAAGGTGCGATGGCTCCAGTACTAAGTCCTTTCACGAGGACATCTGCCGTGACAAAACCACGACACTAGTGGCTTCTCTCATGAAAGCAAGTAGACGATGGGTGAACGAATTACTGTCGAGCAATTGATAGAACCGCGCAAAGTCGTGACGTTATCTATGGCAATGATTATATCTATAGGCATCACGTCCAAAACAAGTAGACCGATACTTTCTGCATCTACTACTATTACTCCACACGTCGACCGCTATCCAGCATGCATCTAGTGTATTAAGTTCATGAGAACAGAGTAACGCCTTAAGCAAGATGACATGATGTAGATGGACGACCTCATATCTACGATAAAAGCCCATCTTGTTACCCTTGATGGCAACAACACGATGCGTGCCTTGCTGCCCCTTCTGTCACTGGGAAAGGTCACCACACGGTATGAACCCAAAACCAAGCTCTTCTCCCATTGCAAGAATCATAGATCTAGTTGGCCAAACAAAACCCAAGACTCGGAGAGACTTACAAGGATATCAAATCATGCATATAATAAATCAGCAAAGACTCAAATATATATCATAGATAATCTAATCACAAATCCACAATTCATCGGATCTCGACAAACATACCGCCAAAGAGGATTACATCAGATAGATCTCCATGAAGATCATGGAGAACTTTGTATTGAAGATCCAAGAGAGAGAAGAAGCCATCTAGCTACGAACTACGGACCCGTAGGTCTGAAAAGTGAACTACTCACGAGTCATTGGAGGGGCGATGATGTTGATGAAGAAGCCCTCCAACTCCAAAGTCCCCTCCGGCAGGGCACCGGGAAGGGTCTCCAGATACGATCTCGCGGAAACGGAAGCTTGCGGCGACGGAAAAGTGTTTTTGTGGATGCCCTGATTTTTTCTGGATATTTAGGGAAGTTATAGGCCAAAGACCTAGGGCAGGGGAGTGCCAGGGGGGCCACAAGCTTGGTTGCCGCGGCCTCCCCCCTGGCCGCGGCAACAGGGCTTGTGGGCCCCCTGTGGGCCCACTGCCTTGGCCCTCAAGCCTCCCGATCTTCTTCCGTTCTGGAAAAATTTATTTCGGGGATTTTATTCCGTTTGGACTCCGTTCAAAATCAGATCTGAAAAGAGTCAAAAACACAGAAAAATAGGAACTGGCGCTTGGCACTGAATTAATAAGTTAGTCCCAAAAAAGATATAAAAGGTAAACAAAACATCCAAAGTTGACAAGATAACAGCATGAAACCATCAAAAATTAAAGATACGTTTGAGACGTATCAATGACGATGGCGACGATTTCCCCCTCCGGGAGGGAAGTTTCCCCGACAGGATCGTCCTGCCGGAGCTCTAGATTGGTTATGCTCAAGTTCCGCCTCGTGGCGGCGGTGAATCCACGAAAAAGCTCCTCCCTGATTTTTTTCTGGACAAAACCCTTCATATAGCAGAAGAGGGGGCCAGTGGGCCAGCAGGCTGCCCACAAGCCCTCTTGGCGTGGCCTGGGGGGGGGGGGGTGGCCGCGCCGTGCAGGCTTGTGGCCACCTGCTGGCGCCCCTCAGGCGCTTCTTCGGCCTAGTATTTTTTATAAACCAGGAAAAAAATCCTCGTTGATTTTTACGGCGTTTGGAGTTTTGCAGAATAGGTATCTCAACTTTGCTCCACTTTCACGCCAGAATTCCAGCTGCCGGCATTCTCCCTTTTCATGTAAACCTTGTAAAATAAGAGAGAAAAGGCATAAGTATTGTACCATGAAGTGAAATAATAGCCCAAGAAGCAATAAATGTCAACATGAAAACATGATGCAAAATGGACGTATCAACTCCCCCAAGCTTAGACCTCACTTGTCCTCAAGCGAAAGCCTAGCTCAATAAATATGTCCACATGTTTAGGGAGAGAGGTGTCGACAAAACAAGATACGAACATGCATGCATCATGATCATGATCAGAACAACCATAACAACATACAATCTCTCATGCTAAAGTGATAATTCCTTCACAAAGTAAAGCATGGATCAAGAACCTTACCGAGAAGTAGCAACCGATAGCCTGTAGTCATTGAAGCAATTGCAATTTATCACAACATCAGAAAGAGTCAAACAAGAGATTGTAAAGAAAATCCACATACTCAATCATTCTTTCGTTCTCTACAATTGCTACAACTCACGTGGTACTCATGACATCAAAGTTTTAGCTGGACACAGAGAAAGATAGGGGCTTACAGTTTTGCCTCCCAACTACTTACCTCAAGGGTAATGTCAACAATACTAATTCATGAATACTTACCTCCAAGTTGACATATGAATATAGATATTTCCCAATCATATGACGTTAGCCAAGATAAAGGCGAGATAGGGAATTGGTGAAGATCACTGATACGTCTCCATCGTATCTACTTTTCCAAACTCTTTTGCCCTTGTTTTGGACTCTAATTTGCATGATTTGAATGGAACTAACCCGGACTGACGCTGTTTTCAGCAGAATTGCCATGGTGTTGTTTTTGTGCAGAAATGAAAGTTCTCGGAACATCCTGAAAATTTATGAAGAATATTTCTTGAAAATACGAAAAATACCTGCGCAAAGATCCACCGGACGGGATGGGCCACTGGGCCACAAGCCCTGTAGCTGACACCCCCTCGTGGCGGCTACCAAGCTTGTGGGGCCCATGTGGCTCTGCCGCCCCCAATTCCAGCGCTATTTATTCCCTTTTGGCCCAGAAAAAATCAAGAGAGAAGATTTCATTGCGTTTGCGATATGGAGGCGACGCCACATCCTGTTCTTCATCTGGAGGGCAGATCTGGAGTCCGTTTTGGGCTCCGGAGAGGGGAAATCGTCGCCATCGTCATCATCAACCTTCTTCCCTCTCCAATTCCATAAAGCTCTTCATCGTTCGTGAGTAATATATTCGTAGGCTCGCTGGGCGGTGATGAGTAGGATGAGATCTATCATGTAATCGAGTTAGTTTGACGGGGATTGATCCCTAGTATCCACTATGTTTTGAGATTGATGTTGCTACTACTTTGCCATGCTTAATGCTTGTCACTAGGGCCCGAGTGCCATGATTTCAGATCTGAAATTATTATGTTGTCACCAATATATGTGTGTTTTAGATCCGATCTTGCAAGTTGTAGTTACCTACTATGTGTTATGATCCGGCAACCCCGGAGTGACAATAACCGGAACCACTCCCGGTGATGACCATAGTTTGAGGAGTTAATGTGTTCACCAAGTGCTAATGCGTTGTTCCGGTTCTTTATTAAAAGGAGAACCTTAATATCCCGTAGTATCCTTTGGGACCCCGCTGCCACGGGAGGGATGGACAATAAATGTCATGCAAGTTCTTTTCCCTAAGCACGTATGACGACACACGGAATGCATGCCTACATCACATTGATGAACGGGAGCTAGCCACATATCTCTCCGTGTTATAACTGTTGCACGATGAATGCCATTCGACAAATCATCGACCCATTGCCTATGAGTTTGTCCCACTGCTGCTGTTACTTGTTTTGCTCTGCTGCTGTTACTACTGTTGCTGCTGCTGTTACTTGCTTTGCTCTGCTGTTACTTGCTACTATTGCTACTTGCTACTGTTGTCACTACTACTGTTCCTTGCCACTGCTGCTACCATTACTTTTTCTCGCGCCGTTGACGGGAAAGAATATTTCCCGTCCACGGGCAACTTCTGGCGCCATTGATACAACTGTTAGGAATAGTCTGTCATAAACAGATCGTTGCTGGCACCGTTGTTATCATACTACTTTGCTGTTGATACTTTGCTTGCAGACACTAATCTTTTTGGTGTGGTTGAATCTGACGCATTCATCTGCTAATACTTGAGAATATTCTTTCACTTCCCGTCGAGCGAACCAACAAATTTGGGTTGAGTACTCTACCCTCGAAAACTGCCGCGAACCCACGCGCTGGTGGGCCATTGCAAGACAATTGCTAATTGTTGAGCAACTGGGAGCAGTTCTGGCTCCGTTGCCGTGGAGGCATCAAGTCAGGAACACGTCAACAACATTTTTCTAGTGCCGTTGCCGGTTACTGCTAGCAGCATTTTTCTGGCGCCATTGCCGGGGAAGGGATTGCTATATTCTCTGAGTCACTTGGGATTTATATCTGCTGATCACTATGAAGAATCTGGAAGATCCCAAAACCAAAGTTTTGCCCTCAACCACGAGGGGAGGTAAGGAACTACCATCTAGCTCTACACTTGATTCACCTTCAGTTATGAGTAAGTTTGCGACACCACCTCCTGCTAGAAATCTTGATATGTCGCGTGTCCTTGATGATGCTTATGATGCTACTATGCCCGATACTGCTAGAGATGCTATGCCTGATACTGCTAGAGATGCTTTGCCTGATGATGCTATGCATGATACTGCTAGAGATGTTATGCCTGATACTACTAGAGATGCTATGCCTGATATCGCCTTGCCTGATGATGCTAGAGATGCTATTTTGCCTGATGATGCTATGCTTGATACTGCTAGAGATACTACTTTGCCTGATAAGCCACTAGGGGTATTCCTTGATGCTCATATTGCTAGAGTTACTGCCAATGCTCGTGATGCTTCTGAAACTGCCGATACTATTGAGATAGAACCTGCTTTTGCTCATGTTAGATCTAGCTCTCCTAGATATGAATTGCCTGATATACCTGAGGGTTATGTTGTGGAGGCAGAGATAGCTGAGGATTTTCTTGCGTGTAAGGATGCCTATGACGCTGAGAAATTACTTCTCAAGTGGAAGGAAAAATCTCTGAAAGCTAGGATGAAATACGACCCGAAGTTTGCCACTTCACCTATCTTTATCACCGATAAGGATTATGAATTCTCTGTCAACCCTTAGATACTTTCTCTAGTCGAATTTGATCCTTTCCACGGTTATTAGTCTGAGACGGTCGTAGCCCATCTTACCAAACTACACGATATAGCCACCCATTTCACTAGTGAGGAGAAGATCCACTACTACTATATCCTTAAGCTGTTTCCTTTCTCTCTAAAGGATGACGCTAAAGCCTGGTTCACTTCACTTGCTCCTGGATGTGTGAGTAGTCCCCAGGATATGGTCTATTACTTCTGTGAGAAATATTTCCCTGCCCATAAGAAGCAAGCTGCCTTGCAGGAAATATACAACTTTGCTCAACTCAAAGAAGAGAGTCTCCCACAGGCTTGGGGGAGGCTCATCCAGCTACAGAATGCTTTGCCTGATCATCCTCTTAAGAAGAACGAGATACTTGATATCTTCTATAACGGACTTACCGATGCTTCTAGAGACCACCTAGATAGTTGTGCCGGTTGTGTTTTTAGGGAACGAACTATAGAACAAGCTGAGATCCTTCTGAATAATATCTTGATCAACGATAATGCTTGGACTATTCCCAGACCACCTCCTAAGCCAACTCCTAAGAAAAGAGGTATTCTATCCCTCAGTCCCGAAGATATGCAAGAAGCCAAGAAATCTATGCAAGAGAAAGGCATTAGATCTGAAGATGTCAAAATCTACCACCTATCGAACAAATCCATGGTCTCGATAACCCGATACAAGTAGTAGAAGTGAATTCTCTGCGTAGGTTTGATGAGAGTGATATTCCTTTTGATAAACCTGCTAGCCTATGCTTTGATGAATTTGACAACTTTGTTGCCAAACAACAGAGTTTCAATGATTATGTCAGCAGACATTTGGAACAAAGTACTCGTACAGAAATGTCAATGATCTAAAGCTTCTGAGTAAACATGCCTCTATGATTACTACTCAGGTAGAACAAGTACTTAAAGCTCAGAATGACTTGCTCAATGGATTAAATGACAACTCTGTCAGAGTCATTACTAGAGGAGGCAAAATGACTCAGGAACCTTTGTATCCTGAAGGCCATCCTAAGAGAATTGATCAAGATTCTCAAGGAATTAATGGTGATACACCCAGTCATCCTAAGAAAAAAAAGGATGATAGAAACCTACATGTCAGTTCACCAAATACTGTCACCACTGAAGAACCAAATGATATTTCTGTGTCTGATGCAGAAACACTATTTGGTGATGAACATGAACCTGCTGACAATATGGACAGCGATGTTCATAATGAGGCTCAACCTAGCAATGATAAGGATGTGGAGATTGAACCTACGGTTAATCCTGATAACCCACAACCTAAGAGATACGATAAGAATGACTTTGCTGCTAGGAAGCATGGTAAAGAAAGGGAGCCATGAGTTCAGAGACCCATGCCCTTTCCTCCTAAGCCATCCAAGAAAAAGGATGATGAGGATTTTGAGCGCTTCGTTGAGATGATAAGACCCGTCTTTCTGCAGATGCAGTTAATTGATTTGCTCAAAATGTCTACATATGCCAAGTACATGAAAGATATCGTGACTAATAAACGGAAGATACCAAATCTTGAGATCTCCACCATGCTTGCCAATTACACTTTCAAAGGTGGAACTCCTTAAAAACTTGGTGATCCTGGAGTGCCCACTATACCGTGCTCCATTAAAGGAAACTACGTAAGAACTGCCTTATGCGACCTTGGAGCCGGTGTTAGTGTTGTGCCGCTCTCTCTTTATCGTAGATTTGAAATAGATAAGTTGACACCCAGTGAAATTTCTCTGGAAATGGCCGACAAATCAACTGCTTTCCCTATCGGCATTTGCGAGGATGTGCCTGTTGTGGTTGCTAACACCACTATCTTAACAGACTTTGTTATCTTGGATATTCCCGAGGACGATGCCATGGCTGTCATCCTTAGAAGATGTTTTTTAAACACTGCAGGGGCTGTTATAGATTGCAACAAAGGCAATGTCACTTTCCATGTCAACGGTAATGAGCATACAGTGCACTTTCCGAAAAAACGATATCAAGTACATTGCATCAATGCTATAGAAAAAACTTCATCGATTCTTATTGGGAGCTTTGAATGCCCTATTCCTCGTGTCAAGATGAAGTATGATTTGCTTGTTGGGGAGATACATATCCCCATTGAGGTGACTTAGTGGCTATTCGACAATTCTCCGTTTCCTCTTGCGATTTGAAAAGGTTTTGTCATGAGGATTTGATCAACCCCATTGACGGATTTCTTTCGATGACCATGAAATGGATGAATCAAAGAGTCACATACCTCTATTTTAAGCTTTCACTTTCTGTTGCTTAAAAGAAAAATGATAGATTTAGTTTAGTTTTCCCCGCTTTCTGTTTTAGCGCCCCGGAGAAAATACCCCGAAAATAAAAGTTCTCCGATAGTCCTGAAAATCTAGTATGATTTTTTCTGGATTTTTTGAAAAATACTGGGACTGAGAGCTGGCGTGGGGGCCACACCAGTGGGCCACAAGCCGTGTAGCCGCCGCCCGTGGTGGCGGTTACCAAGCTTGTGGGGCCCACAGGGACCCCCTCCACTCATTCCAGCTCCCATCCTCTTCTTCTACCTCCAGAAAAAATCGTTTCGCAGCTCAAACCCGTGTTCTTGCGCATTTGGCTGAGATTTTCGATCTCCTTGCTCAAAGTATCATTCTATGAACCGTTTTGGGGAAATTACTCCTTGGTAAGTGACTCCTCCATTGGTCCAATTAGTTTTTGCTATATTGCTTTATCCTTCGCGTATTCTTGCTACCTTGGTGACCCTGTTCTTCAGCTTGAAATGTTGATTTTAGCTGGTCCCAAGTAGTTTTAGCGCGTGATACGGTCGCTAGGCACTAGTAGGAGTAATTGCTACAAGGTGTGGTTGGTCTTCATTCACTTTTCTCTTGAACTTCAAAAATTTCAGCAAAAGGAAATTATGTTCAGGAGGAAGTTTCATGGTGGTTCCTCAAGTAAGAAGGGTCCCTGTATTTCTATTCGGGAGCCCGATCCTTATCAACTAAGGGACGCACCGGTACAACCATGTGATTGGCCTTACGATGAGTTCATGATCGAAGTAGGCTTCAAGGATGAGTTTGATACACTTGTCCGCAATGCCGGGTTAGAAGAATTCCTCTCAGATAAATCTGAACAGTATGCTATGCTCACTGCCTCTTTCGTGCGTAGATTTAAATTTTCAGTTGGCCGTGACTCGTCCATACTGTTTGATTTGTATGATAAATCTCACACCATGGATTTGGAGGATTTCAATAGGATTTGCAAGATACCCGATGGGGGTAGTCTTAATGATCCTGCTAAGTCTTCGGTTAGAGATTTTGTCTCTAGTATAACTATTGGAGAAACTAGAGACATCACGCAAGCTACCGTAGGAAGCATTCATTTCCCTGCCTTACACTACTTTGCCCTCTTCATAGGTAGATGCATTAATGGCAAGGTTGCACATTGATACATCTCCATCGTATCTACTTTTCCAAACTCTTTTGCCCTTGTTTTGGACTCTAATTTGCATGATTTGAATGGAACTAACCTGGACTGACGCTGTTTTCAGCAGAATTGCTTTGGTGTTATTTTTGTGCAAAAATCAAAGTTCTCCAAACGTCTTGAAAATTTACGGGGAGTAGTTTTGGAAAATATAAAAAATATCTGCGCCAAGCTCCACCTCAGGGGTGGGCCAGTGGGCCACAAGCCCCTGCTCTGCCACCACCCCCCTGGTGGCGGTGGGCAGGCTTGTGGGGCCCACACGGCCCTGCCGCCCTCAACTCCAGCTCTATAAGTTGCCTTTCGTCCCAGAAAAAATAAAAAGAGAAGTTTTCGTCGCGTTTTCGATACGGAGGCGCCTCCACCACCTGTTCTTCAGCTGGAGGGCAGATCTGGAGTCCGTCTTGGGCTCCGGAGAGGGGAAATCGTCGCCATCGTCATCATCAACCTTCTTCCCTCTCCAATTCCATGAAGCTCTTCGTCGTTCATGAGTAATCTATTCGTAGGCTCACTGGGCGGTGATGAGTAGGATGAGATCTATCATGTAATCGAGTTAATTTTGATTGGGATTGATCCCTAGTATCCACTATGTTCTGAGATTGATGTTGCTACTACTTTGCCATGCTTAATGCTTGTCACTAGGCCCGAGTGCCATGATTTCAGATCTGAAATTATTATGTTGTCACCAATGTATGTGTGTTTTAGATCCGATCTTGCAAGTTGTAGTTACCTACTATGTGTTATGATCCCTCAACCCCGGAGTGACAATAACCGAAAACACTCCCGGTGATGACCATAGTTTGAGGAGTTCATGTGTTCACCAAGTGCTAATGCGTTGGTCAGGTTCTTTATTAAAAGGAGAACCTTAATATCCCGTAGTTTCCTTTTGGACCCCGCTGCCACGGGAGGGATGGAAAATAGATGTCATGCAAGTTCTTTTCCCTAAGCACGTATGACGACACACGGAATGCATGCCTACATCACATTGACGAACGGGAGCTAGCCATATCTCTCTCCGTGTTATAGCTGTTGCATGATGAATATCATCCAAACAAATCACCGACCCATTGCCTACGAGTTTGCCACTACTGCTGCTGCTACTACTGTTGCTAGTGCTGTTACTTGTCTTGCTCTGCTGCTGCTACTACTTTTGCTACTGCTGTTACTTGTCTTGCTCTGCTGCTACTTTTGCTACTACTGTCGCTTGCTACTGTTGCTACTTGCTACTGCTGTCACCATTGCTGTTCCTTGCCACTGCTATTGCTCGTTACACTGCCGTTACTCGCTACTTTGCTGTTACTACTGTGCTTGCAGATACTAATCTTTCAGGTGTGGTTGTATCTAAAAATTCAACTGCTAATACTTGAGAGTATTCTCCCACCTCCCGTCGTGCGAATGAACAAATTTGGGTTGAATACTCTACCCTCGAAAACTGTTGCGAACCCACGCGCTGGTGGGCCGTCAACAACATTCTTCTAGTTTCATTACTGGGGAGTGCTATCAGCATTCTTCTGGTGGCGTTGCAGGAGAAGGTTTGTTGTCATAAGCATTCGTCTAGCTAACGTGAGAGATTGCAGATCAGCATTTTTCTGGCGCCGTTGCCGGGGAGGTATTGCTATATTCTCTGAGTTACTTGGGATTTATATCTGCTGATCACTATGAAGAATCTGAAGGATCCGAAGACCAAAGTCTTGCCCTCAACTACGAGGGGAGGTAAGGAATTGCCATCTAGCTCTGCACTTGATTGACCTTGAGTTATGAGTAAGTTTGCGATATCACCTCCTTCTAGAAATCTTGATACTATGCCTGATACTGCTAGAGATGCTATGCTTGATACTATGCCTAATACCGCTAGAGATGCTATGCTTGATACTGCTTTGCCTGATGATGCTAGAGATGCTATTTTGCGTGATGATGCTATGCATGATACTGCTAGAGATGCTCCTTTTCCCGATGTTCCACTAGGAGTGTTCCTCGATGCTCAAATTGCTAGAGTTACTGCCAATGCTCGTGATGCTTCTGAAACTGCCGATACTATTGAGATAGAACCTCCTTTTGCTCCTGCTAGATCTAGCTCTCCTAGATATGATTGTCTGATATACCTGAGGGTTACGTTATGGAGGGAGAGATAGTTGAGGATTTTCTTGCGTGTAAGGATGCCTATGACGCTGAGAAATTACTTCTCAAGTGGAAGGAGAAATCTCGGGAAGCTAGGATGAAAAATGACCCAAAGTTTGCCACTTCACCTATCTTTGTCACCGATAAGGATTATGAATTCTCTATCGACCCTGAGATAATCTCTCTAGTCGAATCTGATCCTTTTCACGGTTATGAGTCTGAGACGGTCATAGCCCATCTTGCCAAACTATCCGAAATGTCCAACCTTTTCACTAATGAGGAGAAGATCCGCCACTACTATATCCTTAAGCTGTTTCGTTTCTCTTTAAAGGATGATGCTAAAGCCCGGTTCACCTCTCTTGCTCCTGGATGTGTGCGTAGTCCCCAGGAGATGGTCTATTACTTCTGTGAGAAATATTTCCCTACCCATAAGAAGCAAGCTGCCTTGCAGGAAATATACAACTTTGCTCAACTCCAAGAAGAGAGTCTTCCAGAAGCTTGGGGGAGGCTCGTCCAGCTACAGAATGCTTTGCCTGATCACCCTCTTAAGAAGAACGAGATACTTGATATCCTCTATAACTAACTTACCGATGCCTCTAGAGACCACCTAGATAGTTGTGCCGGTTGTGTTTTTAGGGAACGAACTGTAGAACAAGCTAAGATTCTACTGAATAACCTCCTGATCAACGATAATGCTTGGACTATTCCCGAACCACCTCCTAAGCCAACTCCTAAGAAAAGAGGTATTCTATTCCTCAGTCCCGAAGATATGCAAGAAGCCAAGAAATCTATGCAAGAGAAAGGCATTAGATCTGAAGATGTCAAAAATCTACGACCTATCGAAGAGATCCATGGTCTCGATAACCCGATACAGGTAGTGGAAGTGAATTCTCTGCGTAGGTTTGACGAGAGTGATATTCCTTTTGATAAACCTGCTAGCCTATGCTTTGATGAATTTGACAACTTTGTTGCCAAACAACAGAGTTTCAATGATTATGTTAGCAGACATTTGGAACAAAGTACTCGTATGCTTAGACATTTAAGTGCTTGTGTAGACAGAAATATCAATGCTCTGAAGCTTCTGAGTAAACATGCCTCTATGATTACTACTCAGATAGAACAAGTACTTAAATCTTAGAATGACCTGCTCAATGAATTAAATGACAACTCTGTCAGAGTCATTACTAGAGGAGGCAAAATGACTCAGGAACCTTTGTATCCTAAAGGTCATCCTAAGAGAATTGATCAAGATTCTCAAGGAATCAATGCTGATACACCCAGTCATCCTAAGGAGAAGAAGAAGGATGATAGAAACCTGCACGCCAGTTCACCAAATATTGTCACACCTGAAGAACCTAATGATATTTCTGCGTGTGATGTAGAAATACAATCAGGTGATGAACATGAACCTGGTGACAATTTGGACAGTGATGTTCATAATAATGCTCAACCTAGCCATGATGAGGATGTGGAGATTGAACCTACGGTTAATCCTGATAATCCACAACCTAAGAGATACGATAAGCATGACTTCACCGCTAGGAAGCATGGTAAAGAAAGAGAGCCATGGGTTCAGAGACCTATGCCCTTTCCTCCTAAGCCATCCAAGAACAAGGATGATGAGGATTTTGAGCGCTTCGTTGAGATGATAAGGCCAGTCTTTCTGCAGATGCGGTTAACCGATATGCTCAAGATGTCTCCTTATGCCAAGTACATGAAAGATATTGTGACTAATAAATGGAAGATACCAGATCTTGAGATCTCCACCATGCTTGCCAATTACACTTTTAAAGGTGGATCTCCTAAGAAACTTGGTGATCCCGGAGTGCGCACGATACCTTGCTCTATTAAAGGAAACTATGTAAGAACTGCCTTATGTGACCTTGGAGCCGATGTTAGTGTTATGCCGCTCTCTCTTTATCGTAGACTTGAGTTGGATAAGTTGACACCTACTAAAATTTCTCTGCAAATGGCCGACAAATCAACTGCTTTCCCTATCGGCATTTGCGAGGATGTGCCTGTTGTGGTTGCTAATACCACTATCTTAACAGACTTTGTTATCTTGGATATTCCCGAGGACGATGCCATGGCTATCATCCTCGGAAGACCCTTTTTAAACACGGCAGGGGCTGTTATAGATTGCAACAAAGGCAATGTCACTTTCCATGTCAACGGTAATGAGCACACAGTGCACTTTCCGAAGAAACGATATCCAGTACATTGCATCAATGCTATCGAAAAGACTTCATCGATTCTCATTGGGAGCTTTGAATGCCCTATTCCTCGTGTCAAGATGAAGTATGATTTGCTTGTTGGGGAGATACATATCCCCATTGAGGTGACTTAGCGGCTATTCGAAAATTCTCCGTTCTCTCTTGCGATTCAAGAAGGTTTTGTCATAAGGACTTGATCAATCCCATTGACGGATTTCTTTCAATGACCATGAGACGGATGAATCAAAGAGTCACATACCTGTGTTTTGAGTTTTCCTTTTCTGTTGCTTAGAAGAAATATGATGGAATTAGTTTAGCTTTTCCTGTTTTCTGTTTTAGCGTCCCAGAGAAAAATACCCCGAAAATAAAAGTTCTCCGATGGTCCTGAAAATTTAGTATGATTTTTTCTGGAATTTTTGAAAATTTCTGGGCCTAAGAGCTGGCCTGGGGCCCTGACCAATGGGCCACAAGCCCTTGCTCCGCCACCCCCCTGGTGGCGTGGTGCAAGCTTGTGGGGCTCACAGGCACCCCCTCCAGTCATTCCAGCTCCCAGCCTCTTCTTCCACCTCCAGAAAAAATTGTTTCGCAGCTCAAACCCGTGTTCTTGCTCATTTGGCTGTGATTTTCGATCTCCTTGCTCAAAGCACCATTCTCCAAACTGTTTTGGGGAAATTACTCCTTGGTAAGTGACTCCTCCATTGGTCCAATTAGTTTTTTCTCTAGTGATTTATCCTTCGCGAATTCTTGCTACCTTGGTGACCCTGTTCTTGAGCTAGAAATGTTGATTTTAGTTGGTCCCAAGTAGTTTTAGCACGTGATACGGTCTCTAGGCACTAGTAGGAGTAGTTGCTACAAGGTGTGGTGGGTCTTTATTCACTTTTCTCTTGAACTTCAAAAATTTCAGCATAAGGAAATTTTGTTCAGGAGGAAGTTTCATGGTGGTTCCTCAAGTAAGAAGGGTCCTCGTCTCTCCTTTCGGGAGCCCGAACCTTATCAACTAAGGGATGCACCGGTACAACCATGTGAATGGCCTTCCGATGAGTTCATGATCGAAGCAGGTTTCAAGGATGAGTTTGATACACTTATCCGCAATGCCGGGTTAGAAGAATTACTCTCAGATAAATGTGAAGAGTATGCTTTGCTCACTGCCTCTTTCGTGCGTAGATTTAAATTTTTAGCTGGCCGTGAATCATCCATACTGTTTGACCTGTACGATAAATCATATACAGTGGATCTGGAGGATTTCAATAGGATTTGCAAGATACCCGATTGGGTAGTGTTAAGGATCCTCCTAAGTCTTCGGTCAGAGACTTTGTCTCCATTATAACTGTGGGAGAAACCAGAGATATCACGCAAGCCACCATAGGAAGCATCCATTTTCCTGCCTTGCACTACCTTGCCCTCTTCATAGGTAGGTGCATTAACGGCAAGGGTCCACATTGTCACCTATGCGATTCCGACCTTAGTATCCTTAAGAGCGCTGTAACAGGTGACAAGAGCTTCAGTATGGGAGCTATAATAGCAAGGAGGCTGAATAAAAATGCGAGTGAGGGGGATTTCTTTGGTGGAGTTTATGCTACACGCTTAGCAAATTTTCTGGGAGTATCCATCCGTCCAGAAGACCCTCCTCTCCGTACAACCTACCTTGATCGTGTCACCCTAACACGCTACCAGTTCCTTGAGAGAGATCATGGATCCCTCCTATACCGCTTGATATTTAACCGACAGCGTGTTTTCCATATTACCCTTCCTGCTCCTGCTTTCATTGACTTTCAGGTTAAACGAAGATACTACATAACCATAGGAGAGGCAGAGGAGTATGAGAGGGAGGCGACGGCTGCTCGACTTCATGAGGCAGCTATTCAGGCAGTGGCTGTAACACTTCCGTATAACATCCATTATGACTTTGGGTTTCGCCAGGATCATCCATGGGAGTAGACCAAGCTAGGCCAAAAGCCTAAGCTTGGGGGAGTACGTGTTCTCACCGACTTTACATTCATGCTTATGCTTTCACTTTGTTAGCTGGTGTTTACACTTTGCCACTGTATTATCCTTGCTAGTTTCTTTTTGTTTTCTTGTTTTCTTGTTTTGTGTCCTTTTGAGAAAACCCAAAAAGATTTTTCTTTCTTCTTTTTCTTGTTGGGAGTTTTCCCGTGTAAATAGTTTTCTTTTTCTTTAGGTCAAGGTAGAAGATATTGGTTACAATGTTTATTAGTTCTTGCATGTTTACCTGCTTAACTTTCAAAGAGCCATATTACTTTGTCTTCTCCTTTGTGTTTGCCTGCAGATTCAGCTTAGTCCAATGCGCTTATTATTGTTCACATCGTTCGATCGTGCAAATGAAAGGCAACAATGATGATATATGATGAAGTGACTGAGACTGAAAAGCTGGTATGAACTCTATCTATTTTGTTTTTGTAAATATGACTAGCTCGCCGACCCAGATTTAGCTTTGTTGTGAGAGAACCATGTTTGTAATGACAACTTAGAGATCATAGTTTCTGATGCCATGCTTATTTAGCTGAGAGCTTATAATGGTTTGTCTTGATTGTCAACATAGATTTTGAGATGACTATGATGTAGTATGATAGCATGGTATTCTCCTTTGAATGTTTCAAGTGGCTTGACTTGGCACATGTTCATGCATGTAGTTGAAACAAAATCAACATAGCCTCTATGATGTTTGTGTTCATGGTGATTTATATCCTGTTCATGCTTGAACTCCATGTTAGTCAAACTCATTGCATCTTGATGACTGTTGTCGCTCTCTAGTTGTAGTTACCTACTATGTGTTATGATCCCTCAACCCCGTAGTGATAATAACCGGAAACACTCCCGGTGATGACCATAGTTTGAGGAGTTCATGTGTTCACCAAGTGCTAATGCGTTTGTCCGGTTCTCTATTAAAAGGAGAACCTTAATATCCCGTAGTTTCCTTTTGGACCCCGCTGCCACGGGAGGGATGGAAAATAGATGTCATGCAAGTTCTTTTCCCTAAGCACGTATGACGACACACGGAATGCATGCCTACATCACATTGACGAACGGGAGCTAGCCATATATCTCTCCATGTTATAGCTGTTGCATGACGAATATCATCCAAACAAATCACCGACCCATTGCCTACGAGTTTGCCACTACTGCTGCTGCTACTATTGTTGCTACTGCTGTTACTTGACTTGCTCTGCTGCTGCTACTACTGTTGCTATTGCTGTTACTTGTCTTGCTCTGCTGCTACTGTTTCTACTACTGTCGCTTGCTACTGTTACTACTTGCTACTGCTGTCACCATTGCTGTTCCTTGCCACTCCTATTGCTCGTTACACTACCGTTACTCGCTACTTTGCTGTTACTACTGTGCTTGCAGATACTAATCTTTCAGGTGTGGTTGAATCTGACAATTCAACTGCTAATACTTGAGAGTATTATCTCACTCCCGTCGTGCGAATCAACAAATTTGGGTCGAATACTCTACCCTCGAAAACTGCTGCGAACCCACGCGCTGGTGGGCCGTCAACAACATTCTTCTAGTTTCATCACTGGGGAGTGCTATCAGCATTCTTCTGGTGCCGTTGCAGGAGAAGGTTTGTTGTCATAAGCATTCGTCTAGCTTACGCCAGAGATTGCAGATCACACATTGTCACCTATGTGCATCCGACCTTAGTATCCTTAAGAGCGCAGTAACACGTGACAGGAGCTTCAACATGGGAGCTATAATAGCAAGGAGGCTGAATAATAATGCCATTGATGGGGATTTCTTTGGTGGAATTTATGCTACACGCTTAGCAAATTTTCTTGGAGTACCCATCCGTTCAGGAGACCCCCCTCTCCGTACAGCCTACCTTGATCATGTCACTCTAACACGCTACCAGTTCCTTGAGAGGGATGATGAATCCCTCCTATACCGTTTGATATTTAACTGGAAACGTGTTTTCCATATTACCCTTCCTGCTCCTGCTTTCTTTGACTTTCAGGTAAAACGGAGATACTACATAACCATAGGAGAGGCAGAGGAGTATGAGAGGTAGGCGACGGCTGCTCGTCTTCGTGAGGCAGCTATTCAGGCAGTGGCTGCAGCACTCCCGTATAACACCCATTATGATTTTGGGTTTCGCGAGGACCATCCATAGGAGTAGACCAAGCTAGGCCAAAAGCCTAAGCTTGGGAGAGTACGTGTTCTCACCGACCTTACATTCATGCTTCTGCTTTCACTTTGTTAGTCAGTGTTTACACTTTGCCATTGTATTATCCATGCTAGTTTATTTTTGTTTTCTTATTTTCTTGTTTTGTGTCCTTTTGAGAAAACCCAAAAAGATTTTCCTTTCTTCTTTTGTTTGTTGGGAATTTTCCCGTGTAAATAGTTTTCTTTTTCTTTGGGTCAAGGTAGAATATATTGGTTACAATGTTTAGTGGCTCTTGCATGCATACCTGTTTAGCTTTCAAAGAGCCATATTTCTTTGTCTTCTCCTTTGTGTTTGCCTGCAAATTCAGCTTAGTCCAATGCACGAGCACTCTTATTATTGTTCACATCGTTCGATCGTGCAAGTGAAAGGCAATAATGATGATATATGATGAAGTGACTGAGACTGGAAAAGCTGGTATGAACTGTATCTATTTTGTTTTTGTAAATATGACTAGCTTGTCGTCCCAGATTCAGCTTTGTTGTGAGAGAACCATGTTTGCAATGACAACTTAGAGATCATAGTTTCTGATGCGATGCTTAATTAGCTGAGAGCTTATAATGGTTTGTCTTGAATGCCAACATAGATTTTGAGATGACTATGATGTAGTATGATAGGATGGTATTCTCCTTTGAATGATTCAAGTGGCTTGACTTGGCGCATGTTCATGCATGTAGTTGAAACAAAATCAGCATAGCCTCTATGATGTTTGTGTTCATGGTGATTTATATCCTGTTCATGCTTGCACTCCATGTTAGTCAAACTCATTGCATCTTGATGACTGTTGTCGCTCTCTAGTTGGTCGCTTCCCAGTCTTTTCCTAGCCTTCACTTGTACTAAGCGGAACACTGCTTGTGCATCCACTTCCATAAACCCAAAAGTTTTTCCATGAGAGTCCACCATACCTACCTATTTGCGGTATCTACCTGCCGTTCCAAGTAAATTTGCATGTGCCATTCTCTAAACCTTCAAGAAATAATCTGTTTTGCATGCCTGAACCGCTCATGTGGTGAGAGGGGGCTATTGATATCTTCCATGTTAAGCGTGTTATCCTTGACATGTGTTTATTCACTGTCATTCACGAGAAAGGGGCGGTGATTGGAATGCCCAGTTGCACGCTTAAATCGAAAACATAACTGTAAAACAAGACTCCCCCCGGATTGATGTTTGTATGGACGGTACCCTAGGATTCGGCTCGCCGCGGAATGTGATTGATTGGTGGTGGGGCAGTTAAAACTTTACTTTTCTGTTTGGGAACCGCCTATAGCATGAGTAGCATTGAAGATATTGAGAACTCTTGGTCATTGCGTTGACAATGAAAGCATGCCACCCAAAATTATTATCTCTGTTTTCAAAGCTTGAGCTCTGGCACCTCTGCAAATCAATGCTTCCCTCTACGAAGGGCCTGTCTATTTATTTTCCTGTTGAGTCCTCCTCCTCTTGTATAAGCACCAATTAGAGAGCACCTTTGTCATTTTTATGCTTTGCTTTTGATTGATATTGAGTATGACTATGACTGGATCTTCGTTGCTATGAATTACAATGTTTAGTGAGCCCTTGATCTTTGAAAGTGCTCTGCATTTATGTTTTGCGGTCTCAGAAAGAGCTAGCGAGATACCACTTATTCATATTGCTTCATGCTTGTTTTGATTGAATTGTTTGTATCTGAAACTCATTATTATTTGCTCACTAGCTGATTATGCCATTGAAATTAGTTTACTGTGAGACCTTTGTGTCACTTGCTTACGTGGTTAACTTGTGATCTTGCTGAAATTCTGGTTTTGAGTTAGACATAGTTGCAACAACAAGATCAAACAGAGTTTGTCAAAGTTTTTGTTTCTCTTTCAGTTTGTCAACTGAGTTGCTTGAGGACAAGCAAGGTTTTAAGCTTGGGGGAGTTGATACGTCTCCATCGTATCTACTTTTCCAAACTCTTTTGCCCTTGTTTTGGACTCTAATTTGCATGATTTGAATGGAACTAACCCAGACTGACACTGTTTTCAGCAGAATTGCCATGGTGTTGTTTTTGTGCAGAAATGAAAGTTCTCGGAACGTCCTGAAAATTTACAGAGAATATTTTTAGAAAATATGAAAAATACGTGCACAAAGATCCACCGGAGGGGATGGGCCAGTGGGACACCAGCCTATAGCCGCCGCCCCTGGACGCAGCTACCAAGCTTGTGGGGCCCACGTGGCTCTGCCGCCCCCAATTCCAGCGCTATTTATCCCCTTTCGTCCCAGAAAAAATCAAGAGAGAAGATTTCATCGCGTTTGCGATACGGAGGCGCCGCCACATCATGTTCTTCATCTCGAGGGCAGATCTGGAGTCTGTTTTGGGCTCCGGAGAGGGAAAATTGTCGCCATCGTCATCATCAACCTCCTTCCCTCTCCAATTCCATGAAGCTCTTCATCGTTCGTGAGTAGTCTATTCGTAGGCTCGCTGGGCGGTGATGAGTAGGATGAGATCTATCATGTAATCGAGTTAGTTTTGACGGGGATTGATCCCTAGTATCCACTATGTTCTGAGATTGATGTTGCTACTACTTTGCCATGCTTAATGCTTGTCACTAGGCCCGAGTACCATGATTTCAGATTTGAAATTATTATGTTGTCACCAATATATGTGTGTTTTAGATCCGATCTCGCAAGTTGTAGTTACCTACTATGTGTTATGATCCGGCAACCCTGGAGTGACAATAACCAGAACCACTCCCGGTGATGACCATAGTTTGAGGAGTTCATGTGTTCACCAAGTACTAATGCGTTGGTCCGATGCTTTATTAAAAAGAGAACCTTAATATCCCGTAGTATCCATTTGTATCCCGCTGCCACGGGAGGGATGGACAATAGATGTCATGCAAGTTCTTTTCCCTAAGCATGTATGACGACACACGGAATGCATGCCTACATCACATTGACGAACGGGAGCTAGCCACATATCTCTCCGTGTTATAACTGTTGCATGATAAATGTCATCCAACAAATCACCGATCCATTGCCTACAAGTTTTTCGCACTTCTGTTGTTACTTGTTTTGCTCTGCTTCTGTTACTACTGTTGCTGCTACTATTACTTGCTGCTACTGTTACTTGCTTTGTCCTGCTGCTGCTGCCACTACTGTTGCTACTGTTGCTACTTACTACTGTTGTCACTACTGCTGTTCCTTGCCACTGTTGTTACTCGTTACAGTGCTGCTACCTGCTACAATACTTTTCCGGCGCCATTGATACAACCGTTAGGAATAGTCTGCCTTGTCAACAGATCGTTTCTGGCACCGTTTCTATCATACTACTTTGCTACTGATACTTTGCTTGCACACACTAATCTTCCAGGTGTGGTTGAATCTGACACATTCAGCTGCTAATACTTGAGAATATTCTTTCACTTCCCGTCTGGCGAACCAACAAATTTGGGGTGAATACTCTACCCTCGAAAACTTCCGCGATCCCATGCGCTGGTGGGCTATTGCAAGACAATTTCTAATTGTTGAGCAACTGGAAGCAGCTCTTTTCTGGCTCCGTTGCCGTGGAGGCATCAAGTCGGGAATAGTTGCACTTCATCAAGCATCATTGCACCTCTTAAGTAATTCTTGATATAGTGATACTTCTCGCCATCACCATTCATTTCTTGGTCCTGTGTTGTTTTAAACCGGAATACCAACAAGTGAACTCTGATGTGTGATTCCAATACTTCTGGCAACCCTATTGCCTTGAGATTAACAACTGATTGATTCATTCTTAGTGTGTTGGGTGTTGACTCATCATTTTTGGCATTGGTTGTGCTACTCCGTCCGTATTTTCGAGCGCACCATTCAACGAGAGTCTAATTGTTGTTGTTCCCTCGAGCATACGACATTATACCATTTGATTTGACAAATGCTATCTCCTTGATATTATAAATTTTGGAAATTCATCCCTGTCAAAATCTTGAGGGATTGTTGCTCAGCCCATCGACCACACCCTCAACTTATTCATGGTTCGGCGATGAAGCTCTTGAAAACATTATCCTTGTGCCTAGCTCATTAAGATTAAGCTTGATAGCAGAAATGTGTCCCCAAAGTTTACGTGCATTCTTGCCACCGTGAACATGTGGAAGTTTTGTTTTGCTTCTTCTAGGATCTTCCCAAGTCATTGACGCATGTGCGAAGTGTTATATATTTTGAAGATTTGCTATCTTCACTCCATTTAATTTATATTTGCACCCCAAGCCAGTGACTAATTTGATCAAGGAAAAAGAAGTTCCTTCATAAGAGCTAATCCAGGTTTACGCACGGAACCTTGTTATCCTCGATGATGGTTTCCAAATGAGAACTCAGTTGAATTTTGATTTAAGGATTCTATGTGGGCACGGATGTCTTGACATTGTGTTCATATGTCTTACAGTCGAACTCATGATTCAAGAAATGCTTGTGTATCTCATATCATGAGAATCTTGCATCTTCATTTTTCTTCTCACGCATCTTGAGTCTGAGGTGTCCCGACACCAATCAGATCTGAATCACGGGTAGATATGATGGTTGGAACATTTCCCAATAATTATAACCTTGGTCTTTAGGTAAACCGGTACGGTGCTGTCTTTCCAACACACTGGGCCAAAGGACCTATTGTTATAAATTCTTCCATACGTAAGGTTTGTCATTCTACCATGCGGAAAACTATATGACTTATGTCATAAGTTGTTCCTCATGGACCTCTTTGTGTACCCACTGGTCCGACCTTTATCGGATGACCATGACGATGCTATCCCAAAGCACGGATGTGGTACTTCAATGTCAACACGAACATTGGAAGCGCAATGCTTAATTGTTCCTGATCAATTATCCAAACTGTATGGTATGGGTAAACATCGTGATCCTCCTGGCCCATTTATCAAAATGGTTATGTACTTGATGACGTATCATGTATACCATACTCTATGCTTTTCTCGGGAATGGTATACTCTAATACTTGTGTGGGTGAACACATTTTCCTTCCCATTGGTCTGTTTGACCTTTCTTGTGGCATAACTTATCTAAACAGTGTTAATTCCCTGCTTAGGTAATAATCGGTATACAACTCTGTCAGTAAGACCCTATTACTATTGTGGATAACATTCTGGTAGCCGCCGGTGGACGAGAGCCTTGCCTATTGGTCCGCCTCGTTGCAATGAGCAGGAAAATGGTTCTATTCGTCCCCCGCCCTTGGTACCGACGTTGTTGCCAACATAATTGACATGTTATCCTCTGGCATGTCTTGCTACCAAGACCGTATAAGATGTCACCCATCTGCCTAGTCCCGGCCCACATGGTGGACCCACAACCCAAAGTTCCACAGGATTGAAACCTGACTCTCTTGTACATCCTTTGACTCCAAAGTATCCTTTGCACTTGGCTTCGTATGAAATTCCCGAGCCACCGTTAAATGGACCGATCACTCTTCGGTCCAGATATGTCCAACATGCTGAAGATCAAGTCCGCATTATCCATGGCAATCTGAAGGCTGCTCAGTCTCGTCAGAAGAGTCAGTATGATAGTCACCATCAAGATATGGTCTATCAACCTGGCGAAAAGGTTTATCTTCGTGTCACATTGATACGTCTCCGTCGTATCTACTTTTTCGAACTCTTTTGCCCTTGTTTTGGACTCTAATTTGCATGATTTGAATGGAACTAACCCGGACTGACGCTGTTTTCAGCAGAATTGCCATGGTGTTGTTTTTGTCCAGAAATAAAAGTTCTCGGAATGTCCTAAAAATTTACGGAGATTTTTTTCTGGAATAAAAGAAAAATACCTGCGCAAAGATCCACCGGAGGGGGCGTGCTAGTGGGCCACAAGCCCACAGGCCGCGGCCACCCCCCTAGGCCACGCCGTGAGGGCTTGTGGGGCCCACGTGGCACCACCGCCCCCAAACTACGCTCTATATCTTCCGTCTCGCCCGGAAAAAAAATCAGAGAGAAGGTTTCGTCGCATTTTACGATACGGAAGCGCTGCCACCTCCTGTTCTTCATCTGGAGGGCAGATCTAGAGTCCGTTTTGGGCTCCGGAGAGGGGAGATCGTCGCCATCATCATCATCAACCTTCCTCCATAGCCAATTCCATGATGCTCTTCATCGTTTGTGAGTAATCTCATCGTAGGCTTTCTGGACGGTGATGAGTTGGATGAGATCTATCATGTAATCGAGTTAGTTTTGACGGGGATTGATCCCTAGTATCCACTATGTTCTAGATTGATGTTGCTACTACTTGGCTATGCTTAATGCTTATCACTAGGGCCCGAGTGCCATGATTTTAGATCTGAACCTATTATGTTGTCGCCAATATATGTGTGTTTTAGATCCTATCTTGCAAGTTGTAGTCACCTACTATGTGTTATGACCCGGCAACCCCGGAGTGACAATAGCCGGAACCACTCCCGGAGATGACCATAGTATGAGGAGTTCATGTATTCACCAAGTGTTAATGCGTTGGTCCAGTTCTTTATTAAAAGCAGAACCTTAATATCCCATAGTTTCCATTAGGACCCCGCTGCCACGCGAGGGATGGACAATAGATGTCATGCAAGTTATTTTCCCATGCACGTATGACTACATACGGAATACATGCCTACATTAGATTGACGAACGGGAGCTAGTTACATATCTCTCCGTGTTATAGCTGTTACATGATGAATCACATCCGTCATACTCATTCATCACCGATCCACTGCCTACGAGTCTTTTACTACTGGTCATTGCTACGTTACTTTGTCTAGCCTTGTCCCTTGCTACAAAAGGGATTGGGTCACTTTGCTACTACTGTTGCTACTGTTGTTACTCTGCTGCTGCTGCTACTGCTGTTCCTTGCTACTTCGCTATTACTTGTTGCAAGATCCTTTTCTGACAATGTTGTCGGGGAAGAATAGTTACTCGCCCACGTGCAACCTACTGGCGCCATTGATACAACAGTTAGGAATAGTCTGCCGTCAATAGATCGTTTCTGGCACCGTTGCTATCATACTACTTTGCTACTGATACTTTGCTTGCAGACACTAATCTTTCACGTGTGGTTGAATCTGACAAACTCAGTTGCTAATAGTTGACAATATTCTTGCGCTTCCCCTTGGCGAACCAACAAATTTGGGTTGAATACTCTACCCTCAAAAACTGTTGTGATCCCCTATACTTGTGGGTTATCACACACCAATGAGAGGTGCACACCGTTTTGGGATCAAGGACAAGTTGGCTCCTAGCCATATTGGTCCTTTCACTGTTCTCGAAAGGCATGGAAAATTAGCTTATCAATTGGAACTACCGGCGAACCTTTCTCAGGTTTAGAATGTCTTCCATGTGTCTCAGCTCCGTCGCTACTTCAAGGATCCTATTCGAGCAGTGGATCATGATATGCTTGAGCTGCAACAAGACCTCTCTTATAAAGAGCATCCGGTCCGCATTCTGGACCAGGCTGAACGTCAGACTCATTGCAAAGTCACCAAGTTCCTTAAAGTGTAGTGGTCAAATCATTCTGAAAATGAAGCCACTTGGGAACGCGAGGATCATCTTCGTGACGAATACCCCGAGCTCTTTCCTTCTACCTCTTAATTCTCGGAATGAGAATTCTTGTTAGTAGGGGAGAGTTGTGACATCCTTAGCTTTTGCTACAATAATGTATGTAATTAAGCTATAGTGATCCCACGCTAATGATGCCACGTCACCATGATTTCTATCGTTGTTATCGAGACCGAGTCAAATTCGAAATTTAAAAAATAAAGTCAAACGAGGAAAGTTTTAGAATGCGAAAATAAAGATGTCGGAGGAGCTATAAAAGTTTCCTAATAAATTATAAAAGTGAATCAGTCATTTTTGAAGTTATTTAAAACCCCTATATATTTAAAATAGAAACTATATAAAAATAAACAAAAGAAAGTAAAATAAAAAAAGGGAAACCCCCCGGCCCAACTACGTCAACCAACCCCACAGCCCACCTATACCCACGGGTATTTAAACCCCCTGCCCAACCATAGCCTCAGCGCCTCCCTCCCTCTGTCCCTAACCCGCCGCCAGGGTCTCCCCATCCCGCTCGATCCCCACCTCCCGCTCGATCACCACGCCCCCTCTCGAGCGCACGCCCCTCGTGGCTTTTCCCCTGGCCCCGTCGCTCCCACCTCTTCTCCCTCGTTTCTCCTCCTCATGAAACCCACATCGCTCCTAGCTCCCTCGATCTACCTCTCCCAGGCCGGCCCTTCCTCCCGTTCCCCTCGTCGCCTCCTCCCCTCCCCATCCCCTCGCGCCGCCGCGACCTCTCCCCCAGCCGCCGGCGCCCGCGCCCTGCGGCGCCCCCGCTCCGGCTCCCTCCCATCGCCCTGGTGCTCGCCTCGCCCCGCCCCGGCCTCCTGCACCACCGGTCGGTGCCGGCCGCCGCCGCCGGGCCTCCTTTCTCATCACCCCGTCGATGCACACCTTTCCCTTGGGCGCCCCACACTGGCCACCGCCACAGCCACCGCCGTCTACGTCACCGCCGGTGCATCCCTGACCCCTTCCCGTCGGTCTACCACCTCGTCGGAGCCTCTACCGACCGCCTCCGTCACCGGAACTCCACCACCGTCGGATCCACATCGCCGGACTACAGCACCCCGTCGGCCGTCGCCCTCCCTCGAGCCCTGATGACCCACAAGTATAGGGGATCTATCGTAATCCTTTCGATAAGTAAGAGTGTCGAACCCAACGAGGAGTAGAAGGATCTAACAAGTGGTTTTCAGCAAGGTAAAATCTGCAAGCACTAAAATTATCGGTAACAAGTAGTTGTGTGGTGAGATGATTCGTAGCAAGTAGCAAGTAACAAAAGTAACAACGGTGCAGAAAAGCGGCCCAATCGCTTTTGTAGCAAGGGACAAGCCTGGACAAAGTCTTATAGGAGGTAAAACGCTCCCGAGGACACATGGGAATTTCTGTCAAGCTAGTTTTCATCATGTTCATATGATTCACGTTCGCTACTTTGATAGTTTGATATGTGGGTGGACCGGCGCTTGGGTACTGCCCTTACTTGGACAAGCATCCCACTTATGATTAACCCCTCTCGCAAGCATCCACAACTACGAAAGAAGAATTAAGACAAAGTCTAACCATAGCATTAAACTAGTGGATCCAAATCAGCCCCTTACGAAGCAACGCATAAACTAGGGTTTAAGATTCTGTCACTCTAGCAACCCATCATCTAGTTACTACTTCCCAATGCCTTCCTCTAGGCCCAAATAATGGTGAAGTGTTATGTAGTCGACGTTCACATAACACCACTAGAGGAAAAACAACATACAACACATCAAATTATCGAACGAATACCAAATTCACATGACTACTTATAGCATGACTTATCCCATGTCCTCAGGAACAAAAGTAACTACCCACAAAGCATAGTCATAATCATGACCAGAGAGGTAATGAGTAGCATCAAAGATCTGAACATAAACTCTTCCACCAAGTAATCCAACTAGCATCAACTACAAAGAGTAATTAACACTACTGGCAACCTTACAAGTACCAATCGGAGTCGCGAGACGGAGATTGGTTACAAGTGATGAACTAGGGTTTGCAGATGAGATGGTGTTGATGAAGATGTTGATGGTGACGAGTCCCCTCGGATGAGAGGAGTGTTGGTGATGACGATGGCGATGAGTTCCCCCTCCGGGAGGGAAGTTTCCCCGGCAGGATCGTCCTACCGGAGCTCTAGATTAGTTATGCTCAAGTTCCGCCTCGTGGCGGCAGCGAATCCTCCGAAAAGCCTCCTCCTGGTTTTTTTGGAACGAAACCCTTATTGTAGCAAAAAAGGGGAGCCAGAGGGCCAAGTGGGAGCCCACAAGCCCCCTAGGCGCGGCCAGGGGGGAGGCCGCGCCTAGCAGGCTTGTGGCCTCCTGTTGGCACCCCTCCGGTACTTCTTCGGCCCAGTATTTTTTATAAATCCCCAAAAAAATCCTCGTTGATTTTCATGGCTTTTGGAGTTGCGCAGAATAGGTATATCTCAAACTTGCTCCTTTTTTAGGCCAGAATTCCAACTGCCGGCATTCTCCCTCTTCATGTAAACCTTGCAAAGTAAGAGAGAAAAGGCATAAGTATTGTACCGTGAAGTGTAATAATAGCCCCAAAAGCGATAAATATCAACATGAAAGCATGAAGCAAAATGGACGTATCAACTCCCCTAAGCTTAGACCTCGCTTGTCCTCAAGCGAAAGCCGAGATCAATAAATATGCCCACATGTTTAGAGAGAGAGGTGTCGACAAAACAAGATACGAACATGCAAGCATCATGATCATTGTCAGAACAACAATACCATCATATCATCTCTTATGCTAAAGTGATAATTCCTTCACAAAGTAAAGTATGGATCAAGAACCTTACCGAGAATTAACAATCGATAGCCTTTAGTCATTGAAGCAATTGCAATTTATCACAACATCATAAAGAGTCAAATAAGAGCTTGTAAAGCAAATCCACATACTCAATCATCTTTTTGTCTTCTACAATTGCTACAACTCACGTGATACTCATGAGATCAAAGTTTCAGCTGAAAACAGAGAAAGCTAGGGGCTTATAGTTTCACCTCCCAACCACTTACCTCAAGGGTAATGTCAACAGTAATAGTTCATGAATACTTACTTACAAGTTGACATATGAATATAGATCTTTCCCTAGCATATGACGTTAGCCAAGATAAAGGCGAAATAAGGAATTGGTGTACATCACCAAGACTCTTACAAGGGCAAAAAGTAAAGGTACAAGATAGGCCCTTTGCAGAGGGAAGCAGAGGTTGTCATGCGCTTTTGAGGTTTGGATGTGTGACCTCTTAGTGTAAAGGAATGTCACTTTATATTGCCTCCTGTGATAAAGAACTTTATTATGTAGTCTGTCGCTTTTATGTCTTCCTCATCAGAGGTTAGTACAAAGCTTATTTTCCACACACTAATAGATCATACATATTTAGGGAGCAATTTTTATTGCTTGCACCGATGACAACTTACTTAAGAGATCTTATTAAATCCATAGGTAGGTATGGTGGACTCTCATGGCAAAACTGGGTTGAAGGTTTATGGATGCACAAGTAGTATCTCTACTTAGTACGGAAGTTTTGGCTAATATGAGGTGGAAGCAATCGTCACATGCTAAGGGATCTCTAGTCATATAACATTGTTCGGAACCAAGCAAACACAATTCATTATGTTGTCTTCCTTGTCCAACATCCACTTCTAAGCATGTAATAGTGTAGTGAGTGTTCACAATCACAGATGGTGTCAAAGATGATATATTTATATGTGAACCTCTCCTTCTTTATCACTTCCTATTAATTGCAACAATGACCAATGTCTACGTTTGTCTACCCTCAACAAGTTTCAATCATCATTCTTTTTATATGTGAAGCCATCACTTCCCATAAGATCATTACATGATCTTTCATGCTTTTGTTCTTTTTCATTCTTCTGATCATGGCATGAGGCAAGGCCCTTAACTAAGACACTCTTTATTATATGGCTCACGAGCTCGAATACATTGGGGGTGACACAAAGCAAAACTCAAGCCTAAAACACTAAGACCTTTATTCTACTAGAGAAGAATAAAACTGAAAAGGAACGAACTAAGAAAAGGTAAAGGCAAAAGATGTCATGGTGATACGATACCGGGGCAACTCCCCCAAGCTTGACACAAGCCAAGGGGATTTCCCATACCCATGCTCAGCTATCTTCCTTTGGAGGTGATGGTGATGGAGTTGTTTTGTCCTTTGATTCGAAGAGGGCCATCAATCTTTGATTTATACCTTGGAGATATGTGATATGTTTCTCCAGCAAAACAACTTCACACGTGAGATAAGTATTGCGAGCATGAGTTGCTTCACAAAACCTCAAGAGTTCAATCAAGGATGGAGACAGTAGGTGGAGGTAGGGTTGAACCACTTCTTCAACTTCTTCTTTGTTGAGCACAGATTGTACTTCGTCCCACGCCTGATTCTTGTCCTTAGTTTTGCCCTTGGCTTCCGTGACTTCCACTCTTTTCAGATCAGCATCTACTTCTTCATAGACTTGAGGGAAATTGTTCTCCCCGACAGATTCCTGAGACGACATCCTTGCTGTAAATCTGCGGCAGAAAACAGGCTCGAAATGAAAACAAAGGAAATTTGCGTGTTAGGAGGGTCAGACCTTTCGAGAGAATATATAATGATTTTTTCCAGACCAGAAGGAGTACATCGCAAGAAAACGGAGTCTGGGAGGCACGTGAGGTGGCCACAAGCCCCCCAGGCGCGGCCAGGGGGTGGCCCGCGCCTGGCAGGCTTGTCGCCTCCTCGTGCGCTTTCCGGACTACTTCAAATTTTTCTATTTTTCTAAAAATTTCAAAACGGAGAAAAATTCCTACTGGAAAAGTTTTGGAGTCTGTTTTCTTACCGAATCACATACCTCTTCGTTTTCGGAGTCTGAAACAGGCTCATAAATATCCCTTAGGTACTCCTCCGGAGTTATGGTATTGATAATATTGCTTTCAACATTTGTGGGAGTACCTGAGATATAATGCTTGATTGTCTGCCCATTTACCACTCTCGGTAAATTACCTTCCGTGTTGTTGATCTTGATGGCACCGGAACGATATACTTCCTCAACAATGTAAGGACCTTCCCATTTAGAGAGAAGCTTGCGTGCAAAAAATCATAAACGAGAATTATATAGCAAGACATAACCACCTACGTTGAACTCACGCTTGTGTATCCTTTTATCATGCCACCTCTTAACCTTTTCTTTGAACAACTTGGCATTTTCATATGCCTGAGTTCTCCCTTCATCAAGTGAGCTAATGTCAAATAACCTCTTTTCACCAGCAACTTTGAAATCAAAGTTGAGCTCTTCGATTGCCCAATAAGCTTTATGCTCTAGCTCAAGAGGTAAATGACATGCTTTACCATACACCATTTTGTGCGGAGACATTCCCATGGGATTCTTATAGGCAGTTCTATAAGCCCACAGTGCATCATCGAGCTTCTTAGACCAATTCTTTCTAGACCTATTGACAGTCTTTTGCAGAATTAGTTTAATCTCTTTGTTGCTTAGCTCTACTTGACCACAGGACTGAGGATGATAGGGAGACGCAATTCTATGGTTGACATCGTACTTAGCAAGAGTTTTACGGAAAGCACCATGAATGAAATGTGAACCAACGTCGGTCATTAGATATCTAGGGACTCCAAATCTAGGGAAAATAACTTCTTTAAGCATCCTGATAGAGGTGTTGTGATCAGCACTACTAGTTGGGATAGCTTCTACCCACTTAGTGATGTAATCAACAACAACTAGGATATGAGTATACCCGTTGGATTTTGGAAAAGGTCCCATATAATCAAAGCCCCAAACATCAAATGGTTCAATGACAAGTGAATAATTCATAGGCATTTCCTGACGTTTACTGATATTACCTATTCTTTGACATTCGTCACAAGACAAGACAAATTTACGGGCATCCTTGAAGAGAGTGGGCCAATAGAAACCTGATTGCAATACCTTGTGTGCAGTTCTATCTAACGCATGGTGTCCTCCGTAGGCCTCAGAGTGACACTTCTGTAGGATCTGTCCTTGTTCATGTTCAGGTACACAAAGTCTAATAACACCATCTACTCCTTCCTTATAAAGGTGAGGATCATCCCAAAAGTAATGTCTCAAGTCAAAGAAGAATTTCTTCTTTTGCTGGTAAGTGAAACTAGGTGGTATATATTTGCCAACGATATAGTTTGCATAATCAGCATACCACGGTGCACTACGTGAAGTATTGATGACATTCAGTTGCTCATCAAGAAAGCTATCATCAATAGGTTGTGGGTCATCAAGAACATTCTCCAACCTAGACAAGTTATCTCCTACGGGGTTATCATCACCCTTCCTGTCGACAACGTGCAAATCAAATTCTTGTAGCAAGAGAACCCATCTGATGAGTCTAGGTTTAGCGTCTTTCTTCTCCATGAGGTAGTTAATAGCAGCATGATCAGTGTGAATAGTGACTTTGGAATCAACTATGTAAGATCTGAACTTTTCACATGCAAACACGACTGCTAAAAATACCTTTTCCGTAGTAGCATAGTTTCTTTGGGCACTGTGTCACATCCCTAACCCTTAAGCAAGATAGCATTGTGCTCATGTCTTCTTTGCATTTGCATCTAAGAAGTTTCAACAAAAACAACAAAGTGGCAAAGGAAAAACTCAAAACCCTAGCCACCATTTCAATTAAAGGAAATCTCAAACTAGTTCAAAATCAATGAACCCAAAATGGCCTCAAGAAATGTTCAAACTTTCTGATAAATCATGAAAGTAAATGAGCATTGGAGAAAACTATTTTCTTGACACTTTAAGCATTTTAAATAAATGCAAAAGCCACTGGTTTCAAATTTAAAAATTGAAATCAGAAACTATAATTTTCCAAAAATGTTGAAAACCTTGGAAATGAGTGGGGATATTATAACAAATATTTCAGGAGGTCTAAAATAGTTTTTACTTTTTGTTTTGGAGCTGAATTAATTAGCAATACAATAATTAGCAAAACAGAAAAAACAAAAACAGAGAAAATGGGAAAAAGCTTACCTGTCGCCCAAGCCTGGCCCGGCCCATCTCCCCGCTTGTCCCCTCCCTCGCGCCAGTAGGCAGCAGGAGGTGGCCGTCGCCTCCTCCGGCACGGCCACGCACCTGCGTGCCTGCATGGCCGCCGGTTCGCGCTGGCGACGACGGGGATAAGCTCCCAGAGCCTCCCCTATCCATTCCCCGCCTCGGTTCTCCTCCTCTGCCCAGATCTCCTCCCCCTCCTTGCTGCCGCCATTAGAGCCGAGCTCGAGCTCGAGCTGCCCGTGCCCCTGGCCATAGGATCCCCTCCCAGAGCACGCCATTAGCTCCGCCTCGTCGCCCTGGTCATCTCTGCAGAAGCCGAAGCTTCCTCGAGCCCTGCAACGCCCGCAATGCCGTCGTCTTCCACCTCCGGCCGCCGGACCTCTCCCGTCGATTCGTCGCCCCCAGGCCTTCCCCGAGCCGTCTAAGCTCTACTCTGCACTCCCCGTGAGCATGCGGCCGTTTCCCCTAAGTTTTCCCCCTCGATCCCCTCCTCTAGCCCTAGTTTCACCGGAGCCCGACGAGGACCGCCGCTGCCGCTCGTCGCCGGTAGCCCTCCGTTGATCAGCTCGTCCTTCCGAGGGCACCAGCAGCTCGAGGACGACGCGTAGATGCCGTAGCAGCTAAGAACCGAGCGTAGATCCCTCTGATTCAAAGCCCCCGATGACGCCCGAGCTTCGGCCGCCGCTCCGGCTCGTCGCCGACGCCTCTTCCGGCGACCCTAGCCTCCCCAGATGGTCCTGCCAGATCGGCCACTTCGCGAGCATGCTGTAGCTGCAAACCGTGTGCGTTTTGGTGCTGTGCAGCGCCGTCTAGGTCGCCTCCGGCGAGCCCTCCGCCGCGGGTCTGGTCGCCGGCGACCACCCTCCGGTGGCCGTCGACGTGGCCGACCATTAGGGCGTAATCGCCCTCCCCTCAGTCGCTGCCAGAGGGCCCCACGCCTGTCAAACCCCAATTAGGGGCTAGTCAGTGCGGGATTAGTCCCAGAGAGGCTGACCAGTGGGGCCCCCCTGTCAGGTTTGACCTGCACAGGTCGGCTGACCTGCTGACGTCAGCCTGATGCAATAAATAGAATTTCCAGTTTAAAACTAATTCAGGAAATTGCTAAAAATTGTAAAAATCATAGAAATTAATCTGTAACTCCAATGAAAATAATTTATATATGAAAAAGTATCAGAAAAATTCAAGGATTCTGATTAGGCTATTTTCAACTATGTTTGAAAAAGTTACAGAACCCTAAATTGTGAAATAAGGAATAATTCAATTCTTTTAATCACCTTATAAATGGAATTTGCAAAAATATTCAAATTTCATTATATATGCAATGATCACACACTGCCCTAAGTACAAATCAGTATCATAACATGACAATTCTTGCATGTTAACATCAAGATGAACCGAGCATCAGGTCGAATCAATTAAACCGGTATCTGAGAATACCCGTTTAAATTGCTATTCGAATGTGATTCAAATCAACTCTAAACCTGTTACATGTTGAAAATAATAACTTATCACCTTGCATTCTCATGCCATGCTCATGCATCATTTTGAGTGCATATGATTGTTATTGAATGTTGCCATTCATTTCGGTAGGCTCCGCACCCCCGGATTCCACCGAATATCCGTCTGACGGATATCGTTCCTCCTCTGAGCAACAAGGCAAGCAACCCTTTTGATCATCCCGATAACTCCTATGTTCTTGCTCCTGCACCTATTCATTGCATTAGGATCAAATGCTTCAACTGCTTTTGCCACGATAGTTGGACCCACTTCCTTTGCATGACTTAACCTTGTCACAGTAAATAGCCGAACCTTGCAACCTAGCATACCTGGTAGTTGCTTGAGCTATGATGTGCCTTATCCTGCTATGCATGCTATGCTTAGAGAGTTGTGTATGGTCTGTCATCTGGGAGATGAACAGAAATGAGGAATGTGTTCGGTGAGCAAAGGTTGTGTGTTGAACTTGATTTGGTAAAGGTACCGGTGAAAGGCTGTGTAGGAGTACATGGCGGGTTGTTTCATTGGAACCGTCCTTAGGAACTGAGTTCCGTGTATGTAATCCAAGACTAGATACTACCACATGCTGGGCCCTGAAATATGACCCCGCTCGGCCTATTAATCGCGTAGTACTCGGTCCAGGAGTTGCAAGTAGTTTCTGGTGTTTATAGAAATGCTGGAGGCCGTGCATGGTGCTGACCTGAGAGGTGGGCCGTGATGCGGTAGGCAGTGGCACGGTGTACCAAGTGGCACCCGGATGGTGGGCTTGGGAACCCTGCGCACATCGTTTGAGGCCGTGGCGGAAACCTCGGCCGGACTTCCGTACGGGTTACTCTCAGATAGGCGATAAACCTGGACTAGGTATTAGTGTGGTTAACGGTCGTGGCCGACTCCCTCGCTGGGCTTCCGCTTGAAGGTTGCCGAGGTGCATGACGTGCACATGGCGATAAGTGGCGAGAGCGTGTGTGACGAAGTACACCCCTGCAGGGTTATGATCTATTCGAATAGCCGCGTCCGCGGATATGGACTACTTGGAGACATATGTTGTTCATAGATAACTTCAATGGCTACTCATAAAACTGTCAAGATAAGCGTGAGTGTCGTGGACGGCATTTCCGTACGGAGACGAAATGATTCCACGATAGTGTATTGTTGTGGTGTTAGTGGACTCGTGTGCGAGAAATCAAGTTGTCAAAATTATTTAAAAATGCAAGTTGTCTAGCCACGAGTCAAATGCTGGCTTTCTGCCTGAAACCCCACAATACCTTTTGATACCTTGCATGAGTAGTTAGTTCTCCTAAAGTCTTGCTGAGTACCTTCGTACTCATGTTTGCTTAATAAATGTTGCAGAGGTTGCTAATGACCCTAATGGAGGGTTCTTCGTAGACATCGACGACGACGAGTAGCTGGTGTCCCAGCTACGATCTGGCCCTACGTCGGCTCTGTAGTATAGTCAGGCCACGTGCCTACTAGTTGCCCTGTCTGTACTCAGACATTTTATAACTCTTCCACTGGCTTGTATTGTATGATTGTATCATGGGTCGTGAGACCCTTAATGTGTAATATTATGTGTGTGGCTCTTCCGAGCCTCTTAAATAAAGCTTGTATGTTTATGGTTATGTTGTGATGCCATCGATGTATCTATACATATCGGTATGCCATGCGTACGTGTGTCGTACTTGATATGTATGGGGTTCGATTACCTAGTCGTGAACTTTAGTAGCACTCCTTACAAGGAAATGCCCCTTTGTGGTCCAACGAGCCTTGGTAGTTCGCTACTGCTCCGGACACATTGGTTGACCGGCATGTGTCCTTCTTAGCTGCTGTGTCTGTCCCCTTTGGGGAAATGTCACGCGATGTAATGGAGTCCTTGTAGCTTGCTACGACTCGTCTACATTCGCCGATGACCGACACCTGCTTTGTTGGGTCATGTATGCCTGTCCTTGTGCGGTACTGCCACTTTGGTTTATGACTAGACATGTCGATCCGGGTTCTTTGACATTGGATTGCTAGCGATACTATCGCATACGTGAGTCAAAAGACGCAAACGGTCCCGGCTAAGGTAAGGCTGCAGCCGTGGAGTTAACTGTGCGTGAGACCACAAAGGGATGCGATGGGTTACAGGCTAGATTCCTATGGCTTAGGATCGGGGTCCCGACACACTGTCTAGAGTTTTACAGGCATAGTGAATAACATTCAACTTCTTATCAACTCTTTGCCCTAGGACAACACCAACAGCATAATCACTAGCATCACACATGATTTCAAAAGGTAAGTTCCAATCAGGTGGTTGAACAATAGGTGTAGTTATCAAGGCCTTCTTAAGTATTTCAAAGGCTTCCTCAAAATCATCGTAAAAAACAAAAGGAATATCCTTTTGCAAGATATTGGTAAGAGGCCTAGAAATCTTAGAGAAGTCTTTAATGAACCTTCTATAGAAACCAGCATGACCAAGGAAACTTCTTATACTAAGCTGACTGACTGTAGGATTACTAAGCTGACTGACTGTAGGATTACTTCTTATACTAAGCTGACTGACTGTAGGATGAACCTTCTTAGGATCGGGGTCCCGACAGCATTGGTATCAGAGCCTGACTAACTGTAGGATTACTAAGCCAAACTGGTCGAAGTTGAGTCTAGAATTGCTTTAGTTATATATAAGGGAATTGTTTGTGGAAGGGAACGTAAGATTCTTGTTCTCTTCTCAAGTTATTCTATTCTGGTCATCCTCGTCTTTTCTGCGGGAATTAAGGACTAGATTTCTCATCTTCTCCTAGGCTCGTGTTTCTGATCGGTAGCTTATAGGACTACGGGTCGAGAGATATTGGGTTTCTTTTACCCCTAGGAAGCAGGAAGTAAATTTGATGATCAGAGAGTTGAACTTGATAGTTGAGTGGTGACGCTATTTCATTTTGGGTAGTCTCAAAATTTGTTTTGGGCATTTACAGCCGTTATGCTGCCCAATTTTGCATTCAGAGCTCTAATGCTTTTGCATTACTCTCTATTTACAGATGCCTGGCCGTCCTTCTCGTCAGGTGGTACGTCTGACCAGGTGCATTGATGTACCGGGTCATACGGCCATGCTGGTCAGGGTGATGTCGGTGTGCGGTTACCGCTGGTACCCCGAGTACACGGTAGAGGAACAGTACCGAGACTTCAACCAGAGCGAGTACATCTGCACTGTTAGGGTATTTCCAGACTACCCTGGAGCGGAGAAGCCAATCCATTGGTCCTATGGGTTGGGGGTCACCGTTGACATGGCAGTACAAGATGCTGCCTATTCAATGCTGACTATTATGAGAGCGAGACATGCACTGCTGCAGAATTCAGAGTTCTGCTATGTTCCGGCCTCTCAGTCTCGTGAAGAGGGATACCTCAGTGGAGTCTATTTTGATTCTTCTATGGGGGATCCACTTCTGCAGTCCACTGTTGAGATGCTAGAGAACAGAGACAAGGATGCTCGTGCTCTCCGCATGGAGCTTTATGCTACCCGTGCCCGTCTGTGGACAGCTTTGATGCAGCTCGCACCGGTAGTCCAGACAGGGTATGGAGAGATGGAGATGCTGAACCCTGTTAGGACCCATCTTCCGGCCCACGTTGACTGGCCAGCTATAGGAGGAGTCACACCTCTTCGGGGACCCCTCTTACCACCAGTCAGGGGACCAAGGCCACATCCGTGTCCTTATGGATCCCAGGGATCTCAGGCTAGAGTGTTTCCTGATCCGCAGGTTGAGCTTCCAGGTCATGGAGGTAATCTCTATGAGATGTTCTATGCGGATGCCTGAGCTGTGAGCGGAAGGATAGTCTGGTAGTAGCCGTACATTCACAGTCCTGCGTGACTTGTGAAGTATGGTAGTAATGTGAAATGAATTCCGGAGGCCTAGATAAATAATGTATAGGAAGCTTGTAAGCCTCTGATGAGTAGTTCCACCGTTTCAGTAGTTTGCTCTTCGGTTAAGTTTGTACTGAACTATGTAAGGGTGTGTATATATAGCAGTGGTTTGTTACCATGTTGTTCGGATATTCATTTCCGCATTCCGTGTGTTCAGTACATTCTTAATCCATAGCTAGTATTGATATGATATTGGTCTAAGCTATGAGTTTGTTTGTTAGGATGGTGTTCACCAGGTTGAACCGTGCCCCTGCTCATGAGCAAGGTGAGGGTAGTCAAGCGTCGCAGGAAGACCTGCCTCACCCACCTTCTCTGGCAGAAGTGATGCTTGAGGCAGAAAGAAACAAAAGGGAGACCAACCGACTGCTAGAGCGTATTGAGCAGAATACGGCTCATCAGCCTAGGAATGCTGTAGTGTCCCTCAATGACTTTGTGAAGCTGAATCCTCCAAAGTTTCATCATTCCGTCGATCCCCTCGACGCTGATGACTGGCTGTGCAGCATCTCACACAAGATTCGCTCTGCGAATGTGTCTGAGGCCGACAAGGTGACCTTTGCGGCGTATTTCCTGGAAGGACCCGCCAATCTGTGGTGGGAGAATTTTGAAGCTATGCGTCCCGCTGAACCAGTGGCCACATGGGCAGACTTCAGTGCAGCTTTTCATCTGCACCATATTCCAGAGGGCCTGATGGACAGAAAGAGAGAGGAGTTATGTGCCTTCACTCAGGGCAAGTTGTCTGTGGATGCCTATAGCCGCGAGTTCGGTAACCTCGCCCGCTATGCAACAGAGGAGGTGTCTACTGATGCCAAGAAGCAAGCAAGATTCCGTAAGGGTCTGAGCCCTAAGCTCCGTCGAGACCTGCGCCTCCATGAGTGTGCAAGTTTTCAAGCCTTGGTCAACAAAGCGATCAGTGCCGAGACTGGTCATTCTGACTTCGAAGCCACAAGGAAGCACTCCCGTGACTTCGGCTCGTCTTCTGGTTCCGCGTTTCCAAAACGCAGGCTGTGGGTTCCAAACAGTTCTGTGCCGCCAAGATACACTCCGAGGCCATCCTACGTGGCGCCTCAGACGAATCAGGCCAACCCTCCAGCAAAAGCTTATGGTGGTCCAGCTAGCAATGCTGCACCACGTGCCAACCAGGTGATATGCTACAAGTGTGGAGAACCAGGGAATTATTCCCGTGAGTGTCCTCAGAATGTGGGTGCCAAGCAACCCGGAAAGTCCGTCGGGCAAGCCAAGTCGGGAAAAGTGTTCTACGTGAAGCCAACTCCTGCACGTGGCCGTGTGAACTATGTGTCAGCAGAAGAAGCTGCAGAGGATCCCGACGTCATGCTGGGTACGCTTCTTGTTAATCATCACCTTGCGTCCGTTCTCTTTGACACTGGGTCTTCTCATTCCTTCATTTCCGAAAGTTATGCACAGTTGCATAACATGTCTTTTTGTGATATGCCAATCCCATTGGTCGTCCAAACCCCTGGTAGTAAATGGCAAACCTCTATGATAACCTATGACAATGAAATTCTAGTAGACAGGCTAGTTTTTCTAGCCTCATTGATAGCATTGAAATCTTCGGATATTAATATCATCTTGGGCATGGACTGGATGTCAGCTCACTATGCCAAGATTGATACTCATTCTAGAAATGTCCAGCTTACCCATCCCTCGGGTGAGATAGTAAATGTCTCTACTCGAGTTGCCAAATGCCAGCTCTATTCCTTAAATGCCAACCCTCTTCCGGAACTTGAAGACATTCCGGTAGTCCGTGACTTCCCGGATGTTTTTCCAGAGGAACTGCCAGGAATTCCACCTGACAGAGATGTAGAGTTTGTGATAGATCTTGTTCCGGGAACTGTCCCAATAGCCAGGAGACCTTATAAGATGGCACCCCTAGAGCTAGCCGAACTTAAGAAGCAATTAGATGAGGCCTTGAGCAAGGGTTTCATTCGTCCTAGCTCTTCTCCTTGGGCTTGTCCCGTCCTCTTCGTCAAGAAGAAAGACGGAACGGATCGGATGGTTGTAGATTACCGACCAGTTAATCTGGTCACCATTAAGAACAAGTATCCGCTCCCCAGGATCAACGATCTGTACGATCAGCTCGCTGGATCCTCAGTCTTCTCCAAAATGGATTTGAGGTTGGGATACCATCAAATCAAGATTAAGAACGGGGACATTCCAAAAACGGCTTTTGTTACTCGTTATGGGCAATATGAGTACACCGTTATGTCCTTCGGTTTAACCAACGCCCCAGCCACCTTCTCTCGGCTGATGAATTCAATCTTTATGGAGTATTTGGATAAATTCGTCGTAGTATACCTCGATGATATTCTCATCTACTCAAAGAATGAACAAGAACATGCCGAGCATCTAAGGCTGGTATTGATGAAACTTCGAGAGCATCGCCTTTATGCCAAATTTTCAAAATGTGAATTCTGGTTACCAGAAGTGACCTATCTAGGCCACGTAATCTCTGGTAAGGGTATTGTTGTCAATCCCGAGAGAGTTCAAGCTGTCCTTGATTGGACTCAACCTGAATCGGTTAAGCAAGTTAGGAGTTTTCTTGGTCTAGCGAGCTATTGTCGCCGCTTCGTCGAGAATTTCTCCAAGGTTGCAAAGCCTCTAACTGAACTCCTCAAGAAGGATAAAAAGTTCGAGTGGACACCACAGTGTGAGCATAGTTTTCAGGAACTAAAAAGACGCCTGACTTCCGCACCTGTGTTGCTACCACCAGATTTTTCTAAGGACTTTGTTATCTATTGCGATGCCTCGCGACAAGGATTAGGTTGCATTCTCATGCAAGATCGTCATGTGATCGCATACGCATCTCGACAGTTGCGTCCACATGAGTATAATTATCCCACACATGACCTTGAGCTTGCAGCTGTGGTCCATGCACTAAAAACCTGGCGACATTACCTTTTGGGTAATCATTGCGAAATATTCACTGATCACCAAAGTCTGAAGTATATCTTCACCCAGCCGGATTTGAATCTCAGGCAAAGACGGTGGGTTGAGTTGATCTCGGATTACGACTTAGGGATAACTTACACCCCGGGGAAGGCCAATGTTATGGCCGATGCACTAAGTCGTAAATCTTATTGTAACAATTTGATGCTACAACAAGGTCAACCACATCTCCATGAGGACTTTCCGAAGTTGAATCTTCATATTGTTCCTCAAGGATTCCTTTCTACCCTGGTGGCGACGCCTACTCTTAAGGATCAAATTATAACTGGCCAAAAGCGTGACAAGGGTATATCACGGATCAAGGAGAATATTTTTAGCGGAAACGCTAAAGAATTTACCATGAATGATCAAGGTGTTGTGTTCTTCCAGAATCGTTTAGTGGTTCCTAAGAACCCACATCTAAGGCAGTTAATCCTTAAGGAGGCTCATGATTCCCCTCTCACCATTCATCCTGGTAGTACTAAGATGTATCAGGATCTACGCCAGAGGTTCTGGTGGACTAGGATGAAGAGAGAAATTGCTGAGTTCGTTGCTAACTGCGACGTTTGTCGCCGAGTTAAGGCAGAACATCAAAGGCCTGCTGGCACCCTTCAACCTTTAGCTATTCCTGAATGGAAATGGGATAAAGTTAGCATGGATTTCATTACCGGATTTCCCAAGACCAAGAAAGGAAATAATGCTATCTTTGTGGTCATTGACCGTCTTTCCAAAGTGGCTCATTTTCTTCTTGTTCGTGAGAGTATAACAGCTAGCCAGCTAGCAGAGTTATATATCTCTCGAATAGTGTCTCTTCATGGTGTTCCCCTGGAAATTAACTCGGACCGTGGAAGTATCTTTACTTCTCGTTTCTGGGAAAGTTTTCAGAATGCCATGGGGACTCACTTATCTTTTAGCACTGCTTTCCATCCCCAATCAAGTGGTCAAGTAGAAAGAGTAAATCAAATTCTAGAAGATATGCTCCGAGCTTGTGTTATATCGTTCGGTATGAATTGGGAGAAGTGTCTTCCATTCGCCGAATTCGCTTATAACAATAGTTATCAATCAAGCTTGGGCAAAGCCCCTTTTGAAGTTCTCTATGGACGAAGATGTCGAACCCCTCTTAATTGGTCAGAAACCGGAAAGAGGCAACTCTTTGGCCCGGATATGATCCAGGATGCAGAAGAGCAGGTTCGCATTATTCGTGAAAAGTTGAAAACAGCCCAGTCTCGTCAAAAGAGCCAATATGATCGTCATCATAAGGTTGTGACCTTTGAAGTTGACGAGAAGGCTTACCTTCGGGTTACACCTTTGAAGGGTACCCATCGTTTCGGTATCAAGGGCAAGTTGGCTCCTCGTTACATTGGACCTTTCCGCATTCTTGCCAAATGAGGAGAAGTTGCCTACCAGTTGGAACTTCCTCCGCATCTTTCCAAGGTTCACGATGTTTTCCACGTCTCGCAACTCAGGCGTTGCTTTTCGGATCCTATCCGTGAAGTGGACCACGAAACGCTTGATCTACAAGATAACCTTTCTTACCGAGAATACCCCGTGCGTATTCTTGATCAAGCTGAGCGTACCACTCGACGTCGAAACCTCAAGTTTCTTAAAGTTCAATGGTCAAATCATTCTCAAAAGGAGGCAACTTGGGAAAGAGAGGATCGTCTCCGACTTGAATATCCCGCGTTATTCCCGACGACTTCTAAATCTCGGGACGAGATTCTTTTGAGTGGGGGTGAGTTGTCACATCCCTAACCCTTAAGCAAGATAGCATTGTGCTCATGTCTTCTTTGCATTTGCATCTAAGAAGTTTCAACAAAAACAACAAAGTGGCAAAGGAAAAACTCAAAACCCTAGCCACCATTTCAATTAAAGGAAATCTCAAACTAGTTCAAAATCAATGAACCCAAAATGGCCTCAAGAAATGTTCAAACTTTCTGATAAATCATGAAAGTAAATGAGCATTGGAGAAAACTATTTTCTTGACACTTTAAGCATTTTAAATAAATGCAAAAGCCACTGGTTTCAAATTTAAAAATTGAAATCAGAAACTATAATTTTCCAAAAATGTTGAAAACCTTGGAAATGAGTGGGGATATTATAACAAATATTTCAGGAGGTCTAAAATAGTTTTTACTTTTTTTTTGGAGCTGAATTAATTAGCAATACAATAATTAGCAAAACAGAAAAAACAAAAACAGAGAAAATGGGAAAAAGCTTACCTGTCGCCCAAGCCTGGCCCGGCCCATCTCCCCGCTCGTCCCCTCCCTCGCGCCAGTAGGCAGCAGGAGGTGGCCGTCGCCTCCTCCGGCGCGGCCACGCACCTGCGTGCCTGCCTGGCCGCCGGTTCGCGCTGGCGACGACGGGGATAAGCTCCCCAGAGCCTCCCCTATCCATTCCCCGCCTCGGTTCTCCTCCTCCGCCCGGATCTCCTCCCCCTCCTTGCTGCCGCCATTAGAGCCGAGCTCGAGCTCGAGCTGCCCGTGCCCCTGGCCATAGGATCCCCTCCCAGAGCACGCCATTAGCTCCGCCTCGTCGCCCTGGTCATCTCTGCAGAAGCCGAAGCTTCCTCGAGCCCTGCAACGCCCGCAACACCGTCGTCTTCCATCTCCGGCCGCCGGACCTCTCCCGTCGATTCGTCGCCCCCAGGCCTTCCCCGAGCCGTCTAAGCTCTGCTCTGCACTCCCCGTGAGCATGCGGCCGTTTCCCCTAAGTTTTCCCCCTCGATCCCCTCCTCTAGCCCTAGTTTCACTGGAGCCCGACGAGGACCGCCGCTGCCGCTCGTCGCAGGTAGCCCTCCGTTGATCAGCTCGTCCTTCCGAGGGCACCAGCAGCTCCAGGACGACGCGTAGATGCCGTAGCAGCTAAGAACCGAGCGTAGATCCCTCTGATTCAAAGCCCCCGATGACGCCCGAGCTTCGGCCGCCGCTCCGGCTCGTCGCCGACGCCTCTTCCGGCGACCCTAGCCTCCCCAGATGGTCCTGCCAGATCGGCCACTTCGCGAGCATGCTGTAGCTGCAAACCGTGTGCGTTTTGGTGCTGTGCAGCGCCGTCTAGGTCGCCTCCGGCGAGCCCTCCGCCGCGGGTCTGGTCGCCGGCGACCACCCTCCGGTGGCCGTCGACGTGGCCGACCATTAGGGCGTAATCGCCCTCCCCTCAGTCGCTGCCAGAGGGCCCCACGCCTGTCAAACCCCAATTAGGGGCTAGTCAGTGCGGGATTAGTCCCAGAGAGGCTGACCAGTGGGGCCCCCCTGTCAGGTTTGACCTGCACAGGTCGGCTGACCTGCTGACGTCAGCCTGATGCAATAAATAGAATTTCCAGTTTAAAACTAATTCAGGAAATTGCTAAAAATTGTAAAAATCATAGAAATTAATCTGTAACTCCAATGAAAATAATTTATATATGAAAAAGTATCAGAAAAATTCAAGGATTCTGATTAGGCTATTTTCAACTATGTTTGAAAAAGTTACAGAACCCTAAATTGTGAAATAAGGAATAATTCAATTCTTTTAATCACCTTATAAATGGAATTTGCAAAAATATTCAAATTTCATTATATATGCAATGATCACACACTGCCCTAAGTACAAATCAGTATCATAACATGACAATTCTTGCATGTTAACATCAAGATGAACCGAGCATCAGGTCGAATCAATTAAACCGGTATCTGAGAATACCCGTTTAAATTGCTATTCGAATGTGATTCAAATCAACTCTAAACCTGTTACATGTTGAAAATAATAACTTATCACCTTGCATTCTCATGCCATGCTCATGCATCATTTTGAGTGCATATGATTGTTATTGAATGTTGCCATTCATTTCGGTAGGCTCCGCACCCCCGGATTCCACCGAATATCCGTCTGACGGATATCGTTCCTCCTCTGAGCAACAAGGCAAGCAACCCTTTTGATCATCCCGATAACTCCTATGTTCTTGCTCCTGCACCTATTCATTGCATTAGGATCAAATGCTTCAACTGCTTTTGCCACGATAGTTGGACCCACTTCCTTTGCATGACTTAACCTTGTCACAGTAAATAGCCGAACCTTGCAACCTAGCATACCTGGTAGTTGCTTGAGCTATGATGTGCCTTATCCTGCTATGCATGCTATGCTTAGAGAGTTGTGTATGGTCTGTCATCTGGGAGATGAACAGAAATGAGGAATGTGTTCGGTGAGCAAAGGTTGTGTGTTGAACTTGATTTGGTAAAGGTACCGGTGAAAGGCTGTGTAGGAGTACATGGCGGGTTGTTTCATTGGAACCGTCCTTAGGAACTGAGTTCCGTGTATGTAATCCAAGACTAGATACTACCACATGCTGGGCCCTGAAATATGACCCCGCTCGGCCTATTAATCGCGTAGTACTCGGTCCAGGAGTTGCAAGTAGTTTCTGGTGTTTATAGAAATGCTGGAGGCCGTGCATGGTGCTGACCTGAGAGGTGGGCCGTGATGCGGTAGGCAGTGGCACGGTGTACCAAGTGGCACCCGGATGGTGGGCTTGGGAACCCTGCGCACATCGTTTGAGGCCGTGGCGGAAACCTCGGCCGGACTTCCGTACGGGTTACTCTCAGATAGGCGATAAACCTGGACTAGGTATTAGTGTGGTTAACGGTCGTGGCCGACTCCCTCGCTGGGCTTCCGCTTGAAGGTTGCCGAGGTGCATGACGTGCACATGGCGATAAGTGGCGAGAGCGTGTGTGACGAAGTACACCCCTGCAGGGTTATGATCTATTCGAATAGCCGCGTCCGCGGATATGGACTACTTGGAGACATATGTTGTTCATAGATAACTTCAATGGCTACTCATAAAACTGTCAAGATAAGCGTGAGTGTCGTGGACGGCATTTCCGTACGGAGACGAAATGATTCCACGATAGTGTATTGTTGTGGTGTTAGTGGACTCGTGTGCGAGAAATCAAGTTGTCAAAATTATTTAAAAATGCAAGTTGTCTAGCCACGAGTCAAATGCTGGCTTTCTGCCTGAAACCCCACAATACCTTTTGATACCTTGCATGAGTAGTTAGTTCTCCTAAAGTCTTGCTGAGTACCTTCGTACTCATGTTTGCTTAATAAATGTTGCAGAGGTTGCTAATGACCCTAATGGAGGGTTCTTCGTAGACATCGACGACGACGAGTAGCTGGTGTCCCAGCTACGATCTGGCCCTACGTCGGCTCTGTAGTATAGTCAGGCCACGTGCCTACTAGTTGCCCTGTCTGTACTCAGACATTTTATAACTCTTCCACTGGCTTGTATTGTATGATTGTATCATGGGTCGTGAGACCCTTAATGTGTAATATTATGTGTGTGGCTCTTCCGAGCCTCTTAAATAAAGCTTGTATGTTTATGGTTATGTTGTGATGCCATCGATGTATCTATACATATCGGTATGCCATGCGTACGTGTGTCGTACTTGATATGTATGGGGTTCGATTACCTAGTCGTGAACTTTAGTAGCACTCCTTACAAGGAAATGCCCCTTTGTGGTCCAACGAGCCTTGGTAGTTCGCTACTGCTCCGGACACATTGGTTGACCAGCATGTGTCCTTCTTAGCTGCTGTGTCTGTCCCCTTTGGGGAAATGTCACGCGATGTAATGGAGTCCTTGTAGCTTGCTACGACTCGTCTACATTCGCCGATGACCGACACCTGCTTTGTTGGGTCATGTATGCCTGTCCTTGTGCGGTACTGCCACTTTGGTTTATGACTAGACATGTCGATCCGGGTTCTTTGACATTGGATTGCTAGCGATACTATCGCATACGTGAGTCAAAAGACGCAAACGGTCCCGGCTAAGGTAAGGCTGCAGCCGTGGAGTTAACTGTGCGTGAGACCACAAAGGGATGCGATGGGTTACAGGCTAGATTCCTATGGCTTAGGATCGGGGTCCCGACACACTGTCTAGAGTTTTACAGGCATAGTGAATAACATTCAACTTCTTATCAACTCTTTGCCCTAGGACAACACCAACAGCATAATCACTAGCATCACACATGATTTCAAAAGGTAAGTTCCAATCAGGTGGTTGAACAATAGGTGTAGTTATCAAGGCCTTCTTAAGTATTTCAAAGGCTTCCTCAAAATCATCGTCAAAAACAAAAGGAATATCCTTTTGCAAGATATTGGTAAGAGGCCTAGAAATCTTAGAGAAGTCTTTAATGAACCTTCTATAGAAACCAGCATGACCAAGGAAACTTCTTATACCTTTGATATCTGTGGGGTATGGCATTTTCTTGATTGCATCAACCTTAGCCTTATCGACTTCAATACCTCTTCCAGAAATTTTATGTCCTAAGACGATGCCTTCATTTACCATAAAGTGGCACTTCTCCCAATTCAAGACAAGATTGCTGTCTTTACATCTCTGCAAGACTCGATCAAGGTTGCTGAGGCAATCATCAAAAGAAGACCCGTAGACGGGGAAGTCATCCATGAAAACCTCAACAATCTTTTCACAAAAGTCAGAGAATATAGCCATCATACATCTTTGAAAGGTAGTAGGTGCATTACATAAGCCAAAAGGCATACGTCTGTAAGCAAAGGTACCGAAAGGGCAGGTGAAAGTGGTTTTCTCCTGATCAGCTTGTGCAACTGGTATTTGGGAGAAACCAGAATAACCGTCTAGACAGCAGAACTGTGTGTGTTTAGACAGTCTTTCTAGCATTTGGTCGGTAAAAGGCAAAGGGTAATGATCTTTCCTAGTGGCTTTATTCAATTTCCTAAAATCGATCACCATCCTATAGCCAGTAATAATCCTTTGTGGGATCAATTCATCCTTATCATTAGGGACACCGGTAATACCTCCCTTCTTAGGGACGCAATGCACCAGACTTACCCAATCACTATGAGCAAGAGGATAGAGAATACCTCTTCCAGGAGCTTTAGTGTTTCTTTTCTCACTACCTCTTTCATCTTAGGATTTAATCTGTGTTGATGATCAGCAACTGGTTTGGAATCAGGATCGGTTTTAATCTTGTGTTGGCATAGAGTGGGACTAATGCCCTTAAGATCATCAAGAGTATATCCAATAGCAGCACGGTGCTTCCTCACAGTTTTTAGTAACTTCTTTTCTTCATGCTCTGAGAGGCTAGCAGTAATTATAACATGATATATCTCTTTTTCATCAAGATAAGCATACTTAAGAGTATCTGGCAACTGTTTAAGCTCGAACACAGGATCACCCTTTGGTGGGGGTGGATCCCCAAGCAGTTCAACACGCAAATTATTCTTAAGGATAGGATATTGTTCTAGGACAACTCTATCTATCTCATCCCTTTCATCCATCGGCATATCATTTTTATGCTCAAGCAAGTATTGCTCTAAAGGATCAGTAGGAGGCACAACAATAGAAGCTAGGGCAATAGTTTCATCCTTACTAGACAACTCCTTTTCATGAGGTCGTCTACCAAACTTGGAGAAATAGAACTCATGTGACACGCCTTCAAAGCCAACAGTGACAGTTTGCTTCTCACAATCAATATGAGCATTGACGGTATTCAGAAAAGGTCTGCCAAATATGATGGGACAAAAGCTATCTTGTGTGGTAGCAAGAACGAGTAAATCAGCAGGATACTTCGTTTTACCACACAAGACTTCAACATCCCTAACAATTCCCACAGGCCAGATAGTATCTCTATTGGCAAGCTGAATAGTGACATCAATGGGTTCTATCTCGACAGGTGCAATCTCGTCTTTAATTTCATCATATAAGGATTGAGGTATTGCACTAACACTAGCACCCACTTCACATAAACCATGATAACAATTATCTCCTATCTTAACGATAACAATAGGCGTGCCAACAACAGGCCTATGTTTGTCTCTAGCGTGTGGTTTAGCAATTCTATGAACATCTTCACAGAAGTGAATATCATGGCCATCAACATTGTCGGACAGGAGATCTTTGATAATAGCAATGCTAGGTTCAACTCTAGTTTGCTTAGGGGGTGTAGGTGTTCTAATGTAGCCTCTATGTATGACAGTTGAAGCTTTAGAATGATCCTTTATCCTATGCGCTGGGAACAATAGGATCATTATAGGCAATGACTTTCTCTTCAACTGGATTGGGTTTAACTACATTGACTTCTAAGGGAGGATGATGTTTAAACCACTTCTCTTTGGGGAGATCAATATGAGCAGCAAATGATTCACACAGTGAAGCTACTATCTCACCGTCAAGTCCATACTTAGCGCTAAAATCACAAAAAGTATTTGTTTCAACAAAGGATTTAACGCAATCAAACTTGAAATTCATACCTGACTCCTTACCTTCTTCAAGCTCCCAATCTTCAGAGTTGCGTTTAATTCTCTCCAATAAATTCTATTTGAAGTTGATATCTCTCTTCATAAAAGAACCGGTACAAGAAGTGTCAAGCATGGTGCGATCATCATAAGAAAGCCAAGCATAGAAGTTCTGAATAACAATTTCTCTCGAGAGCTCATGGTTGGGGCATGAATATAACATTGATTTAAGCCTCCCCCAATCTTGAGCGATGCTTTCTCTGTCACGAGGCCAAACATTATAAATATAATTCCGATCACGATGTACTAGATGCATAGGATAAAACTTTTGATGAAATTCCAATTTCAACCGATTGTAGTTCCACGATCCAGTATCATCACATAGCCTATACCATGTCAATGCCTTATCCCTCAAAGATAAGGGAACTACCTTCTTCTTGACCTCATCCTCGGGCAAACCTGCAAGCTTAAATAAACCACAAACTTCATCTACATAGATTAGATGCAAGTCTGGATGTGATGTTCCATCTAATGGAATTATGCCCTAGAGGAAATAATAAGTTAGTTATTATTATATTTCTTTGTTCATGATAATTGTTTATTATCCATGCTATAATTGTATTTATTGGAAACACAATACATGTGTGGATACATACACAAAACACTGTCCCTAGTAAGCCTCTAGTTGACTAGCACGTTGATCAAAGATGGTCAAGGTTTCCTGACCATAGGCAAGTGTTGTCACTTGATAACGGGATCACATCATTAGGAGAATCATGTGATGGACTAGACCCAAACTAATGAACGTAGCATGTTGATCGTGTAATTTTGTTGCTGCTGCTTTTATGCGTGTCAAGTATTTATTTCTATGACCATGAGATCATATAACTCACTGACACTGGAGGAATACCTTGTGTGTATCAAACATCACAACGTAACTGGGTGACTATAAAGATGCTCTACAGGTATCTCCGAAGGTGTCCATTGAGTTAGTATGGATCAAGACTGGGATTTGTCACTCCGTGTGACGGAGAGGTATCTCAGGGCCCACTCGGTAATACAACATCACACACAAGCCTTGCAAGAAATGTGAGTTAGTGTATGTCACGAGATCTTGTATTACGGAACGAGTAAAGAGACTTGCCAGTAAACGAGATTGAAATAGGTATGGGGATACCGACGATCGAATCTCGGGCAAGTAACATACCAAAGGACAAAGGGAATGACATACGAGATTATATGAATCATTCAAACTGAGGTTCAACCGATAAGATCTTCGGAGAATATGTAGGATCCAATATGGGCATCCAGGTCCTGCTATTGGATATTGACCAAGGAGTCTCTCGGGTCATGTCTACATAGTTCTCGAACCCGCAGGGTCTGCACACTTAAGGTTCGACGATGTTTTATGCATATTTGAGTTATATGGTTGGTTACCGAATGTTTTCGGAGTCCCGGATGGGATCACGGACATCACGAGGGTTTCCGGAATGGTCCAGAAATGAAGATTGATATATAGGTTTGTCTCATTTGGTTACCGGAAGGTTATCGGGCATTACCGACATCGTATCGGGAATGACGAATGGGTTCCGGAGTTCTACCGGGAGGGGCCCACCCACCCGGGAAGAAGTGCAAAGGCTTTGTGGGGCACACCAGCCCTTAGTGGGCTGGTGGGAAAGCCCAAGAGGGCCCTTGTGCAGGAAGAAGGAAAAAACCAACAAGGGAGAAAAGGAAAAAAAGGGAGAGGAGGACTCCTCCCCCTTCGGCCGAACCCTTGAGGCCCCCTTGAGCCTCAAGGCAAGGTCCCTCCCCTCCTCCTTTACATACTGAAGGTCTCAGGTGTTTTGACACAACTTTTGCCACGTGGATCCTCACACCTCTACTTCGTAGATTTCCCTCTAGATCGTATTTCTGCGGAGCTCGGGAGGAGCCCTGCTGGAATAGATCACCACCAACCTCCGGAGCGCCGTCACGCTGCCGAAGAACTCATCTACCTCTCCATCTCTCTTGCTGGATCAAGAAGGCTGAGATCATCGTCGCGCTGTACGTGTGCTGAACGCGGAGGTGCCGTCCGTTCGGCACTAGATCAGGAAGGATCATGATGAGATCGCGGGACGGATCGCGATGAAGTTCGCGGGACGGATCATGATGAGATCGTGGGATGGAGTGTACGACCACGGTGATTTGAATCACGCAAGCTGTTCCACTACATCGTCCGCGTTTCTTAACGCTTACCGCTGTGCGATCTACAAGGGTACATAGATCGGAAATCTCCTCTCGTAGATGAACATCACCATGATAGGTATTGCGTGTGCGTAAGAACTTTTTTGTTTCCCATGCGACGTTCCCCAACAGTGGCATCATGAGCTAGGTTCATGCGTAGAAGTTATCTCGAGTAGAACACAAAAGTTTTTGTGGGCGGTGATGTGCGATTTGCTGCCCTCCTTAGTCTTTTCATGATTCCGTGGTATTGTTGGATCAAAGTGGCTCGGACCGACATTACTCGTACGGTTACGAGAGACTGGTTTCATCGCTATGAGCAACCCCGTTGCTCAAAGATGACTGGCGAGTGTCGGTTTCTCCAACTTTAGTTGAATCGTATTTGACCGAGGAGGTCCTTGGAGAGAGGTTAAATAGCAATTCATACATCTCCGTTGTGGTGTGTGCGTAAGTAAGATGCGATCCTACTAGATACCCATGGCAACCACGTAAAACATGCAACAACAATTAGAGGATGTCTAACTTGTTTTTGCAGGGTATGCTTGTGATGTGATATGGCCAACGACGTGATGTGATATATTGGATGTATGAGATGATCATGTTGTAATAGTTAATATCGACTTGCACGTCGATGCTACGGCAACCGGCAGGAGCCATAGGGTTGTCTTTAAACTAACGTTTGTGTTTGCAGATGCGTTTACTATATTGCTAGGACGTAGCTTTAGTAGTAATAGCATAGCATACATGACAACCTCGATGGCGGCACGATGATGGAGATCATGATGATGGGGATCATGGTGTGGCGCCGGTGACAAGAAGATCATACCGGTGCTTTGGTGATGGAGATCTAGGAGCACTTGATGATGGCCATATCATGTCACTTATGAATTGCATGTGATGTTAATCCTTTATGCACCTTATCTTGCTTAGAACGACGGTAGCATCATGAGGTGATCTCTCACTAAAATTTCAAGTGTTCTCCCCGACTGTGCACCATTGCGACAGTTCGTCGTTTCGAGACACCACGTGATGTTCGGGTGTGATAGACTCAACGTTCACATACAACGGGTACAAAACAGTTGCACGCGCGGAACACTCGGTTAAACTTGACGAGCCTAGCATGTACAACCATGGCCTCGGAACACATGAGACCGAAAGGTCGAGCATGAATCATATAGTTGATATGATTAGCATAGAGATCTTACCACTGAAGCTACTCTCAACTCACGTGATGATCGGACTTGAGACAGTGGATTTGGGTCATGTACCACTCAAATGACTAGAGAGATGTACTTTTTGAGTGGGAGTTTAAAATTAATTTGATTAGTTAAACTCTAATTATCTTGAACATAGTCAAAATGTCTTTACCAATTATGATGTGGCTTGCACTATAGCTCTATAGTTTTTATATGTTCCTAGAGAAAATTTAGTTGAAAGTTGATAGTAGCAACTTTGCGGACTGAGTCTGTAAAACTGAGGATTGTCCTAGTTGCTGCGCAGAATGCTTATGTCCTTAATGCACCACTCGGTGTGCTGCACCTCGAGCGTCGTCTGTGGATGTTGTGAACATCCGACATACACGTTTCTGATGACTACGCGATAGTTCAGTGCAAAATACTTAATGGCTTAGAAGCAAGGCGCCGAAGACGTTATGAAACGTCAGGGAACATAAGAGATGTTCTAAATAGATGAAATTGTGATTTCATGCTCGTGCCCTTGTTAAGAGGTATGAGACCTCCGACAAGATTCTTTGTCCACGAAGTAAAGGAGAAAATCTCAATCGTTGAGCGTATGCTCAGATTGTCTGAGTACGACAATCGCTTGAATCAAGTGGTGGTTAATCTTCTAGATGAGATAGTGATGGTTCTCCAAAGTCACTGCCACCAAGCCGTGAGAGCTTCGTGAAGAAATATAACATATCAAGGATAGATAGAATGATCCTTGAGCGATTCGCGATGTTTGACACTGCGAAAGTAGAAATCAAGAAGGAGCATCAATAGTTGATGGTTAGTAAAACCACTAAGTTTCAAGAAAGGCAACGGCTAGAAGGGACACTTCGTGAAACGACAAAACAGTTGCTGCACTAACGAAGAGACCCAATATTAAACCCAAACCCGAGACTAAGTGCTTCTGTTATAAGGGGAACGGTCACTGAGGCGGAGCTACCCTAGATGCTTGGTAGATAAGAAGGCTGGCAAAGTCGACAGAAGTATATTTGATATACATGATGCTGATGTGTACTTTACTAGTACTCCTAGTAGCGCGAGGGTATTGGATACCGGTTCGGTTGCTAAGTTATTAGTAACACGAAATGAAAGCTACGGAATAAACGGAGACTACCTAAAGGCGAGGTGACGATACATGTTGGAGTGTTTCCAAGGTTGATATGATCAAACGTCGCACGCTCCCTCTACCATCGGGATTGGTGTTAAACCTAAATAATTGTTATTTGGTGCTTGCATGAACATGATTGGATCGTGTTTATTGCAATACGATTATTCATTTAAAGATAATAATGGTTACTCTATTTGCTTGAATAATCACCTTCAATGGTTTATTGAATCTCGATCGTAGTGTTACACATGTTCATGATATTGGTGCCAAAAGATACAAGCACTTACTTGTGGCACTGCTGCTTGAGTCTTGTTGGTATAAATTGCATGAAGAGGCTCCATACTGATGGATCTTTATACTCACTTGATTTTGAATTACTTGTGACATGCAAATCATACCACATGATCAAGGCCTTGTTTTCATTGAGATGAAACAAGATAGTAACTTGTTGGAAGTAATACATTTTGATGTATGCAGTCCAATGGGTGTTGAGGCACGCAGTGGATATCATTATGTTCTTACTTCAATGACAACTTGAGTAGATACAGGAGTATTTACTTAATGAATCACAAGTCTGAAATATTGAAAAAGTTCAATTCTGTTTCACAGTAAAGTTTGTCGTAACAAGAGGATAAATTGTCTACAATATGATCATAGAGATGAATATCTGAGTTGCCAGTTTTGGTACACAGTTAAGACAATGTGGAAGTTGTTTCGCAATTCATGCCACCAAGAACACCATGGTGTGATGGTGTCATAGCCGCGATCTATTTGATATGGTGCATACTATGATGTCTCTTATTGAATTACCACTATCATTTACGGGTTATGCATTACAGACAACCGCATTCACTTTAAATAGGGCACCCCGTAATTCCGTTGAGATGACACAGTATAGACTGAGGTTTAGAGAAATCTAAGCTGTCGTTTCTTGAAAGTTTGGGGCTGCGACACTTATGTGAAAAAGTTTCAGTCTGATAAGCTCGAACCCAAAGCGGATAAATGCATCTTCAATAGGATATCCAAAACAGTTGGGTGCATCTCCTATCTTAGATCCGGAAGCAAAGTGTTTGTTTCTAGAAACGGGTCCTTTCTCGAGGAAATGTCTCTCTCGAAAGAATTGAGTGGGAGGGTGGTGGAACTTGATGAGGTTAGTGAACCGTCACTTCAACCAGTGTGTAGGAGGGCGTGTGAAGTTGTTCCTGTGGCAACTACACCAATTGAAGTGGAAGTTCATGATAGCGATCATTGAGCATCAGATCAAGTTGCTACAGACCTCGTAGGTCGACAAGGTCGCGTACTACAACAGAGTGGTACTGTAACCCTGCCTGGGAGGTCATGTTGTTGAACAACTATGAACCTACGAGTTATGGAGAAGCAATGGTGGGCCCGGATTCCGACATATGGCTGGAGGCCATGAAATCCAAGAGAGAATCCATGTGTGAGAACGAAGTGTAGACTTTGGAAGAACTACTTGATGGTCGTAGGACTATTAAGTAAAGATGGATCTTTATAAGGAAGACAGACGATGATGGTGAAACGTCACCATTAAGAAAAGCTCGACTTGTCGAAAGGATGTTTTCCGACAAGTTCAAAGAGTTGAGTATGATGAGACTTTCTCACTCATAGCGATGCTAAAGGTCTGTTGGAATTATGTTAACAGTTTTTGCATTATTTATGAAATATTGCATATAGGATGTTAAAACATTGTTTTGCTCGACGGAAAGGTTGTATGTGATACAACCGGGAAGTTTTGTCGATCCTAAGGATGCTAACAAGTATGCAAGCTCCAGCGATCCTTCTATGGACTGGTGCAAGCATCTCGGTGTTGGAACATATGCTTTGATGAGTTGATCGAAGCTTTTGGTTTATACAAGGTTTGTGAGAAACTTGTATTTCCAAAGAAGTGAGTGAGAGCACTATAGAATTTCTGATAAGTATATGTGGTTGACATATTGTGGATCAGAAGTAATGTAGAATTTCTGTAAAGCATAAAAGGTTGTTTGAAAGGAGTTTTTCAAAGGAATACCTGGATTGCGCTACTTGAACGTTGAGCATCAAGATCTAAGGCGATAGATCGAAACGTTTAATAGAAGTTTCAACAAGATGCATGCCTTGACAAGTTTTTGAAGGAGTTCAAAATAGATCAGCAAAGAAGGAGTTCTTGGTTGTGTTGTAAGGTGTGAATTTGAGTAAGACTCAAAACCCGACCCCGGCAGAATAAAGAGAATAGGCGAAGGTCATCTTCTATACCTTAGCCGTAGACTCTAAAGTATGCCATGCTGAGTACCGCACCTGATGTGTGCCTTGCTACAAGTCTGTTAAGAGGTACACAGAGTGATCCAGGATTGAATCATTGATCAGCGGTCAAAGTTATCCTTAGTAACTAATGGACTAAGGAATTTTTTCTCGATTATGGAGGTGGTTAAAGAGTTCGTCCAAAGGGTTACGTCGATGCAAGCTTTGACACTAATCCGAATAACTATGAGTAGTGTAACGAATTAGTATGGTAGAGTAGATATTTGGAATATTTCCGAATAGCACATAGTAGCAACATATATAAGATGACATAAAGATTTGTAAAGCTCACTCGGATCTGAAAGGGTTCAGAACCGTCGACTAAAACCTCTCTCACAAGCAAGTCGTGATCAAACCCCAGAACTGTAAGGGTGTTGGATTCGTTAGAATCACATAGTGATGAGGACTAGATTATTGACTCTAGTGCAAGTGGGAGACTGTTGGAAATAAGCCCTAGAGGCAATAATAAATTAGTTATTATTATATTTTTTTTGTTCATGATAATCGTTTATTATCCATGCTATAATTGTATTGATTGGAAACATAATACAAGTGTGGATACATAGACAAAACACTGTCCCTAGTAAGCCTCTAGTTGACTAGCTTGTTGATCAAAGAGGGTCAAGGTTTCCTGACCATATGCAAGTGTTGTCACTTGATAACGGGATCACATCATTAGGAGAATCATGTGATGGACTAGACCCAAACTAATGAACTTAGCATGTTGATCGTGTCATTTTGTTGCTACTGTTTTCTCCGTGTCAAGTATTTATTTCTATGACCATGAGATCATATAACTCACTGGCACCGGAGGAATACCTTGTGTGTATCAAACGTCACAACGTAATTGGGTGACTATAAAGATGCTCTACATGTATCTCCGAAGGTGTCTGTTGAGTTAGTATGGATCAAGACTGGGATTTGTAACTCCGTGTGACGGAGAGGTATCTCAGGGCCCACTAGGTAATACAACATCACACACAAGCCTTGCAAGCAATGTGACTTAGTGTATGTCACGGGATCTTGTATTATGGAACGAGTAAAGAGACTTGCTGGTAAACGAGATTGAAATAGGTATGCGGATACCGACGATCGAATCTCGGGCAAGTAACATACCAAAGGACAAAGGGAATGACATACGGGATTATATGAATCCTTGACACTGAGGTTCAACCGATAAGATCTTCGGAGAATATGTAGGATCCAATATGGGCATCCAGGTCCCGCTATTGGATATTGACCGAGGAGTCTCCCGGGTCATGTCTACATAGTTCTCGAACCCACAGGGTCTGCACACTTAAGGTTTGACGATGTTTTATGCGTATTTGAGTTATATGGTTGGTTACCGAATGTTGTTTGGAGTCCCGGATGGGATCACGGACGTCACGAGGGTTTCCGAAATGGTCCGAAAATGAAGATTGATATATAGGTTTGTCTCATTTGGTTACCGGAAGGTTATCGGGCATTACCGGTATCGTACCGGGAATGACGAATGGGTTCCGGAGTTCTACCGGGAGGGGCCCACCCACCCGGGAAGAAGCCCAAAGGCTTTGTGGGGGAACACCATCCCTTAGTGGGCTGGTGGGCAAGCCCAAGAGGGCCCTTGCGCAGGAAGTAGGAGAAAACCAAAAGGGAGAAAAGGAAAAAAAGGGAGAAGAGGTGGGACAAAAGAGGAGGACTCCTCCCCCTCCAAACCGAATTGGAGAGGGACTCCTCCTCCCCCTTCGGCTGAACCCTTGAGGCTCCCTTGAGCCTCAAGGCAAGGTCCCTGCCCTCCTCCTTTATATACTGAAGGTCTCGGGTGTTTGGACACAACTTTTGCCACGTGCATCCCGACACCTCTACTTCGCAGATTTCCCTCTAGATCGTATTTCTGCGGAGCTCGGGCGGAGCCCTACTGGAATAGATCACCACCAACCTCCGGAGCGCCGTCACGCTGCCGGAGAACTCATCTACCTCTCCGTCTCTCTTGCTAGATCAAGTAGGCCGAGATCATCGTCGCGTTGTACGTGTGCTGAACACGGAGGTGTCGTCCGTTCGGCACTAGATCGGGAAGGATCATGATGAGATCGCGGGAGGGATCGCGATGAAGTTCGCGGGACGGATCATGATGAGATCGTGGGATGGAGTGTACGACTACGGTGATTTAAATCACGCAAGCTGTTCCACTACATCGTCCGCGTTTCTTAACGCTTACCGCTGTGCGATCTACAAGGGTATGTAGATCGGAAATCTCCTCTCGTAGATGAACATCACCATGAAAGGTATTGCGTGTGCGTAGGAAATTTTTTGTTTCCCATGCGATGTTCCCCAACACCATCTCCAGTAAAAGGATTAGCCAGCAGTTTCTCAAGCATACCTGAAGGAAATTCATAGCAAATATTTTCAGTAGGTGCAGCAGGTTGAGGAGCAACTCTTTGTGCTGCCGTACGAGGTGAAGATACCCTGAACAAGCCCCTCAAAGGATTAGTTTCCATAGTAACAAGTGACAATAAATTTTAGCATACTATATAAATGTTTCGTTACCAAATTATACTTACCAAAGGCTCTTCACTCCTTGGCAACGGCGCCAGAAAAGAGTCTTGATGACCCACAAGTATAGGGGATCTATCGTAGTCCTTTCGATAAGTAAGAGTGTCGAACCCAACGTGGAGCAGAAGGATCTGACAAGTGGTTTTCCGTAAGGTAAAATCTGCAAGCACTGAAATTATCGGTAACAAGTAGTTGTGTGGTGAGATGATTCGTAGCAAGTAGCAAGTAACAAAAGTAACAACGGTGCAGCAAAGTGGCCCAATCCCTTTTGTAGCAAGGGACAGGCCTGGACAAAGTCTTATAGGAGGTAAAATGCTCCCCAGGACACATGGGAATTTCTGTCAAGCTAGTTTTCATCATGTTCATATGATTCGCGTTCGCTACTTTCATAGTTTGATATGTGTGTGGACCGGCGCTTGGGTACTGCCCTTACTAGCACAAGCATCCCACTTATGATTAACCCCTCTCGCAAGCATCCACAACTACAAAAGAAGAATTAAGACAAAGTCTCACCATAGCATTAAACTAGTGGATCCAAATCAGCCCCTTACGAAGCAACACATAAACTAGGGTTTAAGCTCCTGTCACTCTAGCAACCCATCATCTACTTTCTACTTCCCAATGCCTTCCTCTAGGACCAAATAATGGTGAAGTGTTATGTAGTCGACGTTCACATAACACCACTAGAGGAGAAACAACATACAACACATCAAATTATCGAACGAATACCAAATTCACATGACTACTTATAGCATGACTTATCCCATGTCCTCAGGAACAAAAGTAACTACTCACAAAGCATAATCATAATCATGACCAGAGAGGTAATGAGTAGCATCAAAGATCTGAACATAAACTCTTCCACCAAGTAATCCAACTAGCATCAACTACAAAGAGTAATGAACACTACTAGCAACCTTACAAGTACCAATCGGAGTCGCGGGATGGAGATTGGTTACAAGTGATGAACTAGGGTTTGGAGATGAGATGGTGCTGATGAAGATGTTGATTGTGACGAGTCCCCTCCGATGAGAGGAGTATTGGTGATGACGATGGCGACGATTTCCCCCTCCGGGAGGGAAGTTTCCCCGGCGGGATCGTCCTGCTGGAGCTCTAGATTGGTTCTGCTCAAGTTCTGCCTCATGGCGGCGGCGAATCCTCCGAAAAGCCTCCTCCTGATTTTTTGGAACGAAACCCTTCTTGTAGCAAAAGAGGGGAGCCAGAGGGCCAAGTGGGAGCCCACAAGCCCCCTAGGCGCGGCCAGGGGGAGGCCGCACCTAGCAGGCTTGTGGCCTCCTGCTGGTGCCCCTCCCGTACTTCTTCGGCCCAATATTTTTTATAAATCCCCAAAAAAATCCTCGTTGATTTTCATGGCTTTTGGAGTTGCGCAGAATAGGTATCTCAAACTTGCTCCTTTTTCAGACCAGAATTCCAGCTGCCGGCATTCTCCCTCTTCATATAAACCTTGCAAAATAAGAGAGAAAAGGCATAAGTATTGTATCGTGAAGTGTAATAACAGCCCAAAAAGCGATAAAGATCAACATGAAAGCATGATGCAAAATGGACGTATCAAGCCCGCTTTGCACCTCTACGGGCTCGGTGAGCAAACCCCCTCTCCCCCTCTCCCCCTCCGGTTCCGTTTCGGTGTTCATCGCCTCGTTCCGGCGCCGTTGATCTCCTGTTAGGAGAGGAGGTGGAGGTTGCCTCTGTCTCTCTATTGAAACAGAGAGGAACAAAGAGATGAGCAAAGAGTTAACATAGAGGAATAAAAGAAACGATAGAAAATGGATATATTAGATCTATGTATGTATGTATTAGATGCATGTATGTATTATGTATGTATGTATGTATGTATACATGTATGTAGAAGAAAAAATACAGTATGTATATGTATAGGTATACGTGTGAATGATGTGTGTTGTGTATGTGTGTGCGTTCGATCGTTGGGGCACTGTCATGTGGGGCCAACCCCCTCCCCCCACTCCCACTCACACGAAGGCCCCACACGACCCATTGTTAAAAATAAAAAATAAAATATACATATATATATTTTATTAATAAAATAAATAACTAGATATATTATCTAATTAATTAGTTAATTAAGTAAATAGATTAATTAGATAATTTGTTAATTAGAATAATTAAATTATCCTATTAGAGTATGACACGTGGGTCCCCCATTTAATTAATCTGATTAACTAATACTTAACCTAATTAAAAATTGAGTCTATGACACATGGGACCCAGTGGTCAGTTGACCAGTGAACTGTTGATGTGAGCATGACATCATGCTGATGTCATAATAACATTTAATAATTAATTAAACCTGTTTTTAATTCCTAAATATTAATAAAACTTTAAAAATTATTATAAATAACCGCAAGTGAGATCAAAATATTTTCAACATGAAAGTTGATCAGAGAGCGAGACGAACCCGGATACGCCATCCGTTCGTTTGTCACGCGTGCGTAGCATAGCAAACGTGGAACTTTTCCATCATTTTCAGTTTGTCCGGTAGTAGTCACGGACCCGGGAAATATCATGTGATATTTTTCCGACCCGTCTATGACCGATGTTACTACGTTAGCTCATGCCTAGCCTGCATATTGCCATGTCATGCTTAGTGTTGCACCTGTTGCTGTTATTTATTGTTTCTCCCCCCTCTTCTTACCGGTAGACCCAGAGAGTGACGCTGCTGCCGGGTACACCTACGCTCTCGCCGACCAGCCCTTTGCCGTGGAGCAACAAGGCAAGCAAACCCCCCCTTGATCATCCCTATATCGCCTATTCTTTCTTCCTCGTGCTTGCATTAGAATTTTGCTACAGTTGTAGTTAGCTCCTATATCTGATGCATAGCTTAATTTTGATGAACTACTACTTTCAGTACCGTACTTCAAACTGTTTAAGTATAGATGGAGCAGTCATCCCCTCTGACCCCTTAGTCCAGTTGGCTCGCTTTATTGTCGAGTCTCGATCCCTGATCGACGAGCCAGAACCGACACAACACTTACACCCCCTTAGTTGTGTGACGCTACAAAGATACTATCGGGTACCAAGGGTGACACCTCGCGAAGTACTCCTGATGATATCTCTATAGTACAACTAGTCGGTCGTGGTTATCGAGGGTGATTCCTCTTTCACCATTCCCGACGATGCCTGTGTAGTGCAAGCCCTCAAGTGTGGGACCCTCAAGGGTGATTCCTCTAGGTCCACCTTGACGGATACATCGTTCGGAATCCAACGGGGGTGATACCTCAGATTCCCCCTGATGTTTCTACCACCCAGTTACTTGACCATGTTACTGGGATCTTTGATGAATAGATGTTAGGCGGGTGGAATCCCGCGTGTTTGTGTCGATGACTTAATTAAAATGATAATGGATTTGGGTATTTGATCTGGGTTGGTCGGAGACCTTTTTGCACTAACCGGCTACGCGGGAAGAATTATGGGTACTCGACGTTGCGGTATCAGGCGAAGCTCTTAAGACATCAGCGATGGAGCGGCGCGCGCCCGAGTGGGCCTGAGATGCATCGTTCTTGTATTAAGGGGTGCTAGGACTGACATCAGACACCCACGCATCGTGCAGGAGCACGGAGGGCAAGTGTGCCCATGAACCCTTTGTGCTTAGGAGTTATAACGGCAGGCTGGCCTCTCTGCTGAGCTTAGGTGGGGCTGCGACGTGTAGATATTCCAAGCCGGGCATGACCCAGAAAAGTGTGTCCGGCCAGAGTGTTATCGAGTGTGATGGGAAACTTGGTGCACCCCTGCAGGGATGAAAATTAAATATTCGGATTGCCGTGTCCACGGTTAGAGGATGACTTGGAGTTGTGCCCTCATCTTATACAACTACAACTGTTAGTTAACTGGAATTAGTTGCCCCGGGATTGCTTCCTCGCACAGAGTCGAGGAAGGATCTCTGGGCGTGACCTCATATTAATATTGCTGCAACAATATGACTATTATTTGTGTTACCTATTGTGCTCTTGTCTATTGCTGCAAGACCCTGAAGATGCTAGTCTTCGATAGGACTAGGCCTTCTCTCTCTTTCTCGCATTGCTGCAGTCAGTCCACACATAAACCCCCCTTCTTTGATATTGTTGCATACTTAGCATAGTTCTGATGTAAGTCTTTCGAGTACTTTGGATGAGTACTCACCGTTGCTTTGCTCCCCCTTTGTCCCCTTGATCCGTTGCTACGACCAGATGATGGAGCCCAGGAGATGGAGTTTCCTACCGACGCATGTCAACCCAATGGCGACTTCTTCGTGGAGGCCATTGAAGACCAGGAGTAGTTTAGGAGGTTCTGAGGTAGGAGGCCTCGCCTCGTTCGATCGTGTTTCTTTTGTGCTAGCCTTCTCTAAGGCACCCCATGTTTTATGTATGTACTCTGATTTTGTTGCTTCCGGTGACTCGTGTGTTTATCGAGCTTTCGTATTCTAGCCCTCGAGGCCCCTTGCTTGTAATATGAGGCTTGTATTATTTTATTTGTGTCTAGAGTTGTGTTGTGATATCTTCTCGTGAGTCCTTGAGTTTGATCGTACGCATTTGCGTGTATGATTAGCGTACGACTAAATCGAGGGTGTCACAGTACACCTCAGATTAGCCTCCACGCGTGCAAGTGAAATGATTGAAATCGAAGGAAGGATATCCGCACGGATGACTTACATGGGATGGTAAGGCACGGGAATCGTCTCCTTGTCCTTATTGTCGACCATTAAATTGGCGATGTAGTTACTCGTGTATTCACGGTGCTCTTTGCAGACTGCCAAGAATCTCTCGTGCATGAAGTACGGGTCAACGACACAGATATAAGGTATCTGCTCAATCCTGATGATGCAGTTCATGTGCAAGGCAAAAAGGCAGACAAACGTAAAATCCAGCTTTTTCACATGAAACATGTCGAAGATGTAATCGAATCGAAGGAAGAACTTTTCCGCGGGGAATGTGTTGATGTACAACCTTTGCTGTAGCATGTTAACCACGTAGAGCGGGTATCCTGGATTTTGCGAGGCGATCATGCTTTTCTCTCTTCGCAGCACATCGTCATGAAGTCTCGTGAGATCACCGTATATGGCATCTAACGCTGCCTTAGGTAGGATTGGTTCGTCATGAAGTCTTGTGAGATCACCGTATACGGTCTTGAACCCGAGGCTGCGGAGGCGGCTGGATCATAGAAGAAGCTTTGTTGCCTTTCCTCGCTCTCATTTTATACTTCTTTGCTACTGAAAGGTCGTCTATAATATGTTCAGCCTCCGGAGGCGGCAATTCAGGCACCGACTCATGATGCTCAAACCCCGAGTAATCATACTGCTGAGCCATAAACCCTCCATCGTCATAGGTGCTAGTATTGAGATACTGTAGAGTGTCATCGTCATCCTCATCGATGGCATCGATATCATGCATTGCTTCTTTGGTGGCGGCGACGTCATCAGCGACTAATGGAGCCTCTTCCTCACCCCGTCCGCTATCACCCGACATGACATGCGACGCTAATTGGGTAGGTGGGGTGTTTATGTTCATACCTTGCTGAGGCTGCGTGGTCGTGGGTGTGATCCCGGCCACCTCCAGACGAAGCAGACTCTTTGGCGACAACAGGACCCACCTCTTGCAATCGCCAAGCCTCCGCGGGGTCTCATTGTCGTCTCCCCCTAGTAGCGGAGGAGCCAAATTCTCGTGGCCCGGTTTGACACTAGCCACGGAAACCTTGAAGACATCAGGGGGGATCGGACTGTTATGGAACAATTGTTCCTTCGGCTTCACTATCGTCGCCTTCCCCATGTCCACCTTCTGGCCGCTGATGGTGTACAATATGGTGCACGGTGTAACGTCAACCTACAAAGACATGTCTGCGATGTGGGACATCCGAAAGGCAATGAAAACGGGAGATTACACATTTAGTGAAGAGGGCCGGTGTGACAGGTCCCGTGAGGTCGTCGAGCTCAGCCAAAGACGAAGCGCCACCGAGCACGTACGAGATGGAGGACGGGCTGCTATGAGCAGGTGCGGGAGCCGGTGCGTGAGCTGGTGCGGGAGCCGATGCAGGAGCTGGTGCAAGAGCTGGTGCAAGAGCCAGTGCGGGAGTCGGTGCAGGAGCAGGTGCTGGTGCAATGCTAGTCGAGCTGCTCTCGAAGAAGTTGGAAAGGGGAAAGTCCGCTGCCTCTTTATTTGGATTTTTCCTACCCCAACTGACGATATGCGGAACCAAGACACCATACGAAGCTGCAATCTCCTGTTTTGGGCAGCTACCGCTGCTGCGACCGCAATCACAACCTTCTTCTCGATGTTTTCTTCATTTAACCTTCGTATTTCCTTTCTCTCCTTCGTGGTCTCACGGTAGTACTTCTTCCACATAGCACCGTCTCCGACGCCGTGCACGCGTCCATACAACGGTCGAGTGTCCATCAGGAGTCCTTTTAGTATGTTCAAGGCCCGGTTCAATGGGTTTCCAACTTGGGCCTCGCCAACGCCTCCGATGGTGAGTCACTTTCGGCCGCGATCCCGTGCTGCTCTCTCTACAAAAGTAACAAGGATCGTTCACAAATATGACTAAACGTGCAGTCGAATTGATTAGAAGCTAAAAATTACCAGCAGTCTCATGAACTCCGTCATGACCGCGTACGTCTCGAAAACCTTCTTCACTGGGTCCCAACGGTACCGGGCCCTGAGGACGTCACGCTCCTGTGGGACGGTGAACTCTGCCAAGGGGTCTGGGATGCCCAGACTTTCGCGTTCTGCGTCCTCCTTGGCCCATATGGACCTCTTCCCCGCATAACCACAACTTTCGAGGTGGTAGCACCTCATGTTCCTCTCTTGAAGCCCCTTCATGTACTCCGACTTTTCTTTGGCAGCTTCGGCAACGCAAGCCGCCTTGAATATTTCAAACTGCTCTTCCGTAATTGTTGGATTATCCTTTACAATCTCGGAGTAGGGTTCCTTTTTGTCGATGATCCTTGCTTTCACCCTTACTTTCCAAGCGGACAACGCGCCGGTAAACTTGCCATGGCACGTCTGTTTATCTTCTACGTTGCCGGGTCTTTATCTGGATTTTTATATTTGCTTTCATCCCGGCCCGGGAACAAGAACACCTGGTGCAGCTTCGTTAGGAGGGACTGCTTCATATCTGGTATCTTCCATAGTTTTGCATCGTTGATGGTGGCGGTTGCTCGTAGGATGCAGCCTATTTGATTGCCGAAGCACGCGCACGCTTCCGCAAGCTCTTTTGGCTCAAAATTGTTGTCGTCCACCTCCATGACCACCAGTCTAGTAGTGATGAGTCGGTTTGGGCGCCGTTGCCTCTTTGGTTTCAGTTCTATACCGGCTTCGCCACTCTTGGTGTCGGTCTCAGCGCCGGTGTCAGTCTCGGCGCCGGTGTCAGTCTCAGCGACGGTCTCGGCGCTGGTGTTAGTCTCAGCGCCGGTCTCGATGTCGGTCTCAGTCTCGGATATGACAGGTGGGCCCCGCAACAACCATTGCTCATCGAGAAGGTTCAAATAGGCGTCTGCCGCCATGTACACGTTGCAATCACCAGAACCGTGTCCTTCATCATTGCTAGCCATGTTTCGTACATTAAATCTAGTCATTTAATTCTAGACCTAATAAAATGAATAATGACATAAAAAGGCCAATGTTTTGCAGGAATGTTGATTCATTCCCGTTGCGGCCAGTCCCGGGCACTCGATATTTCCTAGTTTGTAGCACAAGTCATCCAAAATTCACGGAAAATTTTGGCATGACCTTTGCTACAAACTGGACAAATAGAGCACCTAAAATTTCTCGGAACAGAAATGAAACAACATTCCGACAAAACATAGGCCACTCAGAATCATTCCCAGCAAACAACAAAAGGCCACTTGGGCACAATCGAACCACTTCAATGAAAAGATATAACATGACCACTTTAATGAAAAGATATAATCAACAATAATGTAATATGCAAAGGAACTCCATTTGCTCTAACCCTTCTGACCTCACCAAAATTTCCATAGTCCAAATAATTCAAATTTCATTTGAATGAAATTTGGACCAGATTCAGGTCCATAGTCCAAATATTTTTTGCTAGTTAACCAAGTTTACCGAGATAATTAACCTAATTAAACTAGTTAACCTAGCTAGTTCTCTCTCAAAGCCCTAACTAAATTTTGCACTAACCTAGATAATTAACCTAATTAAACTAGATAACCTAGATAGTCCTGTGTCAAAGCCCTAACTAAATTTTTGCACTAACCTAGATAATTAACCTAATTAAACTATTTAACCTAGCTAGTTCTCTGTCAAAGCCCTAACTAAATTTTTGCACTAACCTAGATAATTAACCTAATTAAACTAGTTAACCTAGCTAGCTAGTTCTCTGTCAAAGCCCTAACTAAATTTTTGCACTAACCTAGATAATTAACCTAATTAAACTAGTTAACCTAGCTAGCTAGTTCTGTGTCCAAGGTTTGTGCTATGCATGAGAGAGAGAGAGGAGGGGTGGGGGCTTATAGAGGATGGCTCCGGTGGTGGCGAGGGAGACAGGGGCATCTCCTGTGACGGCGAGGGAGGCAATGGTGGCGAGGGAGGCAAGGCGTCGAGGGTGCGTCCGGTGGAGGCGAGGGCGGCTCCGGTGGCGTTGATGAGGCCGCGCGGCTCCGGTGGCGTTGGGGGCGGCTCCGTTGCGTCGACGTCGGCAGGAGACGGCGGTGAAGTGGGGAGACGGCGACGAACTAGGGCGAGGGATTTGGGGAAGAAATGGTGGTCGGGGGGGGGGGGGGGGGCGGTAAGAGGAGAGAAACCACGCGGGAGTTGAGTCAAACGTAGCGGTAGTGTTGGTAGACAAACACTGCTATAGCTAAGTTAGCTATAGCGCTTTTTGCACAACACGCTACTGCTATAGCTATTTATTTTATGTTTTCTTTTCTTTTTTTCCCTTTCTCTTTCTACATCAGGGGTTTACAAAACGCGCTGCTACATTATCTATAGCGCGTGTTCTGAATAGACGCTACTGCTATGCCTTTCTCCTTTATTTTTATTTTTCTTTACATTTTCTTTTTTCCTTTCTCCTTTTTCTATTTCTTTAATTTTCATTTATGTTTCTATTTGTTTTTCATTGTATTTTATTTTCATTAGTAGTAGCGCTTTTCCCGAAAAACGTGTTGCTACAATAATCTTAGCGGTAGCGCGGTTTTTCTAAGATCGCTACTGCTATTCGTAGCCTACCGGCTTAGTAGTGGGAATTTTAGTAGTAGCACTTTTCCAAGAAAACGCGCTACTGATACACACGTATCTGTAGCGCAGTTCACGTGCACGCGCTATGAGTAATTAGCAATAGCGCTTTCTTTTAACAGGCGCTACTCGTAAGATTCTGTGTATAAGCTTTTCCCTAGTAGTGCTAGAACGAAGCAGCAGATGCACTATCTCATTTGGGATCTCAGCGCAAGCCCATTCCACATAATGATTTGCTTGACGCCATGCATAACCCATGAGTCAAGATACCTACAAAGGAGGTTCTCGTAGTTACAAACTTAGAATCAGAGTTGGTGGTCGTAGTCCATTTGTAACGCTGATACGTCCCAAACGTATCTATAATTTCTGCTTGTCCCATGATCTTTTAGGTGACATTGTTATATGTTTTGCTACACTTTTATATCATTTTACACATATTTGGACCAACCTACTAACTCAGTGCACCCAGTGCTAGTTTCTGTCTGCTAATGTCTATTGTGCAGGGCCTTTTACCCAATTTTCCAAAGCCCGAAAAAATCCAGAAAAAATATATAAAAAATCAGCAAACCAGAAGCTTCCGGATCACCTAAGGGGGGCCAGAGGGGGGGCCAGGGGCCTCCCAGGCGGCCTGCTAGCGTGGCCAGGCCCTAGGCCGCCCTAGGAGGTCACCTGGGTGGGTCCCACCTCCTCCGGTGCCCTTCTTTGGCCTATATTTAGAATCCCGAGAGGAAACCCTCATAGACTTTCTGGAATCATGAATTTCTCCATCGTTCCTCCGCCGCAGCGCTTTCGAGATCGGGAGCGTCAGGAGACCTCTTCCTCGCACCCTACCGGAGGGAGGATTGACCTACGGGATCTTCCTCACCATCATGGATGCTTCCCGGATGTGCCGTGAGTAGTTCCCCTTGGACCATGAGTCCATGACTAGTAGTTATGTGATGTCTTCTCTCCAATCTTGTGCTTCAATGGTTAGTCCTTGTGAGATTCCCCACATGATCAAGGCATCTATGTAATTATCTTGCTATTGCTATGCTCAGTTTGTTGGGATCCGATGGATTATGAGATTATGTTCAGATTGTTATGAGTTATATATTTGATTATCCTTTTATATTATGTTCCTTAGTGATTCATGCATGTTCTCCGTTGCTTTTTATTGGTTTGGCCAAGTAGTAGATCGTAACTCCAAGAGGGAGCGTTATGCATGATTGTGGGCTCGGGCCCCTCGATGTCTAGCTTGAGTGACAGAAACATGAGACTAGGGGATGTGCTTGTTGCCACCAGGGAGAAAACAATGGTGCTTGTGACCATGGTTGCAAGGATTGTTTACCTTACGCGTAGTTCGTTAATGCAGTTGTCCGTTGCTTTGAGTTTACACTTTGGGTGGGCTCGCAACTTAATACCGGAGAGATGTTCTAGATAGATATCTCAAGGTGGATGATTAGTAAGTAGATGCTGATGAATAAACGGTCAACTTGTCTTGGCGTACCACCCATTACTATTGAACCTCTAACTATCAAGGAGCATAATTAGCATTGCGGTGCGATCATAATTCTGTCAATTTCCCAACTGTGATTTGTTTACCCTAGCATAGTTGTTTATCGTCTTTTTGGAGAGAGACATCACTAGTGAACGTCATGTTACTCCGGTACATATCACCATCATTGTTTACATCTCCATCATTTACCGCTTTCTTTAGTTTTCCGTTGCAATCACTATTACCTTCCCGCTTGTGTTTTGATCCTTTGCAAACTACAAGGCCGGAGAGATTGAGAACCTCTCTGTACTCGTTGGGAGCAAAGTTATTTGCTGTGTGTGCAGGTCCACGTCTTCTGCTGACTAGGACAGGAGACACCTACTTGTTGAGCCTAGGAGTCCTCCTGGTTCGATAAACCTTACAGTCTCCGTGTAAGGGAAATTTGCTGTTGACTACATCTCCACCTTCCACTTGGGGTATCAAACGAGGGGCGAGAAGTATATACATCACCTCGTCATCAAGCGAATTTCTGGCGCCGTTGCCGGGGACTCCGATCTTCAAGTTAGGGGAGTTGCACACTATCTTTTACCTTTGCTTTTTAGTCTTGTTAGTTTGATTTTTAGTTTTTTCATTAGAGTCTTATACCAAAAACCACAAAAAATAGTTGCTTTGTTGCTGCTACTATGGGTTCCACTGAGAACACTAAGTTGTGTGACTTCACTAGTTAGGCTTATGGAAAACTGCACTCTTAGTTCGCTCCTTGGGGAAGGCCGCTTTACCAAACCCATGGTAGAGAAGTCTCCTCCACCTATTGAATGTATCCCATTCAAAATACCACTTGGGGTAATTGAAATAATTAGGAATGATTTTTATGCAGGAGATGGAATAGTCAATCCTAGTATTCATTTGTTGAAACTTACAGAACTTCGTGAGTTGTTTAAGATTTCAGGTTTGACAAGAGATGGATTTATGAGGAAATTATTTGCCTTGTCACTGAAAGGAAAAGCATTGGAATGGTATAGGATACTGTTGGAAATATGCCCTAGAGGCAACAATAAATTAGTTATTATTATATTTCTTTGTTCATGATAATCGTTTATTATCCATGCTATAATTGTATTGATTGGAAACACAATACTTGTGTGGATACATAGACAAAACATTGTCCCTAGTAAGCCTCTAGTTGACTAGCTCGTTGATCAAAGATGGTCAAGGTTTCCTGACCATAGGAAAGTGTTGTTACTTGATAACGGGATCACATCATTAGGAGAATCATGTGATGGACTAGACCCAAACTAATGAATGTAGCATGTTGATCGTGTCATTTTATTGCTACTGTTTTCTGCGTGGCAAGTATTTATTCCTATGACCATGAGATCATATAACTCACTGGCACCGGAGGAATGCCTTGTGTGTATCAAACGTCACAACATAACTGGGTGACTATAAAGATGCTCTACAGGTATCTCCGAAGGTGTCCATTGAGTTAGTATGGATCAAGACTGGGATTTGTCACTCCGTGTGACGGGGAGGTATCTCGGGGCCCACTTGGTCATACAACATCACACACAAGCCTTGCAAGCAATGTGACTTAGTTTAAGTCACGGGATCTTGTATTATGGAACGAGTAAAGAGACTTGTCGGCAAACGAGATTGAAATAGGTATGCGGATACCGACGATCGAATCTCAGGCAAGTAACGTACCGAAGGACAAAGGGAATGACATACTGGATTATATGAATCCTTTGCACTAAGGTTCAACCGATAAGATCTTAGGAGAACATGTAGGATCCAATATGGGCATCCAGGTCCCGCTATTGGATATTGACCGAGGAGTCCCTAGGGTCATGTCTACATAGTTCTCGAACCCGCAGGGTCTGCAGACTTAAGGTTCGACGATGTTTTATGTGTATTTGAGTTATAGGTGTTGGTAACCGAAAGTTTTTTGGAGTCCCGGATGAGATCCAGGACGTTACGAGGAGCTCCGGAATGGTCCGGAGGTAAAGATTGATATATAGGAAGTCGTGTTTTGGTCACCGGAAAAGTTTCGGGGTTATCGGTAATGTACCGGGAGTGCCGGGAGGGGTGTCGGGGACCATCGGGAGGGGTGTCACGCCCCAAGGGGTCTCATGGGCTATGGGAAGAGATAAACCAGCCCCTAGTGGTCTGGAATAAGTTTCCACTAAGGCCCACAAGGTTTGAGAAGGAAAAAACACATGGTGGAAAGAGTTTCCAAGTGGGAAGGTGGAATCCTACTCCAAGTAGGATTGCAGTAGGACTCCTGCACCTCCAATTTCGGCCAAACCTTGAGGGTTTGAGGCTGCCTCCACCCCTCCCTCCCTCCTATATATACTAGAGGTATTGAGGGGTTTTGAGACACAACTTTGCCACGTGCTGCTTGACCCTATACCACCATTTTTTCGTCTAGATCGTATTTCTGTGGAGCTTAGGCGAAGCCCTGCCGGAGTAGATCATCACCACCACCAGCGCGCCGTCACGCTGCCAGAGAACTCCTCTACCTCTCCGCCCCCTCTTGCTGGATCAAGAAGGTGGAGATCGTCATCGAGTTGTATGTGTGCTGAACGCGGAGGTGCCGTCCGTTCGGCACTAGATCGGAATGGATCGTGAGACGGATCACAAGACGGTTCGTGCAACAGATCGTGAGACGGTTCGTGGGATGGATCGCGGGACGGTTCGTGGGACGGTTCGTGGGGCTGATCGAGGATCGTGAATACGTTCCACTACATCAACCGCGTTTCTTAACGCTTCCTGCTGTGCGATCTACAAGGGTACGTAGATCAAAATCTCCTCTCGTAGATGGACATCACCATGATAGGTCTGTTGGGGAACGTCGCATGGGAAACAAAAATTTTCCTACGCGCACGAAGACCTATCATGGTGATGTCCATCTACGAGAGGGGATTTCCGATCTACGTACCCTTGTAGATCGCACAGCAGAAGCATTAAGAAACGCGGTTGATGTAGTGGAACGTCCTCACGTCCCTCGATCCGCCCCGCGAACCGTCCCACGAACCGTCCCGCGATCCGTCCACGATCCGCTCCGATCTAGTGCCGAACGGACGGCACCTCCGCGTTCAGCACACGTATAGCTCGACGATGATCTCAGCCTTCTTGATCCAGCAAGAGAGACGGAGAGGTAGATGAGTTCTCCGGCAGCGTGACGGCGCTCCGGAGGTTGGTGGTGATCTAACCTCAGCAGGGCTCCGCCCGAGCTCCGCCCGAGCTCCGCAGAAACGCGATCTAGAGGAAAAACCATGGAGGTATGTGGTCGGGTTGCCGTGGCAAAAGTTGTCTCAAATCAGCCCTAATACCTAAGTATATATAGGAGGGACGGGGAGGGAAGAGGCAGCCTCAAACCCTCAAGGTTTGGCCGAAATTGGAGGTGGAGGAGTCCTAGTCCAATCCTACTTGGAGTAGGATTCCACCTTCCCACTTGGAAACTCTTTCCACCTTGTGTTTTTTCCTTCTCAAACCTTATGGGCCTTAGTGGGAACTTATTCCAGCCCACTGGGGGCTTGTTTATCTCTTCCCATAGCCCATGAGACGCCTTGGGGCGTGACACCCCTCCCGATGGTCCCCGGCACCCCTCCCGGTACACTACCAATGAGCCCGAAACTTTTCCGGTGACCAAACATGACTTCCTATATATCAATCTTTACCTCCGAACCATTCCAGAGCTCCTCGTGACGTCCTGAATCTCATCCGGGACTCCGAAAACATTCAGTAGCCAACCATATAACTCAAATACGCATAAAACAACGTCAAACCTTAAGTGTGCAGACCCTGCGGGTTCGAGAACTATGTAGACATGACCAGAGTCACTCCTCGGTCAATATCCAATAGCGGGACCTGGATGCCCATACTGGATCCCACATATTCTACGAAGATCTTATCGTCTGAACCTCAGTGCCAGGGATTCATATAATCCCGTATGTCATTCCCTTTGTCCTTCGGTATGTTACTTGCCCGAGATTCGATCGTCAGTATCCGCATACCTATTTCAATCTCGTTTACTGGCAAGTCTCTTTACTCGTTCCGTAATACAAGATCCCGCAACTTACACTAAGTCACATTGCTTGCAAGGCTTGTGTGTGATGTTGTATTACCGAGTGCGCCCCGAGATACCTCTCCGTCACACGGAAAGACAAATCCCAGTCTCGATCCATACTAACTCAACGAACACGTTCGGAGATACCTGTAGAGCATCTTTATAGTCACCCAGTTACGTTGCGACGTTTGATACACACAAAGCATTCCTCCGGTGTCAGTGAGTTATATGATCTCATGGTCATAGGAACAAATACTTGACACGCAGAAAACAGTAGCAACAAAATGACACGATCAACATGCTACGTCTATTAGTTTGGGTCTAGTCCATCACATGATTCTCCTAATGATGTGATCCCGTTATCAAGTGGCAACACTTGCCTATGATCAGGAAACCTTGACCATCTTCGATCAACGAGCTAGTCAACTAGAGGTTACTAGGGACAGTGTTTTGTCTATGTATCCACTGTAACATCCCAAAATTATAAATTTTGGAATGTTAATATAATTATTAGATTGATTGTTTGTTTGTTTGAGTGATTGAAACTTGAGTGGAATTTGAAACTTCTCAGAAAAATGAGAGGGAATAAAATGACTTTCCCAAAATTTTCTATTTTGAATCCCTTTTCAATTTTAAGTTTGAATATTTTGAAAACCCTTTGATTAAAAAAATAATCAAACGAGAGAAGGAAAATGACCCTCCAAAATGAGAGACAATGTCTTGATTCAAATTTTAAGTATTTGCAATTTATTTGAAATTCAAATTCCTTTTCATTTTATAGTTATTGCAAAAAAAATAATTTTTTAAAAAAGTTTTTTTTTGGTTTTGGAAATATGTTCATGTTTTAGAAAAATTTATTCTGAAAATTTTGATATATAATATGTCTATATAAAATGTTCTCTCTTTTTCATTTATACATTTTTCTTCTTTGTTTTAAAAAAAATAATTTGTTCGTTCGCAAAAAAAACCCGAAAAAGAAGCTTATGTGGCCATGCACGTGTGTGTGCGCCGTGTGCATGCAGGCTGGCCGATTTTGGCCCATGCGGCACCTCTCTTTCCCTCTTTTTTTCTAGTTTGACTACAATACGTATATGTTTAGTCCCACATTGCCCATCTATGGATCTTTACACCTCCCTTTCACCTATAAATATAGACCCATAGGAGCATCCAAAAATCATCTATTTCGGGTTAAATCAATCTTTTGGTTTAACTAGATTTATTAAATAAAAATATTCTTTTCTCTTCGGCGGGATTTCTCGAAGTCGTCTCCTCATTGGAATTAATTCTTACTCCGCATTCTAAAGGTATTTTTCTTCGTATTTTTTTTTACTCCCGTAGTTTATTATTTCTAGACTAGTATTCCTACACTAGTATACGGTAGAGTAATTAGATATATTATTTAGTCTTCGTATTTACACATTAGTACTAGAATTCTTTTAGATATAGCACTTTTCTTCCGTAAAACAGCTTGGCCTTGATTTTTCAAATAGCCATAACTTTTTACTCGTTTATCCGAATTAGATGAAACCAACGCCTAGAGTTTCGTCTTGATCACACCTATCCGATGAACCTATCATAGCAACTTTTTTTGAAATTTTCAAATTTCGAAATTTGTTCATATTCATATTCAAACTTCTTTTGATCATATCTTTTTATCCGTAGCTCCGTTTTAGATGAATCCAATTGCGTCGGATTCGTATCAAAGTAATCTTTCCGTTTGTATCATTAGTTTTAACTTTTCAACTTATAATTTCGATCAAATCAGATTTATCTATTAGTGCCCAAAAGTGTTCACATCGTTCTAAGCCGATTCAATGTTATATTCAAATATTTCTATCTTTTGATCCGCTATTTCAAATCTAGTAATTCTTTTTTCTACACGCTCATATTGATCTCCTATATCTAGTACATCATTAGTTTTGACCTTTGAACCTTACAAATTTGAGCGATTCAAATTTGTATTCGAACATTCATTTGATCTTATCTTGCAAATCGTACCACCTTTTCAATTGATTCCTTTTACCCCTAAACACTCATGTCATATATTTTTTTACATAACCATCATACTTCAGTTTAACTTCTCTTGACCTTTTTAATGCAAATTTAATTCATACTTCAATTCGCTATAACTTGCGTTGTAGTGCTCCATTTCAAGAAATTATTTCTACAAATAAATTCTTATGCCTTATACTATTTGTCAAACAACATTCATGTTGTTCTCCCAATATTTTTGATCATCTCCCATAGTGTATGCAAGTCGAGCTTATATAGCAATGGTTCCTCGTCCATTAACTCTTTTGATCACATTCATGCACCTTCACTTTACAACACACTTAGGACCTTTTTATTAAACCTTAGTACGTTGTTATTTTTGCACCAAGACATGCTTTGTTCTTATGTTCTCTTGGTTCTTCCTTTTTGGCATGAATGTTTATTGAATGCTATTTGTTTACGATAGATTGCTCGGAGTGTGGCGAGTAGAATTATCAGGATTATGAGAGCGACTATCTTCATCAAGTAATACCAGGCAAGTCACTTTGATCATACTATCACCTATGTTTTATGCATCGTAGTTCTACCATCCTATGCCCAATTGCATGCTGAGTAGGTACTTGTAAATTCTAGTATAGATTGTAGTATCATGTGGTAGGCACACAACAACCCCGATACTTGGCCCCGGGACGACAAATTTCATATTGCTATGCTTGAGTAGACGGGGTTTCGGTTGAGTGCATAACATGAGTGATGCGAGGTTGATTAAATAATCAAGACCGGTTAATACAAGATTTTCAAGACCTCGGACGCAATGCAACTCTGGGTGAAGGACGGTTGATCGGCTCCCTGGAGAACCCAGTGGATGACCCGGGATGCTGGAGAGGCCATGACATCCTGCGGAAAGCTTCACCCAGGCTCAAAGAGACGGACGGATATTTTCAAGACCCAAGGCTTACCTGCACAGCCACAAGTCATTATGGGCTCTGGCTTGGTTGGACAACGCGGCGACTCTGGACAGGCGGTGCTGGCAGATGTAGAAGAACGGTAGGAATGGATGGGCACCGACAGGGATTCAGAGGGACCCGTTGAAAGACCATGTTTTGATCATCCGGTCTTCAAACACCCTGAAGTGCGAGGACATACACGGAGGCGATCAAATCTTGTGGGGAACGTGTGCAAAACCGTGTCCACGGTCATGGACAACTTGAGCCAAAGGAACTGAAGTTATCTGGATTTCTCAACACCATTATATATATTTGATGAGGGTAATTATTGACAACTCGGGTACGAGAACTGGATTGGCGGAACCATCTCGTTAACAACCAACAAAGTAGTAACATTTTGCTTTTAGCCCTCTCTTGATGTAGGAGAAAACTTGCTTTTCGCTGAAAACTTATAGCCCACCTGCCATATATGCATATAGTATAGATGATTACTTTTCACCCCTCTCTTATGTGACTTGCCGGCATATTCAATATGCTGACCTACACGGCTGCAACGTCTTATGTTGCAGATATTTTTCTTCGACGAGTAAGAGTACGACTCAGGGTTACGGTCTACACTCAACTTGCCGTTGGTGTTTATTGGGACTCCACTCCCTTGACTGCTTCCGCTGAAATATTTAAGGTATATATCAGTTTTACGCTATTTACATGTGATTGCACTTTGATATATACATTGATGTACTGTGTGTGCCAGCATACTGATCCAGGGATGGCACAGAAACATAGAGGCTTGACTCGTTTTGAGTCGGGTCGCTACATCCACAAATGCACTGTGTTTCCAATCAATACAATTATAGCATGGATAATAAACGATTATCATGAAGAAAGAAATATAATAATAACTAATTTATTATTGCCTCTAGGGCATATTTCCAACAAGGTCTTCGTGTGCCTAGGAATTTTTTTGTTTTCCATGCAACGTGCCCCAACAGCTACTAGTTAATTCTCACCTACGGGATTGGGAAGAGATTGAGTCTCTCTTTTACTCCAAGTTTTATCCTCTTTATGAAGTCCATGTGGATCATGCTAACAATGCTTTTTGTGATACTTATATTGTTGACATTATTCATGATCCCACTGAAAATTATTATGAGAAGGGAACATATGCTAATAGATATTTCAATAATATCAAGTTCCCTCTCTTTATGTTGAAGGTTTCGAAGCTGCACTTGTTTTGCCTTCCTATGCTTATTCCTTTGTGCTTCAATGAATTATTCTATTGCAATATTCCTATGCATAGGAAGCATGTTAGACTTACATGTGTTTGGTATTTGCTTCTCGATGCTCTCTTTTGTTCTACACAAGGTTGTCAGAATCGCGATTCTGAATCAGATCGGAGCTCCGTTGGTAGGATCGTGAATCGTAGAATCATAACTATCAAGATAGTAGAAACTTAGATTCTATGAGCAAAATCGTAGAATCGGAGGGGCTAGTTGGGATCGTAAAGTCGTAAGATTCTAAGACTTGAGTCGCGATTCTAATAACTTTGGTTCTACAACTCTTATTCCTACGAGAGCATCATTAAAATCTTAAGCCTATCTTTATGGCTATAAAGAAAGAGCTCTAGGGAGACAACCCTTGTTATCTTTACTTTGAGTTTTTACTTTCAGTTTTAGTGGTCTTGATTCTTGTTACTACTATAGAAACATCATTGTATCTTTATTTTTAAGCTTTTTGCCAAGTTATAGCCTCCGATTGCAAGAAAGTTCAAAAATTGTGACATGCTGTCGAGAAACAGATTATGTCTGCTTGATGGAAAATTCGCCAAAAATCACCAGATCATCTTTTTTAATCTGAATTATTTTTACAGAATGGTCTATATAATTGCCTTTCTGGCATCTGTTCGGAGTTTTTTTATTTGAGTTGCAGAAGTGCCCCGAATAAACTACTTACTACCAGTTGTTCTGTTTTTCACAGATTCAGTCATGTTTGGTGTTTCCATTGTTTTGCGAATCCTAAGCTTGCTTTTTATTTACAAAAATCTTTTGGAATTCATGATAAGCAGTATATTTTCATGAAAATATTTATTTACATCAGGTATTGAATTATTTTATTAAGGGTACTAACCACTCTAATCAGCTTATGATGAGTTTCGTATGAAGGGAGTTTTCAAGTATGCGATCGGAGAGATGATGAAAGAAGATACAGGAGTGTCAAGCGCTCAATCTTGGGCATGCCCCCATGCATCCTAAGAAATATTCAAGGGGACTCAAGCGTCTAAGCTTAGTGATGCCCCCATGCATCCCCTTCTCTATCAACAATCATCAGGTCGTCCATCTCCATGCTATATTTTTATCACTTGATATGATATGTGCTATGCTTGGAGCGTCCCGCCATTTATTTTTTAGTTTGTTTTAGTTTTGCTTGCTGTTCATAACAAGTCGGAACCTAGCCTACATTGTTTGGGAGAGAGACACGCTCCATTCCACTCTAGAACAGAACATAGGTTTTCATGCTTATTCTTTTTGTGTGTTCTTCATCTTTTCATAGCTACTGTCATGCTTAGCTCTTAGCTTTCATGCTTATCTTTTTAAGAGCTTTTATTTTGGTTCATTTTGGAACTCTCTTGAGTTATCATGCTTATCTTGTTTAGAGAGTTGGCTTGTTGCACTGAGTTGTGTGTCTTGCATGAGTAGGTAATTGAGGTTGCTATTCAAGTATAGTAGTAACTTGCAATAGTTTTGAGGTATTGATTTGAGTAATGTTTGGACTATTGGTGCCAAGAGCTTGAGCCTATTAGTGATAGGTGTCGTATTTTGGGAAATCCGTGTGTTTTTCAAAAACTAAAATTAGTTGAGAACTCTAGCTACTAAATTGATCGTTACCTCTGGAGGGGTTGGAATATAAAGAGTACCCTCACGTTACCATGATTCGAGGATGTGCAAGGATAACCAAACCCCCCCAAACACTCCTCCTCGGGGTACTTGTCTCTTTGTGAATTTCCTAACTAGATAGAGAGTTACCGATAATAAGTGTATGAGTTCTTCGGACTAATGTGAGTATTCAATTGTTGGCACTTCCACCATCCATATTTTGCTAGCCTCTTCGGTACCGTGCATTGCCCTTTCTCACATTGAGAGTTGGTGCAAAATCCGTCGGTGCATCCAAACCCATGACATGATATGCTTTGTCATACATAAGGCTCATTATATCTTTCCTCAAAACAGCCACTATACCTACCTATTACGGCATTTCCATAACCCTTTCCGAGATACATTGCCATGTAACATCCATCATCTCATGACTTGATCTTCATTTCATACATGCTTTTGCTTGATCATAGAGCCACATGATAGTTGGGCCTTGCCCAAATTATTGCTACATGACGCGCTAGTATCATTGCATATCCTGCCACACTGGGAGAGGCATACATTTGCATACATCATGATAGTTTTCGCTTGTCTTTATGTTGAGTAATTCTTATAAAGTGTGATGATTTTTCTTTTTATTCATGTAAAACATAGGGTGTTGCCCTTAAGAGCGGAAAAGATCCCAAAGTGGACAAAACAAAAGATCCCAAAGAGGACAAATGAGAGATAAAAAGAAAGAGCCAAAGAGGCGGCAACAAAATAATATAGAAAGAGTAAAAAGAAAAAAAAAGAAAAAATAGAAATAAAAAGGGAGAAGGGGTCAACATTACTATTCCTTTGAAATATCCACACTCGTACTCCATTACTATATTGGTACTACATAGAGATTATCATTCATCCATAACTATGTGAGGATCCTTACACTATAGAACTTGGTTTGCATATTCCAATTATGAGCCTACTCAAATGAGCTCTAGGTCTTCATGAGCAAACAAGTTGGATGCACCCCCACTAGTTCCATTGGAGAGCTTACCGTAGCTCATATGTGCATCCATTAAATGGCAATCCCTACTCCTCACATCATATCTATCATTTGGCTTTCTCTCGCCTATGGTTGTCCTCATTGATGTGATACTTTCACACCTTTTTGTCTTCCTTCCCCCTCATTATTCTATTTGCCATCCTAAGTGCCAACATATCTTGCTTACGCTCATCCATTGCACGAGTGCTCAAAATCGAAAGGGAGAGGATCATTTTGACTTCTGCCTGACAAGTGGTCTCGGGATGAGTCAAAATAAGATTCCGAAGGAGACTAAGTGTGAGGTTTAGTAGATTGAGTTCTCAATTAAAAATATATTTTATGATCTCAACCCATCTCCCACTTCTTGTACGCAAACACCATTTGGAGACATTCGAGTCACGCACAGCGAGAGCTCTTGCACCTTTATGTTCTTACTTTGCTAAATTCAGTACTAGATATAGACTCTTGCTTGTTATTGTCTTGATTTGAATTACATATCTCACTTGCTTTACTTTGAAGTTCATATATGTGTGTTAGCATGTCACCACAAAAATTATTGTCTTATCATTTATCTACTCAAGTACGAGCACAAATTAAGCTTGGGGATGTTCATACGTCCACGTATCTATAATTTCTGCTTGTTCCATGATCTTTTGGGTGACATTGCTATATGTTTTGCTACACTTTTTTAACATTTTACACATATTTGGACTAACCTACTAACTCAGTGCACCCAGTGCCAGTTTCTGTCTGCTGATGTCTATTTTGCACGGGCTTTTACCCAATTTTCCGAAGCCCGAAAAATCCAGAAAAAATATATGAAAAATCAGCGAAATAGAAGATTCCTGATCACCAAAGGGGGCCAGAGGGGGGCCAAGGGCCTCCCAGGTGTCCTGCTGGCACGGCTAGGCCCTAGGCCATGCCAGGAGGTCGCCTGGGTAGGTCCCACCTCCTCCGGTACCCTCCTTTGGCCTATATTTAGAGTCCCGAGAGGAAACCCTCGCACACTTTCTGGAATCGTGAATTTCTCGATCGTTCCGCCGCCGCAGCGCTTCCGAGATCGGGAGCGTCAGGACACCTCTTCCTGGCACCCTACCGAAGGGAGGATTGACCTCCAGGAGCTTCTCCACCACCATGGACGTTTCCCGGATGTGCTGTCAGTAGTTCCCCTTGGACCATGAGTCCATGGCCAGTTGTTATGTGATGTATTCTCTCCAATCTTGTGCTTCAACGGTTAGTCCTTGTGAGCTGCCCTACATGATCAAGGCATCTATGTAATTCTCTTGCTATTGCTATGCTCGGTTTGTTGGGATCCGATGGATTATGAGATTATGTTCAGATTGTTATGAGTTATATATTTGATTATCCTTTTATATTATGTTCCTTAGTGATTCATGCATGTCCTCCATTGCTTTTTATTTCGTTGGCCAAGTAGTAGATCGTAACTCCAAGAGGGAGCATTATGCATGATTGTGGGTTCGGACCCCTCGATGTCTAGCTTGAGTGACAGAAACATGAGACTAGGGATGTGCTTGTTGCCACCAGGGAGAAAACAACGGTGCTTGTGACCAGTGTTGCAAGGATTGTTTACCTTACGCATAGTTTGTTAATGAAGTTGTCCGTTGCTTTGAGTTTACACTTTAGGTGGGGCTCACAACTAAATACCGGAGAGATGTTCTGGATAGATATCTCAAGGTGGATGATTAGTAAGTAGATGCTGATGAATAAACGGTCAACTTGTCTTGGCGTACCACCCATTACTATTGAACCTCTAACTATCAAGGAGCATAATTAGCATTGCGGTGCGATCATAATTCTGTCAATTTCCCAACTGTGATTTGTTTACCCTAGCATAGTTGTTTATCGTATTTTTGGAGAGAGACATCACTAGTGAACGTCATGTTACTCCGGTACATATCACCATCATTGTTTACATCTCCATCATTTACCGCTTTCTTTAGTTTTCCGTTGCAATCACTATTACCTTCCCGCTTGTGTTTTGATCCTTTGCAAACTACAAGGCCGGAGAGATTGAGAACCTCTCTGTACTCGTTGGGAGCAAAGTTATTTGCTGTGTGTGCAGGTCCACGTCTTCTGCTGACTAGGACAGGAGACACCTACTTGTTGAGCCTAGGAGTCCTCCTGGTTCGATAAACCTTACAGTCTCCGTGTAAGGGAAATTTGCTGTTGACTACATCTCCACCTTCCACTTGGGGTATCAAACGAGGGGCGAGAAGTATATACATCACCTCGTCCTATCCTTATTTTGGCGTGAGGGCCTTGATAGGGATGGAAATACATCTCGTCGTTTTGCAAGAATGGATGTCCTTACAAGTACATATAATAAAAAGATGAGTATAAGGAGTTGGCTTACACTCACCACGAGCTACATCAGAGTCACATTAATACAACAACATAATCAATCATCATGAAGAAGATCAGGGTTCCACTACGGACGAAAACAAACGATAAAAGAATGATATCCATCCTTGCTATCCTAGGTTGCTCACCTGGAACCCATCCTAGATCGATGAAGAAGAAGAAGACGAATTAGAAACTCCAAATAGCACAATGAGCGCGCTCACGTCAAAGTAACTCCTTACACGTACCTGCAGCTGATGTTGTAGTAATCTGTGAGCCACAGGGGACTCAGCAATCTCATTTCCAAATGCATCAAGACAAGCAAAGCTTAATGGGTGAGGTATGGTTAAGTGGTGAGGCTATAGAAAGCGGCTAAGCATTTCTTTGAGGTGGCTAACTTACAAGTATAAGAATAAAAGAGGGGGGTGATCTACGCATAGCGGATGTGAACTACTGATGATCAGCTGAATGACCCTGAACACCTACTTACATTAGACATAACCCCACCGTGTCCTCGATCGGAGAAGGAGCTCACGAAAGAAACAATCACGGTTACGCACTCAGTTGGCATGTATTAATTTGATTAACTTCAAGTTGTCTAGAACCGTATGTTAAACAAAGTTTCCAAGTTTGCCACATAACCGCGGGCACGGCTTTCCGAAAGATTTAACCGTGGCTCCAACTAGTCCATCACAAACTACCACACACTGCAACGGAATAACCTCGATCAGGGAAAACCCGTGATCTCCTTGGGTTCCTATTGAAAAACCTCAACCTCGAGATAACACAAGCATCCTCGGAATCCCTCACACAAGACACTCAAGGAAGGTAAAACATGTCCAACAAGGCCGTCTGGCGTGTCGATGATACCGATAGGAGCCGCGTATCTCGTTCTCAGGACACGACGGATTGTCCAAACTTTTGATAGGCTAATCGCAGAGTTGCCCTTGGTAGCCACCGGCGGTTGACAGGATGGACCAGCACTCATACGGAGCACTGGCCCGGGGGTTGATTAATTATCCACGGGGTGACCAAACCCTATGCATATTTTAGTTTGTTATTAAGCAAATAGTACCAATGTTGGGCCTTGCCAGACGAGCTTTATCCCAAAAACAAAAGTCATGCGGGCCCCATAACAACCCCAAGCATGTTAGGAGTGCTCATTTATGGATCATAACACCGGTAGCCAAAACTAAGGCGACAAAGGTGGAACAAAACACGAGGCTAGAAAGCCGAGCCTTCCACCTTTTATCAAGTATATAGTTGCATTAAATTAAGTAGCAATTATATGGTGATATAACAAGGAACCCATGTTATCACATGGAAACAACTCCACCTGCAACTAGCAATGCTATCCAATGGTTAGGCAAGCGGTAACATAGCCAATCAATGGTTTGATAGGTTGTAGAAAGGTTGAAGGTTTTCATGGCAATGTTGGGAGGCTGATATTTAACAGGTGGTAGGCGGCGGGACATAACGATAGAAATGAAACAACTAGCATGGAAATGATATTGATGGTATCTAGGGAAATGATCATCTTGCGTGAGATCCTGGTTGGATGGAGAACGACTCCATGAAGCACACGAAACGACATAGTCGAACAGGTCCTCACATTTCCACACGCTTGCGGAACTCTATCGAGACGAAGCAAACCGGAAACAAGAATCAACACACGATATTCACCACAACACATGCACGACATGATGAAATTCACATATGATGGATGATCAGTTTCAAATATGCCAGGCAGGGCATGGCAATTTACAACAGTCAAACGCTACACATTAAGTGAAGCTCAATATGCAACGAGTTGCATATTGATGAAACTCCACATTTTATTATTTAGTTCACTCCCGTTTATTTACACGGGAATATTAAATGTTGTTAAACATGGAAAGGAGTGAAGCACAAATAATTTACCTATCTAAGCATTTTAAATGAAGCCGAAAACGACATATAGCAGCTCCGAACTGACCCCAAGTGTTCACTTTGTAATCTGTCCAGATCTATCCTAACCACATTTTATGTTTGTTAAACAACAAACCAAAGTGATTCACATGATTCTACTCGTCCTTCTAGTCCCTTTACATATATGGCTCATCTCCAACGGAGCTACGGATAAATAACTATGAACTAACCATTTCTATCACGTCGACACGCAAACCGAAGCAAACAACATGCTAAACATCTTTAAACATGCATGAGAGCTATAAAATCTTAATCTACACAAAATTCTACACGTTTTACATATCTAACTTGTCGTGATCCGACGCACGGTTTAAAAACTACGGCGTTTTAAAAATATACAATTTTCTGAAAACCAGAAATTCCTCGGATAATTGAAATATCATAGAACGTGATTTTTTTTGCTAATGGGCCGAATCTGCTACTGTGGCCTAAACAGGGGTATGGTGCAAGATAGTAAAAGACACACAAGGGCGCTGGTTAGGGGCTTCTCACCTCACGGGCTTTAAGCCCAGCTTGGTGGGGAGGTGGTTCGTGGGCTGGCAAGAGCATATCGGGCCTTGGCGAGGCGAATCGGCTGGGGCTGGGCCTGGAGCGTGGGGCAGACCGGGGCGAAGGCGAGGTCAGGCGCTTGCGCTGGTCAACGCGAACGGGAGGGTTCGTCTCCGTGCTCGTCTCGAGCTGGAGGCAACCAGCGGCGGCTTCAAGGCACGACGATGGGCTGCTACATGGGGAGCGACGGGAGGAGGCGGATCGGGCCTTCGGTGGCCGGATCCGGTCCGACCGGCGTCCAACGGCGGCGGGGCAGCGACTTGGGGAGAGGAGCTTGGCGGCGGCTCCCCATGGATGTTCCTGTGGGAAGAGAGGTTAGAGGGAGACGGGAGAAGAATGAGAGGAGGAGGAGAGGCGCGACACGAGGCACTGTCCTGGCAGCTCGCTGGCGACCGGTGATGTGGCGGGACTTGGGCGCGGGATCGAGCCGCTCTCGATCTAGATCGGGCAGCGAGCGGGGCAGGAGCGGGGGTGCAAGGGAGTTGCGGGCTTGCGCACGCGGCAGCACTGGTTCGGGCCCGGGTGGGCCTTAGATGGACGTGGCGTGCCACTGGCGGCTGAGGAGAGAGTAGGAGGTGGCTGTGGCGCGGATCCCGAGGTGGAGACTAGGCTTTGCTAGTGAGGGTCTATAGATAGGGAAAACAGGGCTAGGGTTAGTAGTTTTGCTCTATTTTCGAGCCGTTGGATTGCGATCCGACAACTCCGATCGGAGAGGTTGCCTCGGTGGGTTGCGGTGGTTGTGTAGAATAGTCTAGGTAGGGAAGAGAGGGAGGTTGCGGCCCAGCAACGAGAATTTAAACATGGAAAAATGTTCGACGATAGACCGATGACGGTGTTGCTACGGTCGACCATTCGGCCATCAAACGAATTCCGATTGTGATGAAATTTTGCAGGCGTCCTACCTATACTAAAATAAGACCGCACGCCAAGTTTCAACCCAATCCGCGAAAGCTTTTTACACACTTTTAAGAACAAGATTTTAACGATACTGTAGGCGCGTGCGAGTGTGGTTTGGCTCAAAACGGTCAATGACGAATACACACAGAACCGACAATTAACAACAGATGCAAGTTTTCAAAATTGGCGGCAACGGAGTGCCGATGAAATGCATATGATGCAATGATGAATGCGGCAAAGAAATAACTAACATAGGGAAAACGGAATAAAGGGGGAATCTTCTGGAGCGTCGGTCTCGGGCTGTCACAACTCTCCTACACTAACAAGAGATCTCGCCCCGAGATCTAAGAATGAAAGGGGGAGAGGAAGAGAAAAAGAAAAAGGTAAAACTTAGTTGCTTCTGTGACAAACTAGTGAAACCAATGATCCTTGAAGGTTGCAAAGAGAAGAAGAATGATATAAGAAACAAGCAAGAATTCAAACAAAATTTCGGCACCACTTCGGTAGGAAATTGAGGCAAAATTTGATAAGATGGAAAGATCTTGATAAGATTCATAACAAACCAACTAAATTGATAAGCAAGGAAAGATCTTAGAGGGGCACAACACTCTGGTTAAGTGAATAAGAAATGAAATAACATGATCTTGACAAAACTTTATAATGGATAAAAGAGAACAACATCACAACAACTCTGGTACAAGAGAATATAAGCTAGATCTTGGAAAGAAAAGAACGGAGAAGGAAATTAAAACTTCTACCACAATTGAATTTGGCAAGCGTCCTTGCAAGAAGAATTGAACGGAGTTGTTGGAAAAACAACAACAAAAAGAACAAGCTTGTTGTGGGCTTATGGAAACCATCCCAACATAATGAGGTGACAACCAGCCACTAACAGAAACAAGGATTGATTGGATGCAACAAGAAAAGCAAAACTTCTTACACCAAGAGGTACATTGAGAACTTGGGTTAATGACAAGCACCATGATAGCAATAATCCATAGGAAAAGCTTTAGGTGAAGTCTAAACCAAGATAGCTCAATGAAGAAAAACATGGGTTGAAAATATCTCATGATCAAAGGATTGATGGTTTACATATTTAAATCTCGAAAAAACTTCTCTTCGAGACTCCTCCACTAACAAGAACGCTACAACACCACCTCAAAGGATAAAAGAAAAGAAAAGATGGAGCAGTAGGGAAAACAATTGATAACATGAGCCACTCCAGAAGAAGAATTCAAATCACTATGAAACAAGAATAAGAATTATGTTATGCTTGTCCTTCATCAAGTTAAATTGATGAGAATCAACGAATTTCGCATACCACTTATTCTTCTTCAAAAGATTGGGGACAGAGGGAGATATGAGCACAAACTTGAAAAACTCTTCAACGAAGCACCGGAATAATTGAGAGACGAACGAAGATACAACAATTGAGAAGAATTTGAGGATGAAAGCTGAAAGGTGAGAACGAACAAGTCATCTGAAATGATGGCCTTCGGAGGATCGAGAATGAAAACAAATCTGAAATGCACCAGATAGATATGGAAAGAATTCTCATGATTGGAAACAACTGAGAAGATAACACGAAGCTGAGATGACAATTTTGAAAGAATTTACAAGATTTGAGAGAAACACTCCTTCGGTCTTCCAAGCTGGGAATGATGAGAAGGAACACCACTAGAATAACTAAGACACTCCAAAATAAGAACAACGAAAAGTTGAGCCAATGATGAAATAAATTTTAAGCGATCTTGAGGAAGGAATATGACTGATGGGATTCATACTTACGTCATAATTGTAAAGAATTAGAGATCTCTGGAAAAAGATTAGAAGAGCCAGATAAGATCCTGGGAAAAATCCTCTGGGTTATGGGCCCACTCAAAGAAACACCGTTGAAAATATTGCTCAGAAAGAGAGATATTGCACCAGTACAATGAAAACTTGATGTGGTTGGGAACCTAAAAATAATTGAAAGGATTGAAAACAAGAAACTTCTGAGATATCGTGAACACTCCGGATAGAATGGAGAGAGATGAAAAAACACACACGAAAGACATTAATAAGAATTTCCAACACGGGGAAGCACTTAAACTAATGAAAGGATATGATGAACACCGAAATCTTGAATTGAATTCACCAAAGAAGAAAACAAGAATTAAGAAATGATGAACCCGAAACTCCTGAGAACCTTCACAACAATCACCGGAAACAACACAGAAGATAAGATAGCGGAAGCAACACTGAAAAGAAGGCACTAGGATGATAATCTAATCAGTGAAGAAAAGGGTGGGAGGGCGGGGAAAACAAAGACAACTTGGGACAGATGAGATGAACTCTGGAAAGAAATGAGAGATTGATCTTGCAAATCTTGAAGAAGATTGAATTCACTTGAAGAGAAGCACACCGATAGAAAAACAATCTAACATGAAGACTCAAGTTGAGAAAAATTGAAAAGACAACTTGATTGAGCAAACAAATCAGCATTCCCATAAAAATATGAGAACATCTCTTGGAAAATATATGAAATCACCATTTGACATTGAAGCAACTCGAATTACCATATTCCAGCAAACAAAGGATGAGGCTTGCAAATTAGCCACAACAAACTTATGATAGAGATTCCGCTTGATATTTTCGTGGACAAGATCGCACAAGCTCTATCCTATAGTAGCCATCATGGACAAGGCAGTGCACACGACATACGAAGCGTCCCCGAGTCGTAGCAAGCTACAAGGACTCTTTAAGACACAACGAGAACCGTTGTAAGACGACCATGAACAAACTAATCCACCAGATGTCGAACCCCAACCTCACATCATGCATCTCTTGAAAGATTGTCCTATAAGTAACTACTTGAATTCCCACCTAAGAACTCCCGAAATTTTTTGGTCATGCATTCGGGTCCACGGATACAAGGAGTAAAATCTATCACTCAACTCCTAGCAATAACACTACTCTTCCAGTGTATCACATCCGTCAACACATAACCAAAGATCTCGGAAACTCATCTATCTCACACCCTCGTAATCACAATGATACTAAGTATGGCGGTACCCCCGAACTCTTTACACCAGTATTGGGGATGCCGGGCTTATCTTGACACTACTAGTATTGAAGCAATTTCGAACATCCTCCGTCCTGAGATACTAAGAAATCTGAATGATAACGATGGGCTCAAGAATCCCCTGGAGCTCAATTCCCCGGAATAAAATCAACACAACAGGAGGCACCAAGTCAGAACTCTGTCACATCGACATCATATAGATTCCAAAAATATCCGCGTGATCCTAAAAAAATTGAGTGAGAAGAGGAGTAGAATTATAATTATTACGTCAAGATTCCTCACCAGAGCATAGAAGAGGAGAAAAAAGAACCCTACTCTCCAATATATAACTAGACTCAAAGCAGTTTTTCACTAGACTCGACTCGGCCAAGTTTGATCAATCAAGGGGGCTCCTAGGTCGGTACTGCTCTGATACCAACTTGTAACGCCCAACATGCGGTTCTGTCCTTATTTTGGCGCGAGGGCCTCGACAGGGATAGAAACGCATCTCGTCCTTTCGCAAGAATGGATATCGTTACAAGTACGTATACTGAAAATATGAGTATAAGGAGTTAGCTTACACTCGCCACGAGCTACATCATTCACATTAATACACCAACATAATCAATCATCATGAAGAAGAGCAGGGTCCAACTATGGACGAAAACAAACGATAAAAGAATGACGTCCATCCTTGCTATCCCAGGCTGCTGGCTGGAACCCATCCTAGATTGATGAAGAAGAAGAAGAAGAAGAAGAAAAACTCCAAATAGCACAATCAGCACGCTCACGTCAAAGTAACTCTTTACTTGTACCTGCAACTAGTGTTGTAGTAGTCTGTGAGCCACAGGGGACTCTGCAATCTCATTTCCAAAGGTATCAAGACTAGCATAGCTTAATGTGTGAGGTATGGTTAAGTGGTGAGGCCGCATCAAGCGGCTAAGCATATCTTTGAGGTGGCTAATTTACGAGTAGAAGAATAAAAAGGGGGGTGATCTACGCATAGCGGACGTGAACTAGTGATGATCAACTGAATGACCCTAAACACCTACTTATGTCAGACATAACCCCACTGTGTCCTTGATCGGAAAAGGAGCTCACGAAAGAGACAGTCACGGTTACGCACTCAGTTGGCATGTTTTAATTTAATTAACTTCAAGTTTTCTAGAACCATATGTTAAACAAAGTTTCCAAGTTTGCCAGATAACCGCAGGCACGACTTTTCGAAAGATTTAACCCTGCAGGGGTGCTCCAACTAGTCCATCACAAACTACCACACGCTGCGACGGAATAACCTCGATCAGGGAAAACTTGTGATCTCCTCGGGTTCCTATTGGAAAACCTCAACCTCGAGATAACCCAAAGCATCCTCGGAATCCCTCACACAAGACACCCGAGAAAGGTAAAACAAGTCCAGCAAGGCCGCCCGGCCCGTCGACGATCCAGATAGGAGCCGCGTATCTCGTTCTCAGGACATGACAGATTGTCCAAACTTCCGGTAGGCCAATCACAGAGTTGCCCCTGGTAGCCACCGGCAGTTGACAGGTTGGGCCAACACTCATGCGGAGCACTGGCCCGGGGGGTTGATTAATTATCTACGGGGTGATCAAACCCTATGAATATTTTAGTTTGTTATTAAGCAAACAATACCAATGTTGGGCCTTGCCAAACGAGCTTTATCCCCAAAAAAGAAAGTCAAAGGGGTCCCCATAACAAACCCAAGCATGTTAGGAGCACTCATTTATGGATCGTAACACCGGTAGCCGAAACTAAGGTAGCAAAGGTGGAACAAAATACCAGGCTAGGAAGCCGAGCCTTCCACCTTTTACCAAGTATATAGGTGCATTAAATTAAGTAGCAATTATATGGTGATATAACAAGGAACCCATGTTATCACATGGAAGCAACTACACATGCAACTAGCAACGCTATCCAATGGTTAATCAAGCGGTAACATAGCCAATCAGTGGTTTGCTAGATTGTAGAAAGGTTGAAGGTTTTCATGGTAATGTTGGGAGGTTGATATTTAACAAGTGGTAGGCGGCGAGACATAACGATATAAATGAAACAACTATCATGACAATGATAGTAATGGTATCTAGGGAAATGATCATCTTGCCTGAGATCCTGCTTGGAAGAAGAACGACTCCGTGAAGCAGATGAAACGACGTAAATAAGACATTCATCAACATTCCGACACGCTTGCGGAACTCTATAGAGACAAAGCAAACCGAAAATAAGAATCAACACACGATATTCATCACAACACATGCACGACATGATGTAATTCACATATGATGCCTGATCAGTTTCAAATATGCAAGGCAGGACATGGCAATTGACAACTGTCAAACACCACACATTAAGTGAAGCTCAATATGCAACGAGTCACATATTGACGAAACTCCACGGTTAATTATTTAGTTCACTCCCATTTATTTAGATGACAATATTAAATGTTGTTAAACATGGCAAGGGGTGAAGCACAAATAATCTACCTATCTAAGCATTTTAAATGAGGCCGAAAACGACATATAGCATCTCCGAACTGACGCCAAGTGTCAACTTTGTAATCTGTCTAGATATGCCCTAACCACATTTTATGTTTGTTAAACGGCAAAGCAAAGTGGTTCACGTGATTCTACTCGTCGTTCTAGTCCCTTTACATATATGGCTCATCTCAAACGAAGCTACGGATAAATAACTACGAACTAAACTATTTCTATCACGTCGACACACAAACCGAAGCAAAACAACACACTAAACAACTTTAAACATGCATGAGAGCTGGTAAATCTTAATATATGCGAAATTCTACACGTTTTACATATCTAACTTATCGCGATCCGATGCACGGTTTATAAACTACGGCTTTTTAAAAATATGCATTTTATTAAAACCAAAAATTCCTCGGTTAGTTGAAAAATCGCAGAAAGCAATTTTCTTTGCTAATGGGCTGAATCTGCTACTGTGGCCTAAACAAGGGTACGGCGCAAGATAGTAAAAGACACACCAGGGCGCTGGTTCATATTTATGCCCTTCCATGGATAGATCTTGTTGTGTGCATAGGAATTTTTTTGTTTCCCACACAACTTCCCCAACACCGGCTTGAAGTAAAGGCCGAGATGAAGGAGTTTCCTTAAACTTGGGCAAATGGTGAATAACAGTTAGACTAGAATGTGGGTTGACAGTATGAATCAGAATCTCTTGTAACCCTAGGGGCTCAACCTATTATACAAAGGGAAACTCCTGGGATGAAAATACTAGGTTGCAATCTCTCGAGAGCTAGGTTAGCGATTCCGCACCCTTGTAATGGAGAACATCATCAATATCAATCAAGCAGGAAGTAGATCTTTACCTCCACCATGAGGGGCCTAACCTGGGTAAACTCGTGTCCTTCATTCCCGATCAACCACGTTCAAGCGACTACGTAGTTGTCATGGCTCCAAGACTTGGTCATTTCACGAGGACATCTGTCGTGACAAAACCACGACACTACTCGCTCGGGTTTAAATCTATTAGCAGATAGGAGTAGATCACTAGCCATGTGGTAGGAGTGGATCTATGAGTATGTGGTAGCATTTTTGACTGTTAATCTATGACATTTGACTAGATCATTGATGGCGCGCGTTGCCGCGCCCATCCATATCTTTAGTATAGTGATAGGAAAATTCATAAATATGTGGGTACATGGAATATGTATGTTCAATAAGAATTTTTTTTGCTTGGAATTTATGGACAACAAACTGAATATTGTGAATTAGCAAAACAGAGCACATGTAGTTAATTTAGCAGCATAATGTTTGTGTGGTTTTAAGACCAGTTACCAAAAATTTATTTTTACCTGCGAGGAGTGTTACCTACCACATCATATTGATGATATATAAAGCTACCATGCGGCTTCCATCAGAAGATTTCTGAAGTAGAATACCGAAAGGAAGAGACCATATTGATGAAACAGCATATGGTAGTGGAATACTAACAACCTCGCCTGCAACACAAAATGTTTATACTATAAGCACGAGAGTATTAAACAGTTCAGTGCTATGACATTCAGCGTTATAGTAAAACAGGATAGTCTTACAAGTTACATCATATATAGATAAAGTATCAACTTGAAGAACGCATAAAAGGGCATCACTAAGTGCCTCCATACGACACCAGCAGGCCTACATTTCAGGTTAGCATGGGAAAATGAGCACCTATTGTAAGAAGAATGATTACAATTCAGTTTTCATCACTAATTAAAAGTAGTGTGGAGTATAACTTAGTTGATGAGTATCTCCTTATGTAGTAGACAGTTTAACATTGCAAAAAAAATGAGGTGCAGAAGAAAAGTTAAATATATAAGTATGCTGGTAATAAAAAATGTCAAGTACATTGGAGGGGACATTGCATGAAGAACCACATCCAGCAGAGGGTTTGAGTATCAGTCATTACAAGTTCAGCTTTGTTATTTCTAATCGGACAAGAAATAAACAACTATATGGAAAAAATATAGGAAAACTGTAATTTGTTAAACAAGGAAGACAATAAAATCAACTTACCATTATGACTGTGTTTCGAAAAGCATATCTTTTGTGAACTCGAGAGCCATTACTCCATATAATCCTACAAGACAGGACAGACATAAACAGGTCTTACTGACTGTAAAAGAATTCAACATATACAAAATGCAAGACCAATTAGACTATAACAAGTCTATCTAAGTTTGGCATACATTTAATGCCATTGGAGCTCCATGAGACCTTGGTTGATGAGTTTCATCTAATTAACTGGAAACATGCAAATGAAATGGAAGAGATGCAAGCATGTATAGCAGCCTTTTGGTAGGATAGGCAAGGTTCATGCCACGCTTTTCGAAGAAATACATCACTGCACCACGCAAGCTCTTAGTGCTTGATTACCAAGTGCGGAAAAAAATGATTTGGTATTGGAAACAGGAAACCAGCCTGCTGGTGTTGAGACTGGTTATGCAGTCTGAATGCAAATCCTGAGACTGACTGCCACCGGTTCCATGACCTTGTTTGGTGAATGCGGGAGCTCCCGGACAGTTTAAAAACAAAACAATTTGGTGTTCTCAAAGAAGCCATAATAGAAAATGAAAAACAAAGCAATGGGGGGCTACGATTACCTAAACAGATTATGTAGCAAAGTGAGTGGAGTTCAACAATGACTAAGACCTAATTCTTCATTTCAAACTTCCCACCAGAATGTGCAGTCAGTAATGGGACAGAAGGGGGGCATACCGATTACCACGGATGAAGAGCAAGTGGTCGCCGTCCGCGCCAGAGGAGGAGGCGGCGGCCTCGTCAGGGGCGGGAGCCGGGGAGGCGGCGATCGAGGGGTCGAAGAGGAAGTAGTCGTAGTCCTGCAGCGGCCGCGCCTCGTGCCCCTCGCCGTCGGCCTCGGCGGCGGCGCAGTCGGGAGGCTGTTTCGCGACGAGTGGTCTTCGGGAGGATGCGAGGCGATGCCTAAATGGGCTTCGTGTGGTAGATGGCCCAATTAACCAGAGGCCTCGGCTTTTTCTTCCAGAATAGCTGCCCTTTAGGACAATTTGGCCTAGCTCACGGCCAGAAATTAATTGGACGGTTAGAAATATCCAAAGTACAATATCTAACGGTGGAAACTGCAGGTGGCCTGAGACGGCTCGTTAGGTGCAGTTTTACTGTCCTTTAGGACAATTTGGCCCAGCTTGCGGCTAGAAATTAATTGGACGGTTAGAAATATCCAAAGTACAATATCTAACGGTGGAAACTGCAGGTGGCCTGAGAGGGCTTGGTTTAGGTGCAGTTTTATTGTTCTAAATGTGGTGGTAGATAGCGGCAATGGATTGGTAGCATGCTAGGGTTTTGATTGTAATCTAATATCGACTTTGATAATACCATGGTAGATGTGGTACTAGCTTCTGAATCAGAGCATGTGTAGTATGCTAGTTTGCAAGCATGGCCAATATGTAGGTGTAGTAGTATGCTGAACTCCATGATATGCTTTGAGCTTGAAGATTAGTCATAGGGTGATGTGTTGAACTTCACGATCCATGTGTATTCTGCTTATTGTCCATGTGTAGTGGTCTTTCTTATTCTCCGTGTGTAGCGTGTTCCACTAGTCCTGATGCTAACACTTGTAGGGCATGAGTATCCTAGACTATTGCCAGTCCATTGTGATGTCCCAAACTTCTTGTAGTTCTATGTTGAAGCCTCCAACCAATGAGTACATGCCTAGGGATTCAAATATCTTAGAGGGGTTTGCTAGGCATCCAATATTCGTCCTAGCGGTGCCTAATGTTGTTGATGTTGTTGCACAAGGCAAATATGTCTAGGAGGGTGAACTAGAAGAAATGACGCTTGTTCTCGTCCAACTTTGTGATGTGTGAGATCATATCTAGTGGGTTAACGACTGAAACGGGATTCAAGGAGGTGCACTTGAACTTTGTTGCGAAACAATGTTAGAGATGTGTGGCCAAGAGGTCACCTCGACCTAGGTATACAACCACCTCAGGAAGTGGAGAGCTAGGTGGATCAAATAACCGGCTCAGAGACCCTGTGGATGCGCAACGGGATCAGGGCACAAAAATACGATCTAGTTGGAGTTAGAGGCCTAGCAAGGTCACACCAACATACCACATGTTTAACCTTCTCTAATATGCCAATCGCAACTAACCATGTTGTGTTATTTCTTAGGACCACCCTGCTACTTGTAAAGCTGCGTTAGGATTTCCCGAAGAGGAAGGGTGAAGCAATATAGTAGCGGTAAGTATTTCTCTTAGTTGAGAACTAAGATTTACCTAACTAATAGGATAATTAAGGCAAACTCCCGTCGTCAACACCCACACACACAAAACCAAACCCTTGCACTCAACGTGGGTAAGAGGGTTGTCGATCCGATTGGACTCTCTATCTAACAAGTAGGATAATTAAGGCGAACTCTCGTCTTCAGCACCTACACACACAAAACCAAACGCTTGCACCCAACGTGTGCAAGAGGGTTGTAAACCCCCTTGGACTCGTTACTTGCAAGGATTAATTCTAATAGAGATAGATATATAAAAGTAAAAGTAAATAAAAAGTAATAAAAGGCAGCAGGGTTTTTAGGTTTTGAGAAAATTGATTAACTAGACCCGGGGGCCATAGTTTTCACTAGAGGCTTCTCTCTCGAAAGCAAAGCATACGGTGGGTAGACAAATTACTATTTGCCAATTGATACGAAAGTGCATAGTTATGATGTTATTCACAACAATGATCGTGTATATAGGCATCACGTCCATAAAAATTAGACCGAAACGATTCTGCATCTACTACTATTACTCAACTTCGAGAGTGCTTGTATGCTTGCCTCTCTAGATACTAAGTTCATGCAAACACAGTAATGCTTGGAGCAAGGTGACATGACGTACACAAAGTAAACCCAATCAATATGAATAAACACCATCGTTTTATCCTTAGTAACAACAATAAAAATACATGTCTTATCCTTAGTAGCATACTTGTAAACAATGATGAATGGTGGCTTTGCCACAAATATTATGTCAGCTCTGTATGATCATGCAAAGAAATATAATGAGGAACACACAAGTCATACGATGAAACAGTGGAAGTTGCATGACAATATATCTTGGAATTCCTATTCCTTAGACTCTCAAAAAGATTTAAGTGAATCATGAGAGTGCAAATAGTTTTTTAAATATAACCACTTCCATGCTCTAAAAGATATAAGTGAAACACTCGAGCAATTGCCTAGCACAAAATATATAAGTGAAGCAGATAGAGTATTCTAACAAATTATGATGAAAATGTGTCTCTATTGATAAGTGTGTGTCCAGAAAACCATGATTGAGTAAAACTAAAATAAAACCAACTATGATACACGACGCTTCAAGCAAAACTCATATCATGTGATGAATAAAAATATAACTCCAAGTGACATACCGATAGATTGTAGACAAAAGAGGGGATGCCATCCGGGCATCCCCAATCTTAGACGCTTGGGGATTCCTTGAATATTACCTTGAAGTGACTTGTTCATAACCAAGCTTAGGGTCTTGCTACTCCTAATTCCTTCATCCATTGTTATCTCACCCAAAACTTGAAAACTTGAGCACACAAAACTCCACAGAAACCTCGTGAGATCCGTTAGTATAATGAACATATCATAACTTTAGGTACTATTATAATTTGATTGAAATTTCATTATTGTATAATAGGTATTGTATTCTAACTTCTCCCTGACTTATACCCCCTGATATAGTCCATGGCATCATCAAAACAAGCAAATATGGAAGAAAAAACAAAATCTGTCTAAAACAGAACAATCTGTAATGATCTATAAGAAAACCATACTTCTGTAACTCCGAAAATTCTGATAAATTATGAGCACTTGGGAAATTTGTATAAAAATACTGTGTAAAAACCATATAAAAAATATATTCCAGTAAAATATAAGAAATTCTTTACTTGGCGCAAAAGTTTCTATTTTCGCATAGGATCAATTCTATTATCATCCAAATCATCCCAAAGGCTTTACTTGGCACAAACACTAGTTAAAATAGAACCCACGTTATTAATGATTTCCTATTAGGATGAGTCCTCTCAATGATTTTAATGGAAGAAAAAACAGAACCCACGTTATTAATGATTTCCTCCAACTTACCAATCCTAGACGGACTTTGCTATAATCCTATATACCTACGAGATTCATCCCTACTATCTTATTTATTTTAACATGCAATCTATCCACATCATCAAGTAGGTCCATCATGTAAAAACTCTTCCCACTAACTCTTCATGCACATGCTGCCGCATAAATCTTCATATGCATGCAACCTATCACAAATAACCATTAACTTTTTTGTGTGCCCTCTCAAGCAAGTACATGATTCTAGGTTTCTTTTGCAATCTATATACATCTTGACTTCACACGATCCATTCCAAACGTCCAACATGAGTCCTCATTCAACCATTTGGTTAGACTTCACATGTTGTTTATGTGACTGTCTGATTTTGAAATCCCGAACACCCATATTCTTCATTCCCATTCTCTTGCGCTTCATGTCCATGTTTTTATCCTACAGACCATAGACTTGCTCAAGATGTCTTCATTCCCTCAAAACTCGGTGTTGCAAGAAACCTTTCTAATGATGCTAAGCTTCACCTGACGATGAAGCATCCATTGTTGCACACTACACAAGAAAAATAAAAAGAATTAGAGCTACCTGGTATATTACGGTGAATTGGTGCAATACACTACACACGATTGATCCCGTGAGAAGCATGATTTACTCAATAGCGCGCCTCATGAATTACAAGAAAATTATATATATAGAAAAATAAATTATGAGTAAACTCGCATTTTATTTTTTATGCGACCAGTTTTATTGAATGCACATCTATAGTTTCTATCATTGCTTTAGGTTTAGCCAAGGGTGGAGATGTCTCCACTATCTCTACTCAACGTTGTTTTCATCACATATCACATCGCCTATATATTGTCAAGTTAATAAATTAACAGAACAAAAATCATACTCATTTTTGGATTTTCATTTAAAAAAATAGATGTTCACTCTAAACAATATTTCTTTCAAAAAAGTCAACATCAATTATACTATGTTTCATGAATTTTGTCATGTTTTGAAACATAAAATTATTTGTTAACAATTCCGGCAGCAATGCACGGTCTATCATCTAGTTCCTAATTAATTATTGGCTCCTTACCTTTTAGCATCTTTAAAGTGGTTCCTATTTTTGAGCCAAGAAGATTGACTTGATTATGAATTATTTGTCTAAATTTTCAATATGCTCAATAGTAGGCATCTTATTTTCAGTGATTTCAAGCCTACACATAACATGCTCCAAAGTTGATGTTGTTTCATTAAAAGTGATAGACGGTGTTCCCACAAGCTTTCCCATAGCATTAAAAGCATCAACAGGGTCACTACTCAAGAAATTCACTGCGGTAAAAGTGTCAGGTATGAACCTATACCATGTAGTATTACCCATATAAAAATTGGGAAAAAGAACAATAGTAGATTGCTTACGGATTGATCTATTTTGAGCATCGCAAATTCTATACCAAGCATCTTTTAAAATTTCTCCTACCCTTTGTTTAAAATTAAGCACCTCCTTCTTGGGAGTACAAGCAACAAGAAAAGAACTAGCCATAGTGGCAAAGCAAGTAAACTAGCAAAAAGAAATATTTTTGTGTTTTTGATTTTTTTTTGTAACAAATAAATATAAAAAGACAAGTAAGAGTAGAACAAGTGATTAATAATGTGTGTGAAAGAACCTGATGAGAATTTGATGATGTCTCTCCGGTAACAGCGCGAGAAATTCATCCTATTACTTCTGAGTTGTGTTGCATTTTTCCTCGAAGAGGAAGGGCGAAGCAATATAGTGGCGGTAAGTATTTCCCTCACTAGAGAACCAAGGTTTATCGAACCAATGGGATAATTAAGGTAAACACTCGTCGTGATCACTTACACACACAAAATCAAACGCGGGCAGGACAGTTGTAATCCCCTTGAACACGTATAAGTAAAAGTAAATCAAAAGTAAGAAAAGGCAGCGAGATTTTTAGGTTTTTAGCAAATTGATTAAGTAGACCTCGGGGCTATGGTTTTCGCTAGAGGCTTATCTCTGAAAGCAAAACATAATGTGGGTACACAAATTACCGTTTGGCAATTGATAGAGAAGTGCATAATTTTGATATTATTCATGTCAATTACCGAAACGAATCTATGTTTACTACTATTACTCTACATCGAGAGTGCTTCGATGCTTGCCTCTCTAGGTATTAAGTTCATGCAAAGAGAGTAATGACTGGATCAAGGTGACATGATGTAGACAGAGTAAACCCAATCAATATGAATAAACCCATCGTTTTATCCTTAGTAGCAACAATAAAAATATGTGTCTTGTCCCCTTCTTTCACTAGGATATAGTGCACCGCAAGATTTAGCACACTACAACGCACCATCCGACTGAAGATAAATAAATCTAGTTGCCAAACCAAACATAAAGATCATAGAAAAATGCAAAGTTGCAACAACCATGCATAATAGAATTCCGGGAAGACTCGATTAGTTTCAACGAATATGTTGAAAATATGCCCTAGAGGCAATGATAAATAGTTATTATTATATTTCCTGTTTAAAGATAATCGTTTATTATCCATGCTATAATTGTATTGAATGAAAACATAGATACATGTGTGGATACATAGACAAAACAATGTCCCTAGCAAGCCTCTAGTTGGCTAGCCAGTTTATCAATGATAGACAAGGTTTTCTGGCTATATGCAAGTGTTGTCACTTGATAACTACATCACATCATTAGGAGAATCATGTGATGGACTAGACCCAAACTATGAATGTAGCATATTGATCGTGTCGTTTTATTGGTATTGTTTTCTGCGTGTCAAGTATTTGTTCCTATGACCATGAGATCATATAACTCACTGGCACCGCAGGAATACCTTGTGTGCATCAAACGTCGCAATGTAACTGGGTGACTATAAAGGTGATCTAGAGGTATCTCCGGAGGTGTCCGTTGAGTTAGTATGGATCAAGAATGGGATTTGTCACTTCGTGTGATGGAGAGGTATCTCGGGGCCCACTCGGTAATACAACATCACAGACAAGCCTTGCAAGCAATGGGACTAAGTGTAAGTCACGGGATCTTGTATTACGGAACGAGTAAAGAGAGTTGTCGGTAACGAGATTGAAATAGGTATGCGGATACCGACGATCAAATCTCGGGTAAGTAACATACCGAAGGACAAAGGGAATGACATACGGGATTATATGAATCCTTGACACTAAGGTTCAACCGATAAGATCTTTGGACAATATGCAGGATCCAATATGGTCATCCAGGTCCCGCTATTGGATATTGACCGAGGAGTGTCGCGGGCCATGTCTACATAGTTCTCGAACCCGTAGGGTCTGCACACTTAAGGTTCGATGATGTTTTAGTATAGTTGAGTTATATGTGTGGTTACCGAATGTTGTTCGGAATCCCGAATGAGATCACGGACGTCATGAGGGTTTCTGAAATGGTCCGGAAACAAAGATTAATATATAGGATAGTTTCATTTGGTCACCGGAAAGTTTTGGGCAATTCCAATAGTGTATCGGGAGTGACGAATAGGTTCCCGGTGTTCACCGGGAGGAGCCCACCCACCCGGGAGTGAGCCCAAGGCCCTAGGGTGGCGCCACAAGTCCTTAGTGGGCTGGTGGAGTCAGCCCAAGGAGTCCATGGCGCCACATAAGAAAATACCAAAAAGAAAAGAAAATGAAAAAGGAAAGAGGGAGGTGGGAAGGAAGAGGAGGACTCCTCCTTCCCAAACCAAATTGGAGGAGGAGTTCTCCTCCTCCTGGCGGCCGGCGCACCCTTGAGGCCTTGTGCCTCAAGGCTAGCCCCTCCCCCTCCCTCCTATATATAGTGGTGGTTTAGGGCTTTTTGAGACACAACTTTGCCACATGCAACTCTAGCCTATACCACACAGTTTCACCTCTAGATCGGATTTCTGCGGAGCTCGGGTGGAGCCCTGCACGAGTAGAACATCACCACCACCGGAGCGCCGTCACGCTACCGGAGAACTCATCTACTTCTCCGTCTTGCTTGCTGGATCAAGAAGGTCGAGATCATCGTTGAACTGTACGTGTGCTGAACGCGGAGGTGCCGTCTGTTCGACACTAGATCGGAACGGATCGTGGGACGGATCGCGGGACGGTTCGTGGGACGGTTTGAGGGACGTGAAGACATTCCACTATATCAACCGCATTTATTAACACTTCCTGCTATGCGATCTACAAGAATACGTAGATCCAATCTCCACTTGTAGATGGACATCACCATGATAGGTCTTCGTGTGCGTAGGAATTTTTTTGTTTCCCATGCAACATTCCCCATTAGTGGATCATGAGCTAGGTTCATGCGTAGATGTTATCTAGAGTAGAACACAAATGGTTTTGTGGACGGTGATGTTCGATTTGTTGCCCTCCTTTGTCTTTTCTCGATTCGGCGGTATTGTTGGATTGAAGCGGCCCGGACCGACATAACCCGTACGCTTACGAGAGACTGGTTTCATCGATTGACATGCAACCTCGTTGCATAAAGATGACTGGTGGGTATCGGTTTCTTCAACTTTAGTTGAATTGGTTTTGACCGAGGCGGTCCTTGGAGAGGTTAAATAGCAATTTGCACATCTCTGTTGTGGTTTTTGCGTAAGTAAGATGCGATCATACTACATACCCATAGCAGCCACATAAAACATGCAACAACAAATAAGAGGACGTCTAACTTGTTTTTGCAGGGTATGCTTGTGATATGATATGGCCAATGATGTGATGTGATATATTGGATGTATGAGATGATCATGTTGTAATAGTTAATATCGACTTGCACGTCGATGCTACGACAACCGGCAGGAGCCATAGGGTTGTCTTTAAATTATCGTTTGTGTTTGCAGATGTGTTTACCATATTGCTAGGTTGTAGCTTTAGTAGTAATAGCATTGATAGCACGACAACCTCGATGGCGACACGTTGATGGAGATCATGATGATGGAGATCATGGTGTGGCGCCGGTGACAAGAAGATCATGCCGGTGCTTGAGTGATGGAGATCAAGAAGCACAAGATGATGGCCATATTATGTCACTTATGAATTGCATGTGATTTTAATCCTTTTATGCACCTTATTTTGCTTAGATCGATGGTAGCATTATAAGGTGATTCCTCACTAAAATTTCAAGACAAAGTTGTGTTCTCCCCGACTGTGCACCGTTGCGACAGTTCGTCGTTTCGAGACACCACGTGATGATCGGGTGTGATAGACTCAACGTTCACATACAACGGGTGCAAAACAGTTGCACGCGGGAACACTCGGGTTAAACTTGACGAGCCTAGCATGTCTAGACATGGCCTCGGAACACATGAGACCGAAAGGTCGAGCATGAATCGTATAGTTGATATGATTAGCATAGAGATGCTTACCAGTGAAACTATTCTCAACTCGCGTGATGATCGGACTTCAGTTAGTGAATTTGGATCATGTACCACTCAAATGACTAGAGAGATGTACTTTTTGAGTGGTAGTTTAGCAAGTAATTTGATTAGTTAAACTCTAATTATCTTGAACATAGTCTAAGTCCACTTTGAAATATTTGTGTTGTAGATCAATGGCTCACACGACAGTCACTCTGAATTTTAATACGTTCCTAGAGAAAGCTAAGTTGAAAGATGATGGAAGCAACTTTGTAGACTGGGCTCGTAATCTTAAGTTGCTCCTGCAAGCTGGGAAGAAGGATTATGTCCTTAATGCTGCGCTAGGAGATAAACCACCCGCTACAGCTGATCAAGATGTTAAGAGCGATTGGTTGACACGTAAGGAGGACTACTCAGTAGTTCAATGTGCAGTCTTGTATGGCTTAGAACCGGGACTTCAACGTCGCTTTGAGCGTCATGGAGCATATGAGATGTTCCAGGAGTTGAAGTTTATCTTTCAGAAGAACGCCTGGATCGAGAGGTATGAGACCTCCGATAAATTCTATGCTTGCAAGATGGAGGAGAATTCGTGTGTCAGTGAACATGTGCTCAAAATGTCTAGTTACTCAAAATGTCTAGTTACTCAAACCGTCTAGCTGAGCTGGGGATTGAACTCCCGCAGGAGGCTATCACTAACAGAATTCTTCAATCTCTGACACCAAGCTACAAGAGCTTTGTGTTGAACTATTACATGCAAGGGATGAACAAGTCACTCGGCGAGTTATCCCCGATGCTGAAAGTCGCAGAGTGAGAACTCCGGAAAGAGCATCAAGTGTTGATGGTCAATAAGACCACTAGTTTCAAGAGAAACGACAAAGGCAAGAAGGGTAACTCCAAGAAGAGTGGCAAACCTGTTGCCAATCCGACGAAGAAACCCAAGGTTGGACCTAAGCCTGAAACAGAGTGTTATTATTGCAAGGGACTCGGTCACTGGAAGCGCAACTGCCCCAAGTATCTGGCTGATAAGAAGGCGACCAAGGAAAAATCAGGTATATTCGATATACATGTTATTGATGTGTACTTAACCAACTCTCGTAGTAGTGCTTGGGTATTCGATACCGGTTCTGTTGCTCATATTTGCAACTCAAAACAGGAACTGTGGAATAAGAGAAGGTTGGCGAAAGATGAAGTGACGATGCGCGTGGGAAATGGTTCCAAGGTTGATGCAATCGCCGTCGGCACAGTTTCACTTCAGTTACCAGCAGGATTAGTTATGAACTTAAATAATTGTTATTTAGTGCGTGCGTTAAGCATGAACATTATATCTGGATCTTGTTTATTGCGAGACGGTTACTCGTTAAAGTCACAGAATAATGGTTGTTCTATTTCTATGAGTAATATCTTTTATGGTCATGCACCCAATGTGAGAGGATTGTTCATATTGATTCTTGATAGCGATGATACACATATACATAATACCAAAAGATTTAGAGTTAACAATGATAGCGCCATGTTTATGTGGCACTACCGCTTAGGTCATATTGGTGTAAAGCGCATGAAGAAACTCCATTCTGATGGACTTTTGGAGTCACTTGACTTTGATTCACTTGACACGTGTGAACCATGCCTCATGGGAAAGATGACTAAGACTCCATTCTCCGGAACAATGGAGCGTGCAAGTGACTTTTTGGAAATCGTACATACCGATGTGTGCGGACCGATGAGTGTGGAGGCGCGCGGCAGATATCGTTATTTTCTCACCTTCACTGACAGTTTGAGTAGATATGGTTATGTCTACTTGATGAAGCACAAGTCTGAAACGTTTGAGAAGTTCAAGCAATGTCAGAGTGAAGTTGAAAATCATCGTAACAAGAAGATCAAGTTCCTACGTTCTGATTGTGGGGGTGAATATCTGAGTTTCGAGTTTGGTGCTCACGTAAGACAATGTGGAATTGTTTCACAGTTGACACCGCCTGGAACACCACAGCGTAATGGTGTGTCCGAACGTTGTAATCGTACTTTGTTAGAAATGGTGCGATCTATGATGTCTCTTACCGATTTGTCGTTATCGTTTTGGGGTTATGCATTAGAGACAGCTACATTCACTTTAAATAGGGCACCATCAAAATCCATTGAGACGACACCATACGAACTGTGGTATGGCAAAAGACCAAAGTTGTCGTTTCTTAAAGTTTGGGTATGTGATGCTTATGTCAAAAAGCTTCAGCCTGAAAAGCTGGAACCCAAAGCGGAAAAGTGTGTCTTCATAGGTTACCCAAAAGAGACAGTTGGGTATACCTTCTATCTCAAATTCGAGGGCAAAGTGTATGTTGCTAAAAACAGAGCTTTTCTTGAGAAGGAGTTTCTCTCAAAAGAATTGAGTGGGAGGAAGATAGAACTTGATGAGGTTGTCGAACCTCTAATCTCTTTGGATGGTGGCGCAGGGCAAGGGGAAACCCCTGCCATTGCGACACCGATTGAGGAGGAAGTTGATGATGATGATCATGAAACTTCGGATCAAGTTCCTGTCGGACCTCGCAGGTCAACAAGATCATGTACTGCTCCTTAGTGGTATGGTAATCTTGTCTTATCAATTATGTTGTTAGACAACAATGAACCTGCGAATTATGAAGAAGCAATGGTGGGCCCGGATTCCAACAAATGGTTGGAGGCCATGAAGTCCGAGATAGGATCCATGTACGAGAAAAAAGTGTGGACTTTGGAAGTGTTTGAAATATGCCCTAGAGGCAATAATAAAATGGTTATTATCATATTTCCTTGTTCATGATAATCATCTATTGTTCATGCTATAATTGTATTAACAGGGAACAGTAATACATGTGTGAATACATAGATCACAATGTGTCCCTAGCAAGCCTCTAGTTGGCTAGCTCGTTGATCAATAGATGATCATGGTTTCCCGATCATGGACATTGGATGTCATTGATAACGGGATCACATCATTGGGAGAATGATGTGATGGACAAGACCCAATCCTAAGCACAACACTAGATCGTATTGTTCGTATGCTAAAGCTTTTCTAATGTCAAGTGTCTTTTCCTTCGACAGTGAGATTGTGCAACTCCCGGATACCGTAGGAGTGCTTTGGGTGTATCAAACGTCACAACGTAACTGGGTGACTATAAAGGTGCACTACGGGTACCTCTGAAAGTATCTGTTGGGTTGGTACGAATCGAGATCGAGATTTGTCACTCCGTGTGATGGAGAGGTATCTCTGGGACCACTCGATAGAACATCATCATGAGCTCAATGTGACTAAGGAGTTAGTCACACGATGACGTGCTACGGAACGAGTAAAGAGACTTACCGGTAACGAGATTGAACAAGGTATAGGTATACCGACGATCGAATCTCGGGCAAGTTCTATACCGACAGACAAAGGGAATTGTATATGGGATTGATTGAATCCTTGACATCGTGGTTCATCCGATGAGATCATCGTGGAACGTGTGGGAGACACCATGGGTATCCAGATCCCGCTGATGGTTATTGGACGGAGAACGTCTCGGTCATGTCTGCATGCTTCCCGAACCCGTGGGATCTACACACTTAAGGTTCGATGACGCTAGGGTTGTAGGGAAATGTTATACGAGGTTACCGAAAGTTGTTCGGAGTCCCGGATGAGATCCCGGACATCACGAGGAGCTCCGGAATGGTCCGGAGGTAAAGATTGATATATAGGATGGATGGTTTTGGACACCGGAAATGTTTCGGGCGTCACCGGTAACGTACCGGGACCACCGGGACCACCGAAAATGGTCCCGGGGGTCCACCGGGAGGGGCCACCTGGCCCAAGAGGTAGCATGTGCCAAAAGGGGGAGGGCAACCAGCCCAAAGTGGGCTGGTGCGCCTCCCACAAGAGGCCCAAGGCGCAGGAGGGAGAGAAGGGGGGGAACCCTAGGCGCTGGTGGGCCTAAGGCCCATCTAAGGGGTGCGCCACCCCCTCCCCCTACCCTAGCCGCCGCACCTCCCATCTGGGGGGGGCTGCCGCACCACCTAAGGGATGAAGCAGCCCGGACCGACCTTACACGTACGCTTACGTGAGACTGGTTCCACCGACAGACATGCACATCATGCATAAAGGTGGCTAGCGGGTGTCTGTCTCTCCTACTCTAGTCGGATTGGATTTGATGAAAAGGGTCCTTATGAAGGGTAAATAGCTTTGGCATATCATCGTTGTGGCTGCCACGTAGGTAAGAAGGCGTTCTTGCTAGAAACCCAAATCAGCCACGTAAAACTTGCAACCACATTTAGAGGACGTCTAACTTGTTTTTGCAGGGTTTGACATGTGATGCGATATGGCCAAAGTTGTGATGTTACATGTATGATGTATGAGATGATCATGTTATTGTAATAGGTTTCACGACTTGCATGTCGATGAGTATGACAACCGGCAGGAGCCATAGGAGTTGTCTTAATTTATTGTATGAGATGCAACGCCATGTGCTTACTACTTTTACTTCATTGCTAACGGTTAGCTATAGTAGTAGTGATAGTAGTAGTTGGCGTGACAACTTCACGGAGACACGGTGATGGAGATCATGGTGTCACGCCGGTGACAATGATGATCATGCGATGCCTGAAGATGGAGATCGAAAGAGCAAAGATAATAATGGCCATATCATGTCACTATATGATTGCATTGTGATGTTTATCATGTTTTTCATCTTATTGATTAGAACGGCGGTAGCATAATAAGATGATCCCTCTTAAAATTTCGAGAACATATTCCCCTAAGTGTGCACCGTTGCGAAGGATCGTTGTCTCGAAGCACCACGTGATGATTTACACACGCGAAACACCTAGGTTGACTCGACGAGCTTAGCATGTACAGACATGACCTCGAATACAAGAGACCTAAAGATCGAACATGAGTCGCATGGTTGAATACGATCAACATGAAGTTGCTCACCATGGTGACTAGTCCGTCTCACGTGATGATCGGACACGGGTTAGTCAGCATGGATCATGCATCACTTAGATGACTAGAGGGATGTCGATTTAAGTGGGAGTTCATACTTAATTTGATTAAATGAACATAATTGTCATGAACTTAGTCTAAAAGTTGTCTTTATCAATATTGTAGATGGCCAACGTCAACCTCAATTTCAACGCATTCCTAGAGAAAAACAAGCTGAAAGATGATGGTAGCAACTATGTGGACTGGGTCCGCAACTTGAAGCTCATCCTTGAAGCAGCTAAAAAGGCTTATGTCCTTGATGCGCCGCTAGGTGACCCTCCTGCTCCCGCAGCATCCCAGGACATTCTGAACGTCTGGCAAACGCGGAGTGATGACTACTCTCTCGTTAGGTGTGGCGTGTTATACAGTTTGGAAACGGGGCTCCAAAGGCGTTTTGAGCCACACGGTGCATATGAGATGTTCCAAGAGCTGAAACTAGTTTTTCAAGCTCATGCCCGTGTGGAGAGATATGAAGTCTCCAACAAGTTCTTTAGCTGTAAGATGGAGGAGAACAGTTCTGTCAGTGAGCACATACTCAAAATGTATGGGTTACACGGTCGTCTGACTTCACTTGGAGTCGAACTTCCGGATGATGCTATAATTGACAGAATCCTCCAGTCTCTCCCACCAAGCTATAAAGGTTTTGTGCTGAACTACAACATGCAAGGGATGGAGAAGACCATTCTCGAGTTGTACTCGATGCTCAAGTCTGCAGAAGTAGAAATCAAGAAAGAGCATCAAGTGTAGATGGTCAACAAGACCACTAGTTTCAAGAAGGGCAAGGGTAAGAAGAACTTCAAGAAAGACGGCAAAGCCGTTGCCGCGCCCGGTAAGGCAGATGCCGGGAAGAAGAAAAAGAATGGACCCAAGCCTGAGACTGGGTGCTTCTATTGCAAGGGAAAAGGTCACTAGAAGCGGAACTGCCCCAAGTACTTAGCGGACAAGAAGGCCGGCAACGTTAAAGGTATATGTGATATACATATTATTGATGTGTACCTTACCAGCGCGCGTAGTAGCTCCTGGGTATTTGATACCGGTGTTGTTGCTCACATTTGCAACTCAAAACAGGAACTGTGGAATAAGCGAAGACTGGCCAAGGACGAGGTGACGATGCGCGTCGGGAATGGCTCCAAGGTCGATGCGATCGCCGTCGGCACGCTACCTCTACGTCTACCATCGGGATTAGTTTTAAACCTTAATAATTGTTATTCAGTACCAGCTTTGAGCATGAATATTGTATCAGGGTCTTTCTTAATGCGATACGGCTACTCATTTAAGTTAGAGAATAATGGTTGTTCTATTTATATGAGTGATATGTTTTGTGGTCATGCTCCGCTGGTGAATGGTTTATTCTTGATGAATCTGGATCGTGATGTTACACATATTCATAGTGTGAGTACCAAGAGATGTAAAGTTGATAATGATAGTCCCACATACTTGTGGCACTGCCGCCTTGGTCATTGATATCCCACAAGCGTATGGGATCGCAGCAGTTTTCGAGGGTAGAGTATTCAACCCAAATTTGTTGGTTCGCCAAGGGAAGCGAAAGAATATTTTCTAGTATTAGCAGCTGAGTTTATCAGATTCAACCACACCTGAAAGATTAGTGTCTGCAAGCAAAGTATCAGTAGCAAAGTAGTATGATAGCAACGGTGCCAGAAATGATCTGTTGAAGGCAGACTATTCCTAATTGTTGTAACAATGGCGCCTGTAAAGAGCACGTGGACGGGGAACAATTCTTCCCAGGCAACAACTCCAGAAAAGTCTTGCAACAAGTAGCAGCGAAGTAGCAAGGAACAACAGTAGCAGCAGCAGCAAAGTGACAGCAGCAGCAAGTAACAACAGAGTAACAACAGTAGCAGCAGCAAAGTGGCCCAATCCCTTTTGTAGCAAGGGACAAGCCATGACAAAGTAACATAGCAAGAACCAGTAGTAAATGACTCGTAGGCAGTGAATCGATGATGGATGAGTATGACAGATGTGATTCATCATGTAACAGCTATAACACAGAGAGATATGTAACTAACTCCCGTTCGTCAATCTAATGTAGGCATGTATTCCCTATGTAGTCATACGTGCTTAGGGAAAAGAACTTGCATGACATCTATTGTCCATCCCTCCCGTGGCAGCGGGGTCCTAATAGAAACTACGGGATATTAAGGTTCTCCTTTTAATAAAGAACCGGACCAATGCATTAACACGCGGTGAATACATGAACTCCTCATACAATGGTCATCTCCGGGAGTGGTTCCGGCTATTGTCACTCCGGGCTTGCCTGGTCATAACACATAGTAGGTGACTACAACTTGCAAGATAGGATCTAAAACACACATATATTGGCGACAACATAATAGGTTCAGATATGAAATCATGGCACTCGGGCCCTAGTGACAAGCACTAAGCATAGCCAAGTAGTAGAAACATCAATCTAGAACATAGTGGATACTAGGGATCAATCCCCGTCAAAAACTAACTCGATTACATGATAGATCTCATCCAACTCATCACCGTCCAGCAAGCCTACGATGATATTACTCACGAACGATGAAGAGCATCATGGAATTGTCGATGGAGAAAGGTTGATGATGACGATGGCGACGATTTCCCCTCTCCGGAGGCCGAAACGAACTCCAGATCTTCCCTCGAGATGAAGAACAGGATGTGGCGGCGCCTCCGTATCGCAAAACGCAATGAAACCTTCTCTCTATTTTTTTCAGGCGAAACGGAAGATATAGAGCTGAGATTGGGGGCGGTGGTGCCACGTGGGCCCCACAATTCTGCACGGCGCGACCTAGGGGGGCGGCCGTGGCCTGTGGGCTTGTGGCCCACTGGCATGCCCCCTCCGGTGGATCTTTGCGCAGGTATTTTTCTTTTATTCCAGAAAAAATCTCCGTGAATTTTCAGGACATTCCGAGAACTTTTATTCTGCACAAAAACAACACCATGGCAATTCTGCTGAAAACAGCGTCAGTCCGGGTTAGTTCCATTCAAATCATGCAAATTAGAGTCCAAAACAAAAAGAGTTCGAAAAAGTAGATACGACGAAGACGTATCAACTCCCCCAAGGTTAAAGCCTTGCTTGTCCTCAAGCAATTCTGTTGACAAACTGAAAGAGACAAAAGATAAACTTTGACGAACTCTGTTTGATCTTGTTGTTGCAACTATGTCTAACTCATAACCAGAATTTCAGTAAGATCACAAGCAAAGCACATAAGCAAATGATATCTAGGTCTCACAGTAAACTCATATCAATGGCATAATCAACTAGCGAGCAAATAATAATAAGCCTCAAATGTCAACACTTCAATCAAAACAACATGAAGCAGTAAAAATGGATGGTATCTCGCTAGCTCTTTCTGAGACCGCAAAACATAAATGCAGAGCACCTTCAAAGACCAAGGGCTGACTAAACATTATAATTCAAGGCAATGAAGGTCCAGTCATAGTCATACTCAACACAGTTAAAAGCAAAGCATAAAAATGACAGAGGTGCTCTCTAATTGGTGCTTTTGTAAGAGGAGGATGACTCAACAGGAACATAAATAGACACGCCCTTCGTAGAGGGAAGCATTGATTTGCAGAGGTGCGAGAGCTCAAGCTTTGAAAACAGAGATAATAATTTTGGGTGGCATGCTTTCATTGTCAAGCAATGACTAAGAGTTCTCAACATCTTCCACGCTACACATGCTATAGGCGGTTCCCAAAGAGAAAAGTAAAGTTTTGACTTCCCCACCACCAATCAATCACACTCCACGGCTAGCCGAATCCTCGGGTACCGTCCATACCAACTTCAATCCTGGGGGAGTTTTGTTTGCAATTATCTTTTCGATTTCAGCATCGAACTGGGAATTCCAATTACCGGCCCCTTTCTCGTGAATGATAGTGAATAAACACATATCGAGGATAACACGCCTAGCATGGAAGATACCAATAGCCCCCTGTCACCACATGAGCGGTTCGGGCATGCAAAACAGATTATTTCTTGAAGATTTAGAGAGTGGCACATGCAAATTTACTTGGAACGGCAGGTAGATACCGCACATAGGTAGGTATGGTGGACTCATATGGCACAACTTTGGGTTTATGGGAGGTGGATGCACAAGCAGTATTCCCGCTTAGTACAAGTGAAGGCTAGCAAAAGACTGGGAAGCGACCAACTAGAGAGCGACAACAGTCATCAAAATGCATTGAGATTAACTAGCATTGAGTGCAAGCATGAGTAGGACATAAATCACCATGAACATGAATATCATAGAGGCTATGTTGATTTTGTTTCAACTACATGCGTAAGCATGCGCCAAGTCAAGCCACTTGAAACATTCAAAGGAGGATACCATCCTATCATACTACATCATAGTCATCTCAACATTCATGTTGCCAACCAAGGAAAACCATTATAAGCTCCTAGCTAAGTAAGCATGGCATAAGCAACTATGATCTCTAAGTTGTTATTGCAAACATATTTCTCTCACAACAAAGTTGAATCAGACATGATGAGCTAGTCATATTTACAAAAAAAATAGATCGAGTTCATACCAGCTTTTCCAGGCTCAATCACTTCATCATATTTCGTCATTATTTCCTTTCACTTGCATGACCGAACGATGTGAACAATAATAAGAGTGCTCGTGCATTGGACTGAAGCTGGAATCTGCAGACAAACACAAAGGAGAAGACAAAGTAATATGGCTCTTTGAAAGCTAAACAAGTATGCATGCAAGAGCCACTAAACATTGTAACCAATATCTTCTACCTTGACCCAAAGAAAAAGAAAACTATCTACACGGGAAAGCTCCCAACAAGCAAAAGAAGAAAAATAAAATCTTTTTGGTTTTTCTCAAACTAAACAGACACACGAAAAGAAAAATAAAGTAAACTAGCATGGATGATACAGTGGCAAAGTGTGAACACCGGCTAACAAAGTGAAAGCATAAGCAAGAATGTAAAGTCGATGAGAACACGTACTCCCCCAAGCTTAGGCTTTTGGCCTAACTTGGTCTACTCCCAAGGAGGGAAATAACCAGCTCCGGGGTACTCTGGAGTGGACCGAGGATGCCACTGCTGTGTGAGCTCCTCTGGCTCCCATTGATAAACCGGCGTCTGGTACTCAACTAGCGGCTCGGGCACAGGCACCTGTGGTTGGGCCAAGCCCCAATATGCGTAGATGTCCGAGGGCATAATAGTGTAGCTGCATGCATGAAGATTGAACAAAGAAGGAGCAGGCAAAGTAACAGTCTCACGAGTACCCTGACTAAATACCAGGTTATAAATCATCCTTCTACTTATATCTCTATCAAGAAATTCATGGCGAACCATGCTATCGTAATCTAGATATCTGTCGGGAAGAACAATCTCTTCTTCCTCCTCTAGTCTAATGGGTATCTCAAAGTGTCTAGCAAGACGAGTAGCATAGATACCTCCATAGACTACACCTTTAGAACGGTTCAGGTTCAACCGTTGAGCTACTATAGCACCCAAGCTATAAGTTTTATCATTATAAAGGGCGTCGCACAACACCACAAGATCTAGGGAACTAAGGGACCTAGCTTTCCCACGGCCAATCAAACATTTTCCCACAAATAGTGAGAAGTACCAAAGCACGGGAAAATGAATGCTAGCAGCTCTAGCACAAGACACTCCTCTCTCCTCTTCTACAGCAATAGTACCGATGAAACCTTCCAAGTCTCGTGGACGAGGTTCATGAATATCCCCAACATAAGGTAATTTGCAAACATTGCAAAAATCCTGAAGTGGCATGCGCTAGGGGATATCATAAAGTTTAAACTCAACCATAAGAGGATTCTTCCTCGGATAGAAGTTAAAGCTTTGTAGGAAAATATTAGTGAGGAGGAGGTATTGCGGACACTTATCTTCAACGAAGGCGGTAAGGCGTGCGTTCTCCACCAAGTGATAAAAGTCCTCATAAATTCCAGCGGGGCGTAAGAACACGTCACTTGGCCACTCGCACGCTCAAACTTCTGCGACTCGAGGGACCAAATACTTGGGCTTCTTCTCACTCCCATCATCCTTGGGGTCACGGCTTGACGAGCCTCTCAAGAACCTCCTCATCTTTTCCCTTTTCTATCTCTGAAAATTTCTGAAATTTTTAGTGATTCTAAGGAAACGTGAATAAGGCTCAACAAAACTCGTAGCAACTACTCCCACAAGTGGCTAGAGGCCATATTATGCATCCAAACTACTTGGAACTAGCTAGAATCAGCATGCAAAGCTCAAGAACATGGTCACCAAGGCAGCAAAAATACGCGGAGTATAAGGCACTAGAGCAAAAGCTAATTGGACCAATGGAGGAGTCACTTACCAAGGAGTAATTTCCCCAAAACAGTTCGGAGAACGGTGATTTGAGCAAAGAGATCGAAAATCCCAGCAAGAGAAGCAAGAACACGGGTTTGAGCTACGGAACGATTTTTTCTGGAGGAAGGAGAAGCGAATGAGAGCAAGAATGAGTGGAGGGGGTGCCTGTGGGACCCACAAGCCTGGGTGGCACGGCCAGGGGGGTGCCCGCGCCCCTAGGGCTTGTGGCCCACTGGTGTGGCCCCCAGACAGAATCTTTGTCCCAGTATTTTCAAAAAAAATCCAAAAAAAACCATACTTGATTTTCACAGCGTTCGGAGAACTTTTATTTTCGGGGTACTTTTCCACGGGACGCTAAAACAGAAAATAGGGAAAACTAAACTAAATCTATCATTTTTCTTCTGAGCAACCTAAAATGAAAGCTTGGAACAGAGGTTTGTGACTCCTCGATTCATCCATCTCATGGTCATCGAAAGAAATCCGTCAGTGAGGTTGATCAAATCGCCTCGACAAAACTTTCTCGAATCGGAAAAGAAGACAGAGAATTTTCGAATAGTCACTAGGTCACCTCAATGGGGATGTGTATCTCCCCAACAAGCAAATCATACTTCATCTTGACACGAGGAATAGGGCATTCAAAGCTCCCAATAAGAATCGATGAAGTTTTTTCGATAGCATTGATGCAATGTACTCGATATTGTTTCTTCGGAAAGTACACCGTATGCTCATTACCGTTGACATGGAAAGTGACATTGCCTTTGTTGCAATCTATAACAGCCCCTACGGTGTTTAAAAAGAGTCTTCCGAGGATGACAGTCATGGCATCGTCCTCGGGAATATCCAAGATAACAAAGTCTGTTAAGATGGTGGTGTTAGCAACCACAACAGGCACATCCTCGCAAATGCCGATAGGGAAAGCAGTTGATTTGTCGGCCATTTGCAGAGAGATGTCAGTGGGTGTCAACTTATCTAGTTCAAGTCTACGATAAAGAGAGAGAGGCATAACACTAACACCGGCTCCAAGGTCGCATAACGCAGTTTTAACGTAGTTGCCTTTAATGGAGCAAGGTATAGTGGGCACACCGGGATCACCTAGTTTCTTCGGAGTTCCACCCTTGAAGGTATAGTTAGCGAGCATGGTGGAGATCTCAACCTCAGGTATCCTCCTCTTAATAGTCACAATATCTTTCATGTACTTAGCATACGGAGACATTTTGAGCATATCCATCAAACGCATTTGCAGAAAGACAGGTCTGATCATTTCAACGAATCGCTCAAAATCCTCATCATCCTTTTTCTTGGATGGTTTTGGAGGAAAGGGCATAGGTTACTGAACCCATGGTTCCCTTTCTTTACCGTGCTTCCTAGCAGCGAAGTCATTCTTATCGTATCTCTTGTTCTTAGGATGTGGGTTATCAAGATCAACACTAGGTCCAATCTCCACATCCTTATCGTTGCTAGGTTGAGCATCATCATGAACATCACTATTGATATTATCATTAGGCTCATGTTCATCACCAGATTGTGTTTCAGCATCAGAGACAGAGGCATCGTTTGAACTCTCATGTGTAGCAGCAACAGGGTTGCTAGCGTGCAGGTTCCTATCATCTTTCTTCTTCTTTCTAGGATGACTAGGTGCATCAATGCTAACTCCTTGAGAATCTTGTTCAACTCTCTTCGGATGACCCTCAGGATACAAAGGTTCCTGGGTCATTCTACCGCCTCTAGTAACGACTCTGACGGAATTGTCATTCAACTCATTGAGCAAGTCATTCTGAGCTTTAAGTACTTGTTCTACCTGAGTATTAACCATAGAAGCATGTTTACTCAGAAGCTTAAGATCATTGACATTTCTGTCCACACAAGCACTTAAATGACTAAGCATACGAGCATTCTGTTCCAATTGTCTGCTAACATAATAATTGAAACTCTCTTGTTTGGCAACGAAGTTATCAAATTCATCCATGCATAAGCTAGCAGGTTTATCAAAAGGAATATCACTCTCATCAAACCTACGCAGAGAATTTACTTCTACTACCTGTATCGGGTTATCGAGACCATGGATCTCTTCGATAGGTGGTAGATTTTTGACATCTTCAAATTTAATGCCTTTCTATCGCATAGATTTCTTGGCTTCTTGCATATCTTCAGGACTGAGGAATAGAATACCTCTTTTATTCGGAGTTGGCTTAGGAGGTGGTTCAGGAATAGTCCAAGCATTCTCATTGCACAAGATGTTATTCAATAGAATCTCAGCTTGTTCTACGATTCGTTCCCTAAAAACACTACCGGCACAACTTTCTAGGTGGTCTTTAGAAGCATTGGTAAGTCCATTATAGAAGATATCAAGTATTTCATTCTTCTCAAGAGGGTGATCAGGCAAAGCATTCAGTAGCTGGATAAGCCTCCCCCAAGCTTGTGGGAGACTCTCTTCCTCAGCTTGAGCAAAGTTGTAAATTTCCTGCAAGGAAGCTTTCTTCTTATGGACAGGGAAATATTTTTTAGAGAAGTAGTAGACCATATCCTGGGGGCTGCGCACACAACCAGGAGCAAGAGAAGTGAACCGGGTCTTAGCATCATCCTTTAGCGAGAAAGGAAACAGCTTGAGGATATAGTAGTGGCGGATCTTTTCCTCACTAGTGAATAGGGTGGCTATATCGTGCAGTTTGGTAAGATGGGCTACAACCGTTTCAGACTCATAACCGTGAAAAGGATCAAATTCGACTAGAGTGATTAACTCAGGGTCGACAGAGAATTCATAATCCTTATCGGTCACAAAGATAGGCGAAGTGGCAAACTTCGGGTCGTATTTCATCCTAGCGTTCAGAGATTTTTCTTTCCACTTGCGCAGTAGTTTCTCAACATCATAGCTATCCTTACACGCAAGAAAATCCTCAGCTATCTCTCCCTCCATAACATAGCGCATATCAGGCATAACAGGCATATCAGGCATAGTAGCAGGTTCTACTTCAATAGTATCAGCAGTTTCAGAAGTATCATCACATCTAGCAGCAACTCTAGCAATTTGTGCATCAAGGAATGCACCTAGTGGCAAAGCAATATGAAGCATAGCATCATCAGGCATAGTATCAAGCATAGCATCATCAGGCATAGTATCAAGCATAGCATCATCAGGCATAGTATCAAGCATAGCATCATCAGGCATAGTATCAAGCATAGCATCATCAGGCATAGTATCAAGCATAGCATCACCAGTCATAGTATCAAGCATAGCATCATGGACAGCAGGAGTAGCATCATCAAGCACAGGCGACATATCAAGATTTCTAGCAGGAGGCAAAGTCGCAAACTTACTCAAAACTAAAGGTGAATCAAGTGCAGAGCTAGATGGCAGTTCCTTACCTCTCCTAGTAGTGGAAGGCAGGATTTTAGTTCTTGGATCTTTCGGATTCCTCATAGTGATCAGCAGACGTTAATCCCAAGTGACTCAGAGAATATAGTTGTGCTTCCCCGGCAGCGGCGCCAGAAAAAGCCTTTGATAACCCACTAGCGTATGGGATCACAGCAGTTTTTGAGGGTAGAGTATTCAACCCAAATTTGTTGGTTCACCAAGGGAAGCGAAAGAATATTCTCAAGTATTAGCAGCTGAGTTTATGAGATTCAACCACACCTGAAAGATTAGTGTCTGCAAGCAAAGTATCAGTAGCAAAGTAGTATGATAGCAATGGTGCCAGAAACGATCTGTTGACGGCAGACTATTCCTAACTGTTGTATCAATGGCGCCAGTAAAGAGCACGTGGACGGGGAACTATTCTTCCCAGGCAACGGCTCCAGAAAAGTCTTGCAACAAGTAGCAGCGAAGTAGCAAGGAACATCAGTAGCAGCAGCAGCAAAGTGACAGCAGTAGCAAGTAACAGCAGAGTAACAGTAGTAGCAACAGTAGCAGCAGCAAAGTGGCCCAATCCCTTTTGTAGCAAGGGACAAGCCAGGACAAAGTAACATAGCGAGGACCAGTAGTAAAAGACTCGTAGGCAGTGGATCGGTGATGGATGAGTATGACGGATGTGATTCATCATGTAACAGCTATAACACGGAGAGATATGTAACTAGCTCCCGTTCGTCAATCTAATGTAGGCATGTATTCCGTATGTAGTCATACGTGCTTAGGGAAAAGAACTTGCATGACATCTATTGTCCATCCCTCCCGTGGTAGCGGGGTCCTAATGGAAACTACGTGATATTAAGGTTCTCCTTTTAATAAAGAACCGGACCAACGCATTAACACGCGGTGAATACATGAACTCCTCATACTATGGTCATCTCCGGGAGTGGTTCCGGCTATTGTCACTCTGGGGTTGCCGGGTCATAACACATAGTAGGTGACTACAACTTGCAAGATAGGATCTAAAACACACATATATTGGCGACAACATAATAGGTTCAGATCTGAAATCATGGCACTCGGGCCCTAGTGACAAGCATTAAGCATAGCCAAGTAGTAGAAACATCAATCTAGAACATAGTGGATACTAGGGATCAATCCCCGTCAAAAACTAACTCGATTACATGATAGATCTCATCCAACTCATCACCGTCCAGCAAGCCTACGATGATATTACTCACGAACGATGAAGAGCATCATGGAGTTGTCGATGGAGAAAGGTTGATGATGACGATGGCGACGATTTCCCCTCTCCGGAGGCCGAAACGGACTCCAGATCTTCCCTCGAGATGAAGAACAGGATGTGGCGGCGCCTCCGTATCGCAAAACGCGATGAAACCTTCTCTCTGGTTTTTTTTCCAGGTGAAGGGGAAGATATAGAGCTGAGATTGGGGCGGTGGTGCCACGTGGGCCCCACAAGCCTGCACAGTGCGACCTAGGGGGGTGGCCGCGGCCTGTGGGCTTGTGGCCCACTGGCACACCCCCTCTGGTGGATCTTTGCGCAGGTATTTTTCTTTTATTCCAGAAAAAATCTCCATAAATTTTCAGAACATTCTGAGAACTTTTATTTCTGCACAAAAACAACACCATGGCAATTCTGCTGAAAACAGCGTCAGTCCGGGTTAGTTCCATTCAAATCATGCAAATTAGAGTCCAAAACAAGGGCAAAAGAGTTCGGAAAAGTAGATACGATGGAGAGGTATCAGTCATATCGGTGTTAAGCGCATGAAGAAGTTCCATACTGATGGACTATTAGAGTCTCTTGACTTTGAATCATTTGACACATGCGAACCGTGCCTCATGGGAAGATGACTAAGACTCCATTCTCAGGAATAATGTAGAGAGCGACCGACTTATTGGAAATAATACATACTGATGTGTGTGGTCCAATGAACGTTGAAGCTCGCGGTGGCTATCGTTATGTTCTCACTCTCACCGATGATTTGAGTAGGTATGGGTATATCTACTTGATGAAGCCCAAATCTGAGATGTTTGAAAAGTTCAAGGAATTTCAGAGTGAGGTCAAGAATCAACGTGACAGAAAAATTAAGTGTCTATGATCTGATCATGGAGGAGAATATTTGCGTCACGAGTTTGGCACACACCTAAGGAAGTGTGGAATCGTTTCACAATGACGCCGCCTGGCACACCGCAACGCAATGGAGTGTCTGAACATCGTAATCACACTTTATTAGATATGGTACGATCTATGATGTCTCTTACCGACTTACCGCTATCATTTTGGAGATACGCATTAGAAATTACAGCATTCACTCTAAATAGGGAACCGTCTAAATCCGTTGAGACGACACTGTATGAACTATGGTTTGGCAAGAAACCTAAGTTGTCGTTTCTTAAAGTTTGGGGCTTTGATGCTCATGTGAAGAAACTTCAACCAGAGAAGCTCGAACCCAAAGCGGAGAAATGTGTATTCATAGGATACCCTAAGGAAACTATTGGGTATACCTTCTATCTTAGATCCGAAGGTAAAACCTTTGTTTCCTAGAACGGATCCTTTCTAGAGAAAGAGTTCCTCTCGAAATAAGTAAGTGGGAGGAAAGTAGAACTTGATGAGGTAATTACACCCCCTCTCGAACCAGAAAGTAGCGCAACACGAGAAATTGTTCCTATGGCGCCTACACCAACTGAAGAGGAAGTTAATTATAATGATCATGAAGCTTCGGATCAAGTTACTACTGAACCGCGAAGGTCCACAAGGGCACGCTCCGCACCAGAGTGGTACGGCAACCGTGTGATGGAAATCATGTTGTTAGACAACGGTGAACCTTCGAACTATGAAGAAGCAATGGCGGGCCCGGATTCCAACAAATGGCTTGAGGCTATGAAATCCGAGATAGGATCCATGTATGAGAACAAAGTATGGACTTTGGTGGACTTGCCTGATGATCGGCGAGCCATAGAAAATAAATGGATCTTCAAGAAGAAGACTGATGCAAACGGTCATGTGACCGTTTATAAAGCTCGACTTGTCACAAAGGGTTTTCGACAAATTCAAGGAATTGACTACGAGGAACCTTAAGGAAGAGTTGTATATGATGCAACCAGAAGGTTTTGTCGACCCTAAGGGTGCTAACAAAGTGTGCAAGCTCCAGCGCTCCATCTATGGGCTGGTGCAAGCATCTCGGAGTTGGAACATTCGCTTCAATGAGGTGATTAAAGCGTTTGGGTTCATACAGGTTTACGGAGAAGCCTGTCTGTACAAGAAAGTGAGTGGGACCCCTGTAGCTTTCCTCGTACTGTATGTGGATGACATATTATTGATGGGGAATAATATAGAGATGTTGGAGAGCATAAAGGCCTATTTGAACAAGAGTTTTTCAATGAAGGACCTTGGAGAAGCTGCATACATATTAGGCATCAAGATCTATAGAGATAGATCGAGGCGCCTCATAGGTCTTTCGCAAAGTACATACCTTGACAAGATATTGAAGAAGTTCAATATGGAAAACTCAAAGAAAGGGTTCTTGCCAGTTTTGCAAGGTATGAGATTAAGTAAGACTCAGTCGCCGACCACGGCAGCAGATAGAGAGAAGATGAGTATTGTCCCCTACGCTTCAGCCGTAGGCTCTCTAATGTATGCCATGTTGTGTACCAGACCTGATATAAACCTTGCCATAAGTTTGGTAGGGAGGTACCAAAGTGATCCCGGTATGGAACACTGGACAGCGGTCAAGAATATCCTTAAGTACCTGAAGAGGACTAAGGAGATGTTTCTCGTTTATGGAGGTGACGAAGAGCTCGTCATAAAGGGTTACGTCGATGCTAGCTTTGACATAGATCCGGATGACTCTAAGTCACAGACCGGATACGTATATGTTTTGAATGGTGGGCAGTGAGCTGGTGCAGCAGCAAGCAAGAAGTCGTGGCAGCATCTACATGTGAAGCGGAGTACATAGCTGCTTCAGAAGCGGATCATGAAGGAATTTGGATGAAGGAGCTCATCACCGACCTTGGAGTGGTTCCAAGCGCGTCGGGTCCAATGACACTCTTCTGTGATAACACTGGGGCCATTGCCATAGCCAAGGAGCCCAGGTTTCACCGGAAGATGAAGCACATCAAACGCCGCTACAACTCCATCCAGGACCATGTCCAGAGTGGAGTAATAGAGATTTGTAAAGTACACACGGATCTGAATGTTGCAGACCCGTTGACTAAACCTCTTCCTCGAGCAAAACATGATCAACACCATAATGCTATGGGTGTTCGATACATCACAATGTAACTAGATTATTGACTCTAGTGCAAGTGGGAGACTGTTGGAAATGTGCCCTAGAGGCAATAATAAAATGGTTATTATCATATTTCCTTGTTCATGATAATCATCTATTGTTCATGCTATAATTGTATTAACAGGGAACAGTAATACATGTGTGAATAAATAGATCACAATGTGTCCCTAGCAAGCCTCTAGTTGGCTAGCTCGTTGATCAATAGATGATCATGGTTTCATGATCATGGACATTATATGTCATTGATAACGGGATCACATCATTGGGAGAATGATGTGATGGACAAGACCCAATCCTAAGCATAGCACTAGATCATATTGTTCGTATGCTAAAGCTTTTCTAATGTCAAGTGTCTTTTCCTTCGACCGTGAGATTGTGCAACTCCCGGATACCGTAGGAGTGCTTTGGGTGTATCAAACGTCACAACAGAACTGGGTGACTATAAAGGTGCACTACGGGTACCTCTGAAAGTATCTGTTGGGTTGGTACAAATCGAGATCGGGATTTGTCACTCCGTGTGACGGAGAGGTATCTCTGGGCCCACTCGGTAGAACATCATCATCAGCTCAATGTGACTAAGGAGTTAGTCACACGATGACGTGCTACAGAACGAGTAAAGAGACTTACCGGTAACGAGATTGAACAAGGTATAGGTATATCAACGATCGAATCTCGGGCAAGTTCTATACCGACAGACAAAGGGAATTGTATACGGGATTGATTGAATCCTTGACATTGTGGTTCATCCGATGAGATCATCGTGGAACGTGTGGGAGCCACCATGGGTATCCAGATCCCGCTGATGGTTATTGGCCGGAGAACATCTCGGTCATGTCTGCATGCTTCCCGAACCCGTAAGGTCTACACACTTAAGGTTCGATGACGCTAGGGTTATAGGGAAATGTTATACGAGGTTACCGAAAGTTGTTCGAGTCCCGGATGAGATCCCGGACGTCACGAGGAGCTCCGGAATAGTCCGGAGGTAAAGACTGATATATAGGATGGATGGTTTTGGACACCGTAAATGTTTCGGGCATCACTGGTAACGTACCGGGACCACCGGAAATGGTCCCGAGGGTCCACCGGGAGGGGCCACCAGGCCCAAGAGGTAGCATGGGCCAAAAGGGGGAGGGAAACCAGCCCAAAGTGGGCTGGTGCACCTCCCACAAGAGGCCTAAGGCGCAGGAGGGAGAGAAGCGGGGGGGGGAACCCTACGCGCTGGTGTGCCTAAGGCCCACCTAAGGGGTGCGCCACCCCCTCCCCCTGCCCTAGCTGCTGCACCTCCCATCTAGGGGGGCTGCCGCACCACCTAAGGGGGAAACCCTAGGGGTCGCACCCCCCTCCCCTCCTCCTATAAATACCTAGGGGTTTGGGGTTGTTTTGGACACGGTTTCCTCTCCCCTCGGCGCAGCCCTGCTCCCCTCCTTCCTCCTCCTCCCACGGTGCTTGGCGAAGCCCTGCCGGGAGACCTCATCTCTCCATCGACACCATGTCGTCGTGCTTCCGGAGATCTTCCCCAACCTATCCCTCCTCCTTGCTGGATCAAGGTGCGGGAGACGTCACCGGGCTGCACGTGTGTTGAACGCGGAGGTGCCGTAGTTCGACACTAGATCAGAATCACACCGCGATCTGAATTGCCGCAAGTACGACTCCATCAACCGCGTTCTAGCAACACTTCCGCTTATAGATCTTCAAAGGTATGAAGATGCACTCACCCCTCTATCGTTGCTGGGCTCTTCATAGGAAGATCTGAATATGCGTAGGAATTTTTTTGAATTTATGCTACGTTACCCAACAAGAAGTACTACCTGAAGGCCGCAAGGCTGTTCAGAACAAATGGATCTTTAAGAAGAAGACGGACGCAGACGGTAATGTGACCATTTATAAAGCTCGACTTGTGGCAAAGGTTTTTTCACAAGTACAAGGAGTTGACTACGATGATACGTTCTCACAAGTAACGATGCTTAAGTCCGTCTGAATCATGTTAGCACTAGCTGCATTTTTCGATTATGAAATCTGGCAGATGGATGTCAAAACGGCGTTCCTTAACGGTTTTCTTAAGGAAGAGTTGTATATGATGCAACCCGAAGGTTTTTTCGATCCAAAGAATGCTAACAAAGTGTGCAAGCTCCAGCGATCCATTTATGGACTGGTGCAAGCATCTCGGAGTTGGAATAAACGCTTTGATGAGGCGATCAAAGCATTTGGGTTTATACAAGTGGTTGGAGAATCTTGTATTTACAAGAAAGTGAGTGGGAGCTCTGTGGCGTTTCTAATATTATATGTGGATGACATATTGTTGATTGGAAACAACGTGGAGTTTTTGGAGAGCATAAAGGATTACTTGAATAAAAGTTTCTCTATGAAGGACCTAGGAGAAGCTGCTTACATTCTAGGCATTAAGATCTATAGGGATAGATCGAGACGCCTGATAGGACTTTCACAAAGCACATACCTTGATAAAATTTTGAAGAAGTTCAAAATGGATCGGTCCAAGAAAGGGTTCTTGCCAGTGTTACAAGGTATAAAATTGAGTAAGACTCGGTGCCCAGCAACTGCGGAAGATAGAGAACAAATGAGTTTCGTCCCCTATGCTTCAGCCATAGGTTCTATCATGTATGCAATGTTGTGCACTAGACCAGACGTCAGCTTGGCCATAAGTATGGCAGGCAGGTTTGAGAGTAATCCAGGAGTGGATCACTGGACGACGGTCAAGAATATTCTGAAGTACCTAAAAAGGACTAAGGAAATGTTTCTCGTTTATGGAGGTAACGAAGAGCTCGTCGTAAAAGGTTACGTCGATGCAAGCTTTGACACCGATCCGGATGACTCTAAGTCGCAAACCAGATACGTGTTTATTCTTAATGGGGATGCGGTAAGTTGGTGCAGTTCCAAGCAAAGCGGCGTAGCAGATTCTACATGTGAAGCGGAGTACATGGCAGCCTCGGAGGCAGCAAAGGAGGGTGTCTGGATGAAGCAGTTCATGACGAATCTTGGAGTTGTGCCAAGCGCACTAAATCCAATAACTATGTTCTGTGACAACACTGGTGCCATTGCTATAGCAAAGGAACCAAGGTTTCACAAGAAGACCAGACACATCAGACGACGCTTCATCCTCATCCGCGACTACGTCGAAGGAGAGGACGTGAATATTTGCAAAGTGCACACGGAATTGAATGTAGCAGACCCGCTGACTAAACATCTTCCACGGGCAAAACATGATCAACACCAGAACTGTATGGGCGTTAGATTTATTACAATGTAAATGGCATGGCGATGTGAGGACTAGATTATTGACTCTAGTGCAAGTGGGAGACTGTTGGAAATATGCCCTAGAGGCAATGATAAATAGTTATTATTATATTTCATGTTTAAATATAATCCTTTATTATCCATGCTATAATTGTATTGAATGAAATCATAGATACATGTGTGGATACATAGACAAAAGAATGTCCCTAGCAAGCCTCTAGTTGGCTAGCCAGTTGATCAATGATAGTCAAGGTTTTCTGGCTATATGCAAGTGTTGTCACTTGATAACTGGATCACATCATTAGGAGAATCATGTGATGGACTAGACCCAAACTATGAACGTAGCATATTGATCGTGTCGTTTTATTGGTATTGTTTTCTGCGTGTCAAGTATTTGTTCCTATGACCATGAGATCATATAACTCACTGGCACCGAAGGAATACCTTGTGTGCATCAAACGTCGCAACGTAACTAGGTGACTATAAAGGTGCTCTACAGGTATCTCCGAAGGTGTCCGTTGAGTTAGTATGGATCAAGACTGGGATTTGTCACTCCGTGTGACGGAGAGGTATCTCGGGGCCCACTCGATAATACAACATCAACCTCAAGCCTTGCAAGCAATGTGACTAAGTGTAAGTCACAGGATCTTGTATTATGGAACGAGTAAAGAGACTTGCCGGTAACGAGATTGAAATAGGTATGCGGATACCGACGATCAAATCTCGGGCAAGCAACATACCGAAGGACAAAGGAATGACATACGGGATTATATGAATCCTTGACACTGAGGTTCAACCGATAAGATCTTCGGAGAATATGTAGGATCCAATATGGGCATCCAGGTCCCGCTATTGGATATTGACCGAGGAGTGCCTCGGGTCATGTCTACATAGTTCTCGAACCCGCAGGGTCTACACACTTAAGGTTCGATGATGTTTTAGTATAGTTGAGTTATATGTGTGGTTACCGAATGTTGTTCGGAGTCCCGGATGAGATCAGGATGTCACGAGGGTTTTCGAAATGGTCCGGAAACTAAGATTGATATATAGGATGGTTTCATTTGGTCACCGGAAAGTTTCGGGCAATTCCGGCAGTGTACCGGGATTGACGAATGGGTTCCGGGTGTTCACCGTGAGGGGCCCACCCACCCGGGAGTGAGCCCAAGGCCCTAGGGTGGCGCCACAAGTCCTTAGTGGGCTAATGGAGTCAGCCCAAGGAGTCCATGGCGCCACATAAGAAAATACCAAAAAGAAAAGAAAAAGAAAAAGGAAAGAAGGAGGTCGGAAGGAAGAGGACTCCTCCTTCCTAAACCGAATTGGAGGAGTCCTCCTCCTCCTTGCGGCCGGTGCACCCTTGAGGCCTTGTGCCTCAAGGCTAGCCCCTCCCCCTCCCTCCTATATATAGTGGTGTTTTAGGGATTTTTGAGACACAACTGCGCCACGTGCAACTCTAGCCTATACCTCACAGTTTCACCTCTAGATCGGATTTCTGCGGAGCTCGGGCGGAGCCCTACAGGAGTAGATCATCACCACTACCGGAGCACCGTCATGCTGCCGGAGAACTCATGTACTTCTCCGTCTTGCTTGCTGGATCAAGAAGGCCGAGATCATCGCCGAGCTGTACGTGTGCTGAACGCGGAGGTGCCGTCCGTTCGGCGCTAGATCGGAACGGGTCGTGGGACGGTTCGAGGGACGTGAAGACGTTCCACTACATCAACCGCGTTTCTTAACGCTTCCTGCTGTGCGATCTACAAGGGTACGTAGATCCAATCTCCACTCGTAGATGGACATCACCATGATAGGTCTTCCTGTGCGTAGGAATTTTTTTTGTTTCCCATGTAACGTTCCCCATAAGAATAATCTAACCATAAACCCACAATTCATCGGATCCCAACAAATACATCGCAAAAGAAGATTACACGGGATAGATGACTGCGAGAATCACGGAGAACATGGTATTGAAGAGCAAAGAGAGAGAAGAAACCATCTAGCTACTAGCTATGGACCCGTAGGTTTGTGATGAATTACTCACACATCATCATGGAGGCAGTAAGGTTGATGTAGAAGGCCTCCTTGATCAATTCCCCCTCCGACGGGGTACCAAAAAATGTCTCTAAATGGGATCGCGGTGGAACAAAGACTCGCGGCGGCGGAAAAAGTGCATCGGGTGGCTGTTTGAAGTTTCTGGAATATTTGAGGATTTATAGAAGTGGAATTTGGTCAGGAGGTGCCATGAGGGGCCCACGAGCTCGGGAGGGGGGACGAGCCCTACCCCTTGGGCACGCCTCCCAGGTTCGTCGCCACCTCGTGGCTCCTTAGGTTTTCTTCCGAGGCTCCGTGTGTCTGTTTTGGTCCAGAAAAATTCATCAAAAAGTTTCATCGTGTTTGGACTCCGTTTGATATTGATTTTCTGCAGAAGTTAAAAACACGGAAAAAAGAGGAACTGCCACTCGACACTAGGTTAATAGGTTAGTTCCAAAAGGTGATATAAAATAGCGTATTATTGCATATAAAATATCCAAGATCGATAATATAATAGCATTAAACAATCAAAAATTATAGATACGTTGGAGACGTATCACACCTCAAGGATGCAAAGTTTCTCCACACTCCCTTCCAGAACCACTCGCAGATGAAGCAAATTTTCTCATGTGGGATGGCTACCGGCAAGCATGCCATGGGATCTAGTGAGCCCCTCGGTTCCCCTATATTTGAATATGCAAACGCCCAGGAGTGAGAGATTCATTGTCCTTTATGGCTCCGAGGAGGCTGTCACCCATGTTTTTGTGATTGATAGGAAATGGAAGTGGTGACTTGATAGACGAGGAGTTAAGCGTCTTTAGAAGCATGACTGACGCCGTCTAGGAGGTGGCAACCTCCATTAGGGAGAGCAAGCATGTCGACATTCACCCGGAGCGCAACAAGGTGATTTCAGTCAGGAGGCTTTGATGGCGCTCTTAGCCACCTGTTGGACACATGGCATTGGGTCTTCGGTTCGTTGGCATGGTGACGACCATAGAGTGCTCTGGCTTAGGACCTGACTGGACAAGCACTACTACTAGTGTTGTTTCTCGTGGTGGTGACGACATGCATGATGATGCCAAACGACTACAGTCTATGTTCCGTAGTAGCTATAGGGCTTGAAAACTATTCCTGACAGATATATTTTAATTTTGGCATATATGCTAACCCCTCATGCGGATGGTGAGCTTGCGATGGTAGATTACACCCACTTTTGTATGTGGTGTTAGGATGACATTATAGCAGTTAGGACGAACTTGTATTGCCTTTTGGGTATACGGTCATGCATGTCTATATTGTTTATGTTCCATATATTGTGCTTTTCTTTGCTTCCTGCTTCAATTGTTGCTCTTTTGTCATGCTATGTGAAGTGATATGTGGTGTATATAGGAAGGGTTTCAGGAGTTTACAATCGATGGCGCACATATAATCAACAAGTGATCGGGAGTTTATAATTCATGACACACATGTAATGAACAAGTGGCCGATGCTTACTCCAAATTTGTGCTCAACCTGAAGAGCAATGTTAAAGGAAACAAGGTTCCCGCACAATTTGGATTGTGTGGGATGAATAGCTTCATCATGGTTGTCTAGTTTGTCGTGGTTGTGGTGTTGTTTTATTGGTGTGATCATATGTAAGGTGCAATGAGCACTTGTTAAAGTGATAGATGGTAAGCTCATCACATAGAATACAAGGTTTGTAGACACGTCTGAATGTATGCAATCAAACAACATGAACTGCATCAACGGTCATAAGATGCTACCAAATCCTATGCACAACGGTTTTCAGCATGCATTTGCTCAACATGTCCAAATTGAACCACAAATGCAAGGAGGCAAAAAAATACTACAGGCTACCAAACACATCATAAATTAATGGGAGGACGATCAACCTGAACCTGAGACTGGATGCCCTGGCATAACATTCTACAAATGTGTCTGCTAAATCCATCTAAATATAATAATATGCCCAACTATGTATGGATACTAAATCCATCTAAACAAAATAATATGCTCAACTATGTATGGCACACTTGAAGCAGCTGAGAGGGCAATTCTTTGTGGTGTAACCAATCACTCGGGCTCAAGTTAGTTTTCTAACGATGTTCATTTAGTGAGAGACAACGACACTTCGTCAATCTCAAGATTTGTCAGCTCATCCTTTGAAATGTACTCATAAGAACAGGGTATCTCTGGTATGTGTACATTATATCTCTCTAAAAGTACACTTGAACCTCCTAATGCCGAGATGTATGAAAAGAACATATAGATTTCTTCCGGCACTACTGTAATCGAGCGGTATCATGCTACTCCCTCCGTTCCTAAATACTCCCTCCGTCCCAAAATTCTTGTCTTAGATTTGTCTAGATATGAACATATCTAGTCACGTTTTAGTATTTAGATACATCCATTTCTAAACAAACCTAAGACAATAATTTTAGGACGGAGGGAGTATAAGTCTTTTTTAGAGATTCCACTACGAACTACATAACAGATGTATATAGACATACTTTAGGCTGTAGATTCACTTATTTTGGTCCGTATATAGTCCGTAGTGGAATCTCTAGAAAGACTTATATTTAGGAACGGAGGGAGTACACAAACAATTGCACCCCCATCATAGACAGTGGATTATTTAGCATGTTGAAAACACTAGTAGTAGCAGCGACGGTATTACAGCACACGGATTGCAGTATCTCCGCACACCGATTTCTGAACATCTAGCCCTTACACATTTACATTACCTGTATGGTTCCTCACGTCTAACAAAACGGTATCCGTCCAAACAAGCAAGAAACTCAAAAGATGAACCCTAAATAACTCAAAACGACGAGACTCAGCAACAAGACCACGGGTTGCTAACATGAGGAAGCAGGCTTTTTGACAATATGCTTGTCATGTGGTAGCAATCAGACTTGCAGAATCCCATATTGGGACGTTGCCAGTCGAACGGACGCCGCATTTGGTACAAGATGTTCCCAGGTGAACTAGTTATCAGACTTCGGAGGATCCTTCTTCTTCCCGTAAGTTAGGCCAGTGTCCTGGTCACATTACATGCAGTAGTAGATAAGGAATCAACTATCAGAACCAGTTCATGGATGGGTCTCAGGGATCTAGTGGAAGTGAAGATACAAGGTTACCTGAGGATCAGGAATTGGCTTCCGTTTCTCGACATAACGGTAGGGATCCGAGGCGGCGGCTAAAGCAGCTCGTTCCTGTGGAAAAAAAAAAAAGCCATATAACATTTTCAACAGAGTGGAGAGAAAAATCGCCAGATTAAACTTGATAAATTAAAAGGGGAAGCTTGAAATAAGATAAAACTGCAACAGTTTGCAGTGATTGGGAGCATTCCCTGGATGTGCAACCAAAGGCATACGTGGATGAAATAGAGAAAACAGCATACCACTATATATCAAAGAAAGATTCAGATAAAGAAGAAGTAATAGCTGCTTATCAGGATATGATACATTTGTAACTGAAGAACATTTTGTTCTTTTGCTTCTTAAACCACACTTTTAAAATTTAAATGGAACAAGTGACCGTTTCAAAAAACGGCAACACACAGCACGTGACAATTCAGATTATCATTTCCAATATGGTCGATGCAAGAGCTGAACATAGCCGTTCCACCTTTATAAGAGCATGGCCATTTATTCGCTCTACGTAGTTTCTAGTTTGCCACCTTCCTGCCTGGTTCTTCACAGGTATCCCATCTAATAATATGCCATGAACGAGGCATTTAATAAAATACATCGTCACATTATTCTTGCTGGAAGGCAGAACATATTCAGATTCACAATCTTAGATCTACAAGCAACAATAGCTCAACCAAGTAAAATATAATGGCAGCGCTCAAGTCAACACACTAGCGGCTTGTAGTTTCAGTGGTGTTTCCTCTTTTTGTGTGGGGAATTTCAGTGGCGTTTCCTATAGGTGAGGTTGGGAGGAAAAAAGAAGTTGCCAATTTTAGCCACAGTCCCTACCGAAAGCAAGACAGCTGCATCAAACCAGCGCACAGTTCCTAGTAATAATCAGAAAGTTCTTGATACCAGCACCTATACACGCATTTCGACAAAATTAACTAAGCGGGGGACTGCAACCTACCGCGATCTCATCCGAGAAAGCGACATGTCCAGACTGATCCATCCAATAGAAGACAATCACAGGGGTAATAAGAATTAGCAAGGAGAAATCAACCTGCTGCTCCTTCTGGAGCTGGCGCGCGGGTTGGACCCATAGGTAGTAGGCGAGGGTCCCGGCGACGGCCCAGGAGGCGACGTTGGTCCACCCGCGGACGCCGCCCAGAGCGTTCCCCACGAACGAGCGGGCGCTCCCGACCCTCCGGCTCCACCCCTTCGCCGGCACCATATCCAACGCTCTCCGAGACCCTCCCCGGCGGGAGGCGGCCTCTCCCCGACCGCTTTCTCCTGCGTCGCCGCCGACTCTCCCGAATCTCCGACCCCTCTCGATCGCCTCTGTGTCTCGTATTGGTCCGCAAGAAAGGGAACGGAATGCTGCTACTGCACGATGTAACAGTCGTTGAGTGGACGGCCCATTTGATCCACGGGAAATGTCCACGATCCGCCCAACTCGAGGGCACATACTGGCCCAATCCCATGGTGCAATGCCACAAAGTCATAATACTTAGTCTGAAATCACTTAAGAAGTACTCCTTTCAAAAAGATCACTTTCACCTTTCCAAATTATGACAAATAGCATATTGTATGTGTACCACTTGTTGCAACCTAAAAGTTTTTTTTATTTTTACATAGATATGTATTTTCAAAACGTTTTATCTCTTAAATTATGCCTTCAAATCTCGAATCATTTTCATCATTGGATTTTTCGCGTTAAGATCTTTAAAACTAGATCCCATGTTGATAGGTTTTGATAAAAAATATTTTCATAAAAAAAATTGAACAAAAAACCGATAGAAAAAACCATGCCTCGCGCGGTAAAAAGAGAAAACGTGTTTTTCGTTTCCGAGAGGCCTCTCACGGAAGCAAAATTGTGTCTTTCGCAAAAGAAAATATGTGCCTCTCATGAAACAAAAGAAAAACAGAAAATGTGTTTTTTTTCGTTTTTGAAAGGAACGACCGTGCCTCTCGCGAAAGGAAATCTATGCCTCTCGCAGAAGCAAAACCGTGTCTCTCGCGAAAAAAATAGAAAATGTTTTTTTAGAAGCACGATCGTGCCTCTAGCGGAAGCAAAATCGTGCCTCTCGCGAAAGAAAAAAACATAAAATGCTTTTTTTCGAGAGGCACGGTCGTGCCTCTCGCGGAAGCAAAACCGTGTCTTTAACGGAATAAAAAACAGATTTTTTTCGTCTCCGAGAGGCACGGTCGTGCCTCTCGCGGAAACAAAACTGTAACTCTCACAAAGGAAAAAAATATATAAAATATGTTTATTTGTTTTTGAGAGGTGCAAGCGTGCCTCTCACGGAAGCAGATCCATGGCTTTGATGCAAAACTGTGCTTATTCGAAAAGGAAAACAAAACACGTTTTTTCACGCAAAAAAAAGATTTGAATTTTTTTCATCCAAAAGCTAAGAAAGGCTGGTGAAAACTAGAAAAACGAAAAAATAGAAAAATCCACCTAAAAAACCAAAAACGCGTATGGAAAATGAATAAAATAATAAAATTTAAAGAAAATGCATACAACGTGACACGTGGCAGTGGCTGAGAACCACCAAGTGGCTACGCGTCAGAGCGATAGTTGGGAAGCTCCGGAAGGAGCGCTCACCAACTAGTTGCTCTTTCCTTAGCCCCACACAATCAACGTCAGGGGCCCCTATGTCTTGCCTTCAACGACTGGGGAGGAACCCCTCCTTTGAAGGGAGACCCAAATGGACTGGACCACCAACACGGAAGGCCCAAACCTTCTTTTTTCGTATATTTAAGTTTTTGTTTCTTTGTTTTACTTTTTTATACATTTAATATTTTAAATGTATATATTATAAATAATCACTCTATAGAAACATTTGAAAACATTGAATAATTATTTTAAAAATGTTGAATAGGTATTTGAAAAATGTTGAAGAAGTATTTTAAAAATTATTGATCTTGTATATAAAGATGTTAATCAAGCGTTTAGAAAAATTGAAAAAGTATTTGAAATTTTTTGACCAAGTATTTTGAAAACGTAGAATAAGTATTTGAAAAAATATAGATCATGTATATAAAAATGTTGAACAAATATTTGAATAATGTTGAACAAATATTAAAGATATTGAACAAGTATTTTAAAAAGTTGAATAAGTACTAAGCAAATTGAACAAGTATTTGAAAATTGTTGAGTAATATTAATAAATGTTGAATGACTATTTGAAAAATGTTGAACACGCATTTGAAAAATTGAACAAGTATTTGAAAATTGTTGAGTAATATTAATAAATGTTGAATGACTATTTAAAAAATGTTGAACACGCATTTAAAAAATGTGAATCAGTATTAAAATGTTGAACAACTATTAGATAAATGTTGAATAAGCTCCGGGACAATGTTGAACGTGTACACAAAAATTTCGTTCCAACATTTAGGTGTGTGCTTAAGTGAAGATTATTTTTAAATTATTAATAAATAAATTCAACTATATATGTCATTTGAAGACAAAAATATTAACTGTCACCCAGTCCACTTCTCCTTCCTGCTTTATAGTTTAGTTTTGTTTCATAGTTTGTAATGCATCAAATGGCACCAGTAATTCAGTATGATGTGTCTTATCTGTAGATCAATTCAGTATTTGATAGTACTGCCTTTTTATCCCTAGGATTAGAGATAAAATTAGTGGCTACTACTGGTGGATTCAGAGACGAAATCATACTAAATGTTCGTGTAAGTTTGTATTTTGTTCCAAGGTTTAATAGTCACAGAATATTTTACACGTTTTGAGGACTTGATTTATTTTCATAGTTACGAATGTCAAAGGTTCAAGAGTGTACATAATTCAATATATTTGAATGGAAAACAAGGAATTCATTGTGTTTGTGATATTTGTTATGTACAACCTTCCAGCAATTACAGTGTTTATAAGTACATAAATAGCAAGGGCATGCATTTTTTAAAAACATGTGTTTCTGAAAGTACATAAATGGTTGTCGCTCCTGGGCTTACGTGTAGAGTGTTGGGGAACGTCGCATGGTAAACAAAAAATATCCTACGCGCACGAAGACCTATCATGGTGATGTCCATCTACGAGAGGGAATTTCCGATCTACGTACCCTTGTACATCGCACAGCAGAAGCGTTAATAAACGCGGTTGATATAGTGGAACGTCCTCACGTCCCTCGATCCGCCCCGCGAACCGTCCCGTGATCCGTCCCACGATCCGCTCGGATCTAGTGCCGAACGGACGGCACCTCCGCATTCAGCACACGTACAGCTCGACGATGATCTCGGCCTTCTTGATCCAGCAAAAGAGACGGAGAGCTAGATGAGTTCTCCGGCAGCGTGACGGCTCTTTGGAGGATGGTGGCGATCTTATTCCAGCAGGGCTCCGCCCGAACTCCGCAGAAACGCGATCTAGAGGAAAAACCGTGGAGGTATGTGGTCGGGCTGCCGTGGCAAAGTTGACTCAAATCAGCCCTAATACCTCCGTATATATAGGTGGGAGGGGAGGGGCCTTGCCTTGAGGCTCAAGGAGCCCCAAGGGGGTCGGCCGAAGGGGGGAGGCGGAATCCTCCTCCAATCCTAGTCCAACTAGGATTGGAAGGTGGAGTCCTTCCCTTCCTTCCCACTTCCCCTTTTTTTCCTTTTCTCTTTGATTTTCCTTTAACCTGCGTAGGGGCCTTCTTGGACTTGCCCACCAGCCCACTAAGGGCTGGTGCGGCACCCCTAAGTCCTATGGGCTTCCCCGGGGTGGGCTGCCCCCCCCCCCCCCCCGGTGAACATCCGGAACCCATTCGTCACTCCCGGTACATTCCCGGTAATTCCGAAAACTTTCCGGTAATCAAATGAGGTCATCCTATATATCAATCTTCGTCTCCGGACCATTCTGGAAACCCTCGTGAGGTCCGTGATCTCATCCGGGACTCCGAACAACATTTGGTAACCAACCATATAACTCAAATATGCATAAAACAACGCTGAACCGTAAGTGCGCAGACCTTGCGGGTTCGAGAACTATGTAGACATGACCCGAGGGACTCCTCGGTCAATATCCAATAGCGGGACCTAGATGCCCATATTGGATCCTACATATTCTACGAAGATCTTATCGTTTGAACCTCAGTGCCAAGGATTCATATAATCCCGTATGTTATTCCCTTTGTCCTTCGGTATGTTACTTGCCCGAGATTTGATCGTCGGTATCCGCATACCTATTTCAATCTCGTTTACCAACAAGTCTCTTTACTCGTTCGGTAATACAAGATCCCGTGACTTACACTAAGTCACATTGCTTGCAAGGCTTGTGTGTGATGTTGTATTACCGAGTGGGTCCCGAGATACCTCTCCGTCACAAGGAGTGACAAATCCCAGTCTTGATCCATACTAACTCAATGACACCTTCGGAGATACCTCTAGAGCATCTTTATAGTCACCCAGTTACGTTGCGACGTTTGATACACACAAGGTATTCCTGCGGTGCAGTGAGTTATATGATCTCATGGTCATAGGAATAAATACTTGACACGCTGAAAAAAACAGTAGCAACAAAATGACACGATCAACATGCTACGTTCATTAGTTTGGGTCTAGTCCATCACATGATTCTCCTAATGATGTGATCCCGTTATCAAGTGATAACGCTTGCCTATGGTTAGGAAACCTTGACCATCTTTGATCAACGAGCTAGTCAACTAGAGGCTTACTAGGGACAGTGTTTTGTCCATGTATCCACACAAGTATTGTGTTTCCAATCAATACAATTATAGCATGGATAATAAATGATTATCATGAACAAAGAAATATAATAATAACTAATTTATTATTGCCTCTAGGGCATATTTCCAATAGTCTCCCACTTGCACTAGAGTCAATAATCTAGTTCACATCTCCATGTGATTCTAACGAATCTAACACCCATATAGTTCTGGGGTCTAATCACGTCTTGCTCATGAGAGAGGTTTTGGTCAACGGTTCTGAAACTTTCAGATCCGTGTGTTCTTTACAAATATTTATGTCATCTTATAGATGCTACTACTACGTGCTATTCGGAAATACTCCAAATATCTACTCTACTATACGAATTCGTTTCACTACTCATAGTTATTCGGATTAGTGTCAAAGCTTGCATCGACGTAACCCTTTATGACGGACTCTTTAACCACCTCCATAATCGAGAAAAAATCCTTAGTCCATTAGTTACTAAGGATAATTTTGACCGCTGCTAGTGATTCAATCATGGATCACTTTCTGTACCTCTCAACAGACTTGAGGCAAGGCACACATCAGGTGCGGTACTCAGCATGGCATACTTCAAATTCTACGGCCAAGGCATAGAAGACGACCTTCATCTATTCTCTTTATTCTGTCGGAGTCGGGCTTTGAGTCTTACTCAAATTCACACCTTACAACACAACCAAGAACTCCTTCTTTGCTGATCTATTTTGAACTCCTTCAAAAACTTGTCAAGGCATGTATCTTGTTGAAACTTCTATTAAGAGTTTCGATCTATCTCCATAGATCTTGATGCTCAACGTTCAAGTAGCGCAATCCAGGTACTCCTTTGAAGAACTCCTTTCAAACAACCTTTTATGCTTCACAGAAATTCTACATTACTTCTGATCAACAATATGTCAACCACATATACTTATCAGAAATTCTATAGTGCTCCCACTCACTTCTTTGGAAATACAAGTTTCTCATAAACCTTGTACAAACCCAAAATCTTTGATCATCTCATCAAAGTGTATATTCCAACTCCGAGATGCTTGCACCAGTCCATTGAAGGATCGCTGGAGCTTGCATACTTGTTAGTATCCTTAGGATCGACAAAACATTCTGATTGTATCACATACAATCTTTCCTCAAGGAAACCGTCGAGGAAACAATGTTTTGACTTCCTATGTGCAATATTTCACAAATAATGTAGCAACTACTAACATAATTCCAACACACTTTTAACATCGCTACGAGTGAGAAAGTCACATCATAGTCAACTCTTTATCTTGTCGAAAACATCTTTGCGACAAGTCGAGCTTTTCTTAATAGTGACTTATCACCATCATCGTCTGTCTTCCTTTTAAAGATCCATCTTTACTTAGTAGTCTTACTACCGTCAAGCAGTTCTTCCAAAGTCTACACTTTGTTTTATACATGGATTCTCTCTCGGATTTCATGGCCTCCAGCCATTTGTCGGAATCCGTGCCCACCATTGCTTCTCCATAACTCGTAGGCTCATTGTTCCTCAACAACATGACCTCCAAGACAGGGTTACCATACTACTCCATAGTAGTACGCGACCTTTTTCGACCTACGAGGTTTGTAGTAGCTTGATCCGAAGCTCCAATGATCACTATCATCAGCTTCCACTTCAATTGGTGTAGGCGCCACAGGAACAACTTCCTGCACCCTGCTACACACTGGTTGAAGTGACGGTTCAATAACCTCATAAAGTTCCACCACTCTCCCACTCAATTCTTTCGAGAGAAACCTTTCCTCAAGAAAGGATCCGTCTCTAGAAACAAACACTTTGCTTCCGGATCTGAGATAGGAGATGTATCCAACTGTTTTGGATATCCTATGAAGATGCATTTATCCGCTTTGGGTTTGAGCTTATCAGACTGAAACTTTTTCACATAAGTGTCGCAGCCCCAAACTTTCAAGAAACGACAGCTTAGATTTCTCTAAACCTTAGTCTATATTGTGTCATCTCAACGAAATTACGCGGTGCCCTAACTAGAGTGAATGCGGTTGTCTCTAATGCATAACCCATAAACGATAATGGTAATTCGATAAGAGACATCATAGTATGCACCGTATTATAATAGGGTGTGGCTATGACGTCTAGACACATCATCACACTATGGTGTTCCAGGTGGCATGAACTGTGAAACAACTTTCCACATTATCTCAACTGCGTACCAAAACTCGTAACTCAGATATTCATCTCTATGATCATATTGTAGACAGTTTATCCTCTTGTCACGACGATCTTCACTCTGAAATAGCCTTGAAATTTTCAATATTTCAGACTTGTGATTCATCAAGTAAATACCCCTGTATCTACTCAAATTGTCAGTGAAGTAAGAACATAACGATATCCACTGCGTGCCTTAGCACTTATTGGACTGCACACATCAAAAATGCATTACTCCCAACAAGTTACTCTACTTGTTTCATGTGGCATATTTTTGCATGTCACAAGTGATTCAAAATCAAGTGAGTATAAAGATCCATCAGTATAGAGCCTCTTCATGCAATTTATACCAACACGACTCAAGCGGCAGTGCCACAAGTAAGTGGTACTATCATCATTACCTTGTATCTTTTGGCACCAATATCATGAACATGTGTAACACTACGATCGAGATTCAATAAACCATTGAAGGTGATTGTTCAAGCAAATAGAGTAACCATTATTCTTTTAAATGAATAATCGTATTGCAACAAACACGATCCAATCATGTTCATGCTTAACGCAAGCACCAAATAACAATTATTTAGGTTTAACACCAATCCCGATGGTAGAGGGAGCGTGCGACGTTTGATCATATCAACCTTGGAAATACTTCCAACATGTATCATCACCTCGCCTTTAGCTAGTCTCCATTTATTCCGTAGCTTTCATTTCGTGTTACTAATCACTTAGCAACCGAACCGGTATCCAATACCCTTGCGCTACTAGGAGTACTAGTAAAGTACACATCAATCATCATGTATATCAAATATAATTCTTTCGACTTTTGCCAGCCATCTTATCTACCAAGCATCTAGGGCAGCTCCGCCTCAGTGACCGTTCCCCTCATAACAGAAGCACTTAGTCTCGGGTTTGGGTTTAATCATGGGTCTCTTCATTAGTGCAGCAACTGTTTTGCCGTTTCACAAAGTATCCCTTCTAGCCCTTGCCTTTCTTGAAACTTAGTGGTTTTACCAACCATGAACTATTGATGTTCCTTCTTGATTTCTACTTTCGCAGTGTCAAACATCGCGAATCGCTCAAGGATCATTGTATCTATCCTTGACATGTTTATAGTTCATCACGAAGCTCTCACAGCTTGGTGGCAGTGACTTTGGAGAACCATCACTATCTCATCTTGGAATATTAACTCTCACTTGATTCAAGCGATTGCAGTACTCAGACAATTTGAGCACACGCTCAACGATTGAGTTTTTCTCCTCTACTTCGTGGACAAAGAATCTTGTCGGAGGTCTCATACCTCTTAACAAGGGCACAAACATGAAATCACAATTTCATCTCTTTAGAACATCTCTTATGTTCCGTGACGTTTCAAAACGTCTTCGGCGCCTTGCTTCTAAGCCATTAAGTATTTTGCATAGAACTATCGCGTAGTCATCAGAAACGTGTATGTTGGATGTTCACAACATCCGCAGACGACGCTCGAGGTGCAGCACACCGAGTGGTGCATTAAGGACATAAGCCTTCTGCGCAGCAACGAGGACAATCCTCAGTTTTTACAGACTCAGTCCGCAAAGTTTGCTACTATCAACTTTCAACTAAATTTTCTCTAGGAACATACAAAAACAGTAGAGCTATAGCGCAAGCTACATCATAATTCGCAAAGACCATTAGACTATGTTCATGACAATTAGTTCAATTAATCATATTACTTAAGAACTCCCACTCAAAAAGTACATCTCTCTAGTCATTTGAGTGGTACATGATCCAAATCCACTATCTCAAGTCCGATCATCACGTGAGTCGAGAATAGTTTCAGTGACAAGCATCTCTATGCTAATCATATCAACTATATGATTCATGCTCGACCTTTCGGTCTCATGTGTTCCGAGGCCATGTCTGCACATGCTAGGCTCGTCAAGTTTAACCCGAGTGTTCCGCGCGTGCAACTGTTTTGCACCCGTTGTATGTGAACGTTGAGTCTATCACACCCGATCATCACGTGGTGTCTCGAAGCGAAGAACTGTCGCAACGGTGCACAGTCGGGGAGAACACAATTTGAGCTTGAAATTTTAGTGAGAGCTCACCTCATAATGCTACCGTCGTTCTAAGCATAATAAGGTGCATAAAGGATTAACATCACATGCAATTCATAAGTGACATGATATGGCCATTGATAACCCACAAGTATAGGGGATCAATTTTAGCCTTTCTCGATAAGTAGGAGTGTCGAACTCAACGAGGAGCTAAAGGTAGGAAAAATATTCCTTCGAGTTCTATCGACCACCGATACAACTCTACGCACACTTTACGTTCGCTTTACCTAGAACAAGTATGAAACTAGAAGTACTTTGTAGGAGTGAAAGGATAAGCTTGCAAGAAAGTAAAGAACACGTAAATAAAACTAGGGGTTGGTTAGAAAAATAAACAAATACGAGTGTCTAACAAGTGTGGAAAAGTGGTGGTAGGAGTTGCGGAATTGTCCCTAAGCAATTGACTACGTTACTAGATCGATAGCAAGTATCACTAGATCATGAAAGACGCGTGTTGCTGCGTCCGTCCATTTTAGCGTCATAATGTTAGTGATTGACACAATTGTATGAAAAAAAAATTGTTTCAATCACACTGTATAATTCCCACACATGGACAAATCAAGTTTAGCTGTGGCCGCAAAGACAAACTCCTAGTTTTACAACAAAGGAAAACAAATGTTAGAGAAAGAATACAACCTATTGAAATTTCTAGTTCAGTAAAGCACACAATTCCTATTTGGTGAAATATAGAAGTTGTAGCATCATACTCATGTCATTTTGCTAGAGCTGGGAAATAGTGCTATTTTACAAATAGTAAGAGGAGTGCTCTTTCAAAATATCTCCAAGTAGGAACATGTACCATTCGGATAAAGATTGCAATTATAATTTTGAGATAGAAAGCTGAAAATCTTCTCACTGTCGCAATGCTTGTGCATTTGTTCTCATGTCAAATGAAATACAGTTTAAAGCAGGAAATTTATAAAAACATACAAACATTGATGCACATAATGACTAATCTCTAACTACGTCACATCTCCACCGAGCATAAGATGTCAACCTTGAAGTGCACAATCTGATGGATTTGCATCTCTCCTGCTATTCTAGTAATTGAACTGAACGTTTGAACCCAAGCAATTGCCTTTCCAATGCACAAAATCCGTTAGCAGCTAGTCTGTAAAGAGGTGAATAAAACAGGGGAAATCCATTAGGGACTGTTTGTTCTTCCACAGAGTAATAAAAATAATAATAATAAACCAAACGGCGATGAACTGAAGCGTCATATGGTGGATTATTGACTGCAGATGTATCTACTTGGTACAAATACAATAGCTCATCTGTAAAGTTACACAACAACGGTTTTAATACTCAACAACTACATGTAAGGTAGAAAAACAATTCTATCTGTCTTGTAACACGGATCAGGAGCTTGTTCAACCAGGGAATAGAAGTAGAACTGTAAAAACATTAGAGAGCACCACGCCTTGCACATGAAAAATTAAGAATCAATATTCAAGTAAGGTACAACTTTTGGAGTGATGAATATGAATCTGCAGGGTTCTCCTCGACCTCATCTAACTGATCTGGTATAGGGAAAGTAACGAGTAACCTCTGTCGGTTGTGTTTGCCTGCCGCCGCAACTTCTCCCCCTCCCTATCTCCAAGATCTGACCAAATCAATTTACCACATCCAATACAACACCTGTGCAAAATTGAGATCGAGATGACATCAGGAATGATTGTTTGATGGAAAAAGGAAATCATACACGAACGGGAAAGCGATGTAGGGGAGAGATCATTAGTGGCGCGCGTTGCCGCGCCCGTCAATTTGGAATGATATATGATATATATTTACAAATTTTTGTGGATTCGAAAGAAGGCTTAACAAATTTTGGTAGAACCAAAAGAAATCACATATGCGAGGCTTTACAAATTTTGATAGAACTAGAAGAAGTTACAGAGGCGAGGTCTTACAAATTTTAGTAGAGCCAAAAGTAGGACAGCGAAAGTGTTAAAGTCAGTCGCCTACCAGCATTCATCTTAGTGGAAGAAAAGAAACATACTATGTACCAAGCACAAGTGAGCTTCATATCCAGCATTCATCCGACAGCCAACTACTAAAGTCACTTCAACATGGTGTTTTTTAGTAAACAAAATAAGCGTGAGCAGGAAATAATCAATATGAATGGGATAATATATGTACAATATACACCTATAGAACTATCCACATAACCTTGTGACAAAATTAAGAAAGCATTCACATTAATAATATTTCTGGTCTTATTTTTTGTAGCATGTCCAACATGAAAATAGAGAAGGGGAAAACGCAAGATGAGCAGAGAGCGAAAATATAATAGAAGAGACCTTTATGATGAAAGAGGGCGCAACTGCTCACTCGTACAAAGAAGAAATAGGGCTGATAATAAGGCAATTTTATGTACCTCGATAGGCTAATAAATTAAAGTTAACACATGTATATACATGGATAATAAAGTAGTAGAAAAATTGGACATTTCTAGAAATAGGATCCAGATTTACCACAATAATGGAAATAGAGCAGTAGGATCGAGATAACCAAATCTTAGTTATTACACATGATTAACCTTATTAAATTGAAAGAAAGTTCACTGAATTATCATGTCCACACCTTTGTCCATGGCTGAAGGAGAATGCACACGTGAAGAACACTAAGCTTCCTTCCATAGCTTGGACTATGTGCCCTTGCTGCTTACAAATTGGATGCACACATGGATAGAAATAGTAATACAACCAGGCACCCAATTACCTGAACTGAAAATCGAATATTCACATTAGAATCCCCAGATGTATACACACAATAGTTATTTAATAACTGGCCTGAGAATTAGTATTGTGAAGGCATTTACCAGGGCAAGGGTAAAAAGGAGCCTCGACAACCTTTGCATCCCGTACACGGATTACCTTCCAAGCTCTTCAGCTCTATTGAACTGTTGTATGCATGGGTTCAGACTAAAATTCAAACAAAGAAAAGCATGAATTCTGGGGAAATTTTGGGTAGTGTTTCACACATCTAAGATATGCATTGAGTGCCAGTGAATAGATAGCTCATGGTCATCAGTAGAAAATAGATAGCTCATATGTGTTACATAATCATCATTAGAAATGGATAGATCATGTGGCTTACATGATCAAAAATCCAAAACTTTCTCACAGTGTACCACTGAATCAAAGTTGTTGGCTAGCCTGTTGTTTAATAACATCCACACTCGCCACGATGCATCATCATGCTATGCTAGTGACGTGATGCACCTACACGTATATAGGTAGTGTTCGAAATGCAAAGACTGTCGACATGAAAAAATATGGCAATGCATCCTTTACAGGAAACTCAACTACACGACCATGTGGTCCAGATCCGTATTGTGGAGGATCCTTTACAGAAAACTCAACCAAATTTCTATCAACGCATCCCTTCACGCGTTTCCCCATCGAGGTCAAGATTCAGATTGTGGAGGATCAAAAGAGGCTTCTGCGACCGCTGCGTAAGGGGAGGCGTCCAACTACGGCAGCTGCTCTTGTTCTCCCCTAGCTCGCAGTGGCGGCGGCCCCTGACCACGCCGGCAGCGGCATGACACGCAGTCGACGGCTTCCTCCGGTTGCGTGGTCGTCGGACAAAGAAGAGGGAGGCAGAATGATGGTAGCGGCAGCGCTGATTAGGAAGGAGGGAGGAGTGCGGCGCAGGAGGCGCACAGCGGCTATGGACTCACGGGGAAGGAGGGTTTGTGCGTGGTGGTGCGCTAGCGATTGTGCTGGAACAGGCCCAGTTAACCACACGTCTTCGTTTCGGCCACCAGAGCAGCAACCCATTAGGACAGCTGGGCCAGTATTTAACAGATACGGGGGATGGCTATAGAGAGCAGATCGGACGGTCAAAAATGCTCAGATCGCGAAAATGAACGGCCAGAAACTCAAATCGCTATGAGAGCTCGGTTTAGGCTCAGTTTTACTGTCCTAAATGTGGGAGAGGCCTCTGCTAGCATGTCATCCCTTACTTGAAATTCTATGCACTTATGATTGGAACTATTAGCAAGCGTCCGCAACTACTAACGTTCATTAAGGTAAAACCCAACCATAGCAATAAGATATATTGGTCCCCCTTCAACCCCATATGCATCAATTTCTATGCTAGGTTTGAAGCTTCTGTCACTCTAGCCTGCCAATACATAGTCCTATCAACATACAACTAACCCTATGGTGTGATCCACACGCGCGATCATATGATGGGCACCAAAGGACAGCAACATAACCACAAGCGAATTAAACCAATCATAGTAATTCATCAATCACCGATAGGACAACGATAATCTACTCATACATCATAGGATAACAACACATCATTGGATAATAATATGTAGCATAAAGCACCATGTTCAAGTAGAGGGTACAGAGGGTTGCGGGAGAGCGAACCGCTGAATATAGATGGGGAAGATGATGGAGATGTTGGTGAAGATGACGGAGGTGTTGGTGTAGATCACCGTCACACGATGATGTCTCGGGCGGCGTTCCGGTGCCGCCGGGAGAGAGGGGGAGAAAGCCCCCTCCTTCTTCTTCTTCCTTGACCTACTCCCTAGATGGGAGAAGGGTTTCCCCTCTGGTCCATGGTCTCCATGGCGGCGGAGGGGCGAGAGCCCCTCCGAGATTGGATCTCTCTCTTTGTGTCCTTCTGTTTCTGCGCTCCCAGATTCTGTGTTTCACCGTTTCTTAAATTCTCGGAGATCCGTAACTCTGATTGGGCTGAAATGTTAACACGATTTTCTTCTGGATATTATCTTTCTTGCGGCGAAAGAAGGGCTCCAATCGCCTTAAGGAGTGGCCACAAGCCTGCCAGCCGCCGCCGTACCTCCTTGTGGCGGCTACAGGCTTGTGGGCCCTCCGTGCATCGTCTCGCATTGATTTTTCTTCCCAAAAATCATAAATATTCCAAAAAAAAATCCCCGTAAGTTTTTATTACGTTTGGACTTCGTTTGGTATGGATATTCCGCGAAATAAATAAAAACATGCAACAAACAGGAACTGGCACTGGGCACTGGATCAATATGTTAGTCCCAAAAATAGTATAAAAAGTTGCCAAAAGTATATGAAAGTTATAGAATATTGGCATGAAACAATCAAAAATTATAGATACGACGGAGACGTATCAGCATCCCCAAGCTTAATTCCTGCTCGTCCTCGAGTAGGTAAATGATAAAAAAGATAATTTTTGATGTGGAATGCTACCTAGCAGAATCTTGATCATATAATCTAATCATGGCATGAATACTAAAACACAAGTGATTCGAAGCAATATTCTATCATTTGACATAAAGACAATAATATTTCAAGCATACTAACAAAGCAATCATGTCTTCTCAAAATATCATGGCCAAAGAAAGTTATCCCTACAAAATCATATAGTCTGACTATGCTCCATCTTCCCCACACAACGTATTTAAATCATGCACAACCCCGCTTTTAGCCAAGCAATTGTTTTATACATTAGTGTTCTCAAACCTTTTCAACTTTCACGCAATACATGAGCGTGAGCCATGGACATAGCACTATAGGTGGAATAGAATATGGTGGTCGTGGAGAAGACAAAAAGGAGGAGATAGTCTCAAATCAACTAGGTGTATCAATGGGCTATGGAGATGCCCATCAATAGATATCAATGTGAGTGAGTAGGGATTGCCATGCAACAGATGCACTAGAGCTTAAGTGTATGAAAGCTCACAAAAGAAACTAGTGGGTGTGCATCCAACTTGCTTGCTCACGAAGACCTAGGGCAATTTTGAGGAAGCCAATCATTGGAATATACAAGCCAAGTTATATAATGAAAATTTCCCACTAGTATATGGAAGTGACAAAATAGGAGACTCTCTGTCATGAAGATCATAGTGCTATTTGAAGCACAAGTGTGGAAATAGGATAGTAGCAATTGTCCCTTCTCTCTTTTCTCTCATTTTTTGTGTGGGCTCTTTGGCCTCTTTTTTTATTATTTTGGTGGGCATCTTTGGCCTCTTTTTTGTAAATGGGCTTTGGTGGCCTCTTTTATTTCCTCACATGGGACAATGATCTATTAATAATGATCATCACACTTACAACTCAATACTTAGAGCAATGATGACTCTATATGAAATGCCTTCAGTAGTGTACCGTGACAATGATCTAGCATAGCAATGACATCAAAAAACGGACAAGCCATGGAAACATCATGCTAGCTATCTTACGATCATGCAATGGCAATATGGAAGTGGTGGCACATGTCATGAGACGGAACGGTGGTAGTTGCATGGCACTATATCTCGGAATGGCTATGAAAATGCCATAATAGGTAGGTATGGTGGCTGTTTTGAGGGAGGCCATATGGTGGGTGTAATGCACCGACGAAAGTTGCACGGTACTAGAGAGGCTAGCAATGGTGGAAGGGTGAGAGTGCGTATAATCCATGGACTCAACATTAGTCATAAAGAACTCACATACTTATTGCAAAAGTCTATTAGTCATCGAAACAAGGTACTACACGCATGCTCCTAGGGGAAAGGTTGGTAGGAGTTAACCATCGCGCGATCCCGACCTCCACACAAAGGATGACAATCAATAAATAAATCATGCTCTGACTTCATCACATAACGGTTCACCATACGTGCATGCTATGGGAATCACAAACCTTAGCACAAGTATTTCTAAACATACACAATTACTCACTAGCATGACTCTAATATCACATATTCATGTCGCAAAACTGTTGCAAGGAATCAAACATATCATATTCAGTGATCTACAAGTTTTATGTAGGATTTTATGACTAACCATGTGAATGACCAACTCCTGTTTACTCTCTAAATAGGTATAAGTGAAGCATGAGAGTTTAATTCTTTCTACAAAAGATATGCCCCGCTCTAACAAATATAAGTGAAGCAAAAGAGCATTCTACAAATGGCGGTTTTCTATGTGTAGGGAAACAGGCAATCCAAACTTCAAAAGATATAAGTGAAGCACAAGAAGCATTCTATAAAGCCAACCAAGGACTATCTCATACCAGCATGGTGCATAAAAGAAAAAGGAAAAAAACACAAAAGATGCTCCAAGCATTTGCACATATCATGTGACGAATCAAAATATAGCTCCGAGTAAAATTACCGATAGATTGTAGACGAAAGAGGGGATGCCTTCCGGGGCATCCCCAAGCTTAGACGCTTGAGTATTCCTTGAATATTACCTTGGGGTGACTCGGGCATCCCCAAGCTTAGGCTCTTGCCACTCCTTATTCCTTCATCCATCGTGCTCTCACCCAAAACTTGAAAACTTCAATCACACAAAACTCAACAAAACTTCGTGACATCCGTTAGTATAATAAAATAAATCACCACTTCAAGTACTGTTGTAAACTCATTCTAAATTCATATTAGCATTATATCTACTGTAATCCAACTTCACCATGGTTCATACCCCCCGATGCTACCCATAGATTCATCAAAATAAGAGAACAATGCATAGAAAATAGAATCTGTCAAAACAGAACAGTCTGTAGCAATCTGTATATTACGTATACTTCTGGTATCTCAAAAAATATTAAAAATTACAAACGTCTGGAAAATTTGTATATCCATCAGCAGCAAAAATAATCAACTCAAAATCTCTTCCAGAATAAAAATGAAAATTAATTTCGTGAGCAGAAAGTTTCTGTCTTTTCTCAGGGTGATCAAACAACTATCACCCAAACTAATCGTAAAGGCTTTGCTTGGCACATTATTTTTAAAAACACAGAGGAATTGTACAAGGGGATAATTATTTTTGTGAGAAACTTTCATGAAAAAATCTACATTGTTTCCATGAGCATGAACACAAGTGTTCAAGGTCGACCCTCACTTCCGCAATGCATCACCTTTCAATCGCTTCTCTTTTTGAAAAAGTTTTAAGTTCTCCTCTATATTTTTTTTGTTTTTAAACTAAATAAAAGCATTCAACAGAAATAAATGACTCTCTAAAACTTCCGGGTTGTCTCCCAGGCAGCGCTTTCTTTAAAGCCATTAAGCTAGGCATAAAGTGCTCAAGTAATGGATCCACCCGGATCCCAAGGTATATCAAAGCCAATTTTAATTAGCAATGATTTGAAATTTAGTAGTGAGCACAAGGTAACATATATCATGCAATGACGAAGTATAACTATCTTCTTATGCATTGGCATGTCATAAAAGAACAATTCATGCACACCAAGTAAAGGCCAATACATAGCATAAGCGGTTTCTTGCAATTTTATCGTATTGGAAACATAGAGAGGTGGAGATGTAGTTCCTCTCTCATAATAACTGCAAGTAGGAGCAGCAAGCACATGCATATAATATTCATCAAAACCATCATGTGTAACATAAGGAACTATAGCTAGCTCATCTTCATAAGAATCATTCATATTGGCATCATGGCCACAAGCATAGCAAGCATCAAGTTCATCAAAAAGGGACATTTCAAACGAATCCAAGGGATCATAGCATTCATCCTTCGGTAAGAACGAAGGGAAATTAAATAATGTATGAGTAGAAGAGTTACTCTCATTAGAAGGTGGACACGGGTAGCTAGTCCGCTCTTCCTCCTTTTGTTCTTCGCTCTCCTCGTCATCTTTTTCATCTAATGAGCTCACAATTTTAGCATTTTCTTCTTCCATAGTTTCCTGCAAAATAATAGTCTCTTCTTGGGCAGCATAGGATTTCTCCTTAAATCGTTCAATACGGGCATTATATTCATAATTAGTATAACAATAACAAAGCATAGCCAAATTTTCAGATCGGTAAGGAGCATCATCATTATCATCACACCTTTTAAACAGAGCCTCAATTTCATAAGCACCCATAAAAGCAACAAACTCTTCTATTTGATCCACATCATAGTAATCATATATACCATTAGCATAAGAAGCCAAGGTTCTATGATCATTAAACTCACAAGAAAAGGGAAGGCGTGGAACCTTCATCCTAGAGCAACAAGTAACACCATATCTCTTGCATAGTTCCCAAGCATACCATTTCAACAAATGGATTTGATCCCATAAAAGTTTCCCTTTTTGAGTCAAGAGATAATCCCTAAAGTATTCACGTTGATCCAACGTGTATCCCATTATATAATTGAATGGGGGTTTCTCATGATTATTAAAGAAGTATATAATATTTTCCACGTAACGAGCATCGAGGGTTTTAGGAGGTTCCTCATCTCCATGAGTAGCAAGTATACCTAATATTTTTGGTATTTCGTGTTCCATATCCATAACTAAAGATAGAGAACAACTTAGAACAGCAAATAAATCTACTTAGTGATAAAGCAAACAAGCACACACGAGGATATTCACCCCACGCTATTGCTCCCCCGCAACAGCGCCAGAAAAAGGTCTTGATAACCCACAAGTATAGGGGATCAGTTTTAGCCTTTCCCGATAAGTAAGAGTGTCGAACCCAACGAGGAGCTAAAGGTAGGACAAATATTCCCTCAAGTTCTATCGACCACCGATACAACTCTACGCACACTTTACGTTCGCTTTACCTAGAACAAGTATGAAACTAGAAGTACTTTGTAGGAGTGAAAGGATAGGCTTGCAAGAAAGTAAAGAACACGTAAATAAAACTAGGGGCTGGTTAGAAAAAGAAACAAATACGAGTGTCTAACGAGTGTGGAAAAGTGGTGGTAGGAGTTGCGGAATTGTCCCTAAGCAATTGACTACGTTACTAGATCGATAGAAAGTATCATCTGGGAGAGGCCTCTGCTAGCATGTCATCCCTTACTTGAAATTCTATGCACTTATGATTGGAACTATTAGCAAGCGTTCGCAACTACTAACGTTCATTAAGGTAAAACCCAACCATAGCAATAAGATATATTGGTCCCCCTTCAGTCCCATATGCATCAATTTCTACGCTAGGTTTAAAGCTTCTGTCACTCTAGCCTGCCAATACATAGTCCTATCAACATACAACTAACCCTATGGTGTGATCCACGCGTGCGATCATATGATGGGCACCAAAGGACAGCAACATAACCACAAGAAAATTAAACCAACCATAGCAATTCATTAATCACTGATAGGACAACGATAATCTACTCAGACATCATAGGATAGCAACACATCATTGGATAATAATATGTAGCATAAAGCACCATGTTCAAGTAGATGGTATAGCGGGTTGCGGGAGAGTGAACCGCTGAATATAGATGGGGGAAGATGATGGAGATGTTGGTGAAGATGACGGAGGTGTTGGTGTAGATCGCCGTCACACGATGATGTCCCGGGCGGCGTTCCGGCGCCGCCGGGAGAGAGGGGGAGAGAGCCCCCCCTCCTTCTTCTTCTTCCTTGACCTCCACCCTAGATGGGAGAAGGGTTTCCCCTGTGGTCCATGGTCTCCATGGCAGCGGAGGGGCGAGAGCCCCTCTGAGATTGGATCTCTCTCTCTTTGTGTCCTTCTGTTTCTGCGCTCCCAGATTCTGTGTTTCACCGTTTCTTAAATTCCTGGAGATCCGTAACTCCGATTGGGCTGAAATTTTAACACGATTTTCTTCCGGATATTATCTTTCTTGTGGAGAAAGAAGGGCTCCAACCACCTTAAGGAGTGGCCGCAAGCCTGCCAGCCGCCGCCGTACCTCCCGGTGGCGGCTACAGGGCTCGTGGGCCCTCCGTGCATCGCCTCGCGTTGATTCTTCTTCCCAAAAATCATAAATATTCCAAAACAAATCCCTGTAAGTTTTTATTACGTTTGAACTTCGTTTGGTATGGATATTCTGCGAAACAAAAAACATGCAACAAACAGGAACTGGCACTGGGCACTGGATCAATATGTTAATCCCAAAAATAGTATAAAAAGTTGCCAAAAGTATATGAAAGTTGTAGAATATTGGCATGAAACAATCAAAAATTATAGATACGACGGAGACGTATCAGCCATCATCATGTGCTTCTTGATCTCCATCACCAAAGCACCGGCACGATCTTCTTGTCACTGGCGTCACACCATGATCTTCATCATCATGATCTCCATCAACGTGTCGTCATCGGGGTTGTCGTGCTACTTATGCTATTACTACTAAAGTTGCGTCCTAGCAATATAGTAAATGCATCTGTAAGCACAAACGTTAGTTTAAAGACAACCCTATGGCTCCTGCCGGTTGCCGTACCATCGACATGCAAGTTGATATTAACTATTACAACATGATCATCTCATACATCAAATATATCACATCACGTCGTTGGCCATATCACATCACAAGCATACCCTGCAAAAACAAGTTAAACGTCCCCTAATTGTTGTTGCATGTTTTACGTGGTTGTCATGGGTATCTAGTAGGATCGCATCTTACTTACGCAAACACCACAACGGAGATGTACGAATTGCTATTTAACCTCTCTCCAAGGACCTCCTCGGTCAAATCCGATTCAACTAAAGTTGGAGAAACCGACACTTGCCAGTCATATTTGAGCAACGGGGTTGCTCGTAGCGATGAAACCAGTCTCTCGTAAGCGTACGAGTAATATCGGTCCGAGCCGCTTCGATCCAACAATACCGCGAAATCAAGAAAAGACTAAGGAGGGCAGCAAATCGCACATCACCGCCCACAAAAACTTTTGTGTTCTACTCGAGATAACATCTACGCATGAACCTAGCTCATGATGCCACTGTTGGGGAACGTCGCATAGGAAACAAAAAATTTCCTACGCGCACGAAGACCTATCATGGTGATTTCCATCTACGAGAGGGGATTTCCGATCTATGTACCCTTGTAGATCGCACAACAGAAGCGTTAATAAATGCGGTTGATGTAGTGGAACGTCCTCACGTCCCTCGATCCGCCCCGCGAACCGTACCACGAACCGTCCCGTGATCCGTCCCACGATCCGCTCCGATCTAGTGCCGAACGGACGGCACCTCCGCGTTCAGCACACGTATAGCTCGACGATGATCTCGACCTTCTTGATCTAGAAAGAGAGACGGAGAGGTAGATGAGTTCTCCGGTAGCGTGACGGCGCTCTGGAGGTTGCTGGTGATCTTATTCCAGCAGGGCTCCGCCCGAGCTCCGCAGAAACGCGATCTAGAGGAAAAACCGTGGATGTATGTGGTCGGGCTGCCGTGGCAAAGTTATCTCAAATCAGCCCTAATACCTCCGTATATATAGGTGGGAGGGGAGGGGCCTTGCCTTGAGGCTCAAGGAGCCCCAAGGGGGTCGGCCGAAGGGGGGAGGAGGAATCCTCCTCCAATCCTAGTCCAACTAGGATTGGAAGGTGGAGTCCTTCCCTTCCTTCCCACTTCCCTTTTTTTCCTTTTCTCTTTGATTTTCCTTTAACCTCCGCAGGGGCTTTCTTGGGCTTGCCCACCAGCCCACTAAGGGCTGGTGCGGCACCCCTAAGGCCTATGGGCTTCCCCGGGGTGGGCTCCCCCCCCCCCCCCCGGTGAACATCCGGAACCCATTCGTCACTCCCGGTAATTTCGAAAACTTTCCGGTAATCAAATGAGGTCATCCTATATATCAATCTTCGTCTCCGGACCATTCCAGAAACCCTCGTGACGTCCGTGATCTCATCCGGGACTCCAAACAACATTCGGTAACCAACCATATAACTCAAATACGCATAAAACAACGTCGAACCTTAAGTGTGCAGACCCTGTGGGTTCGAGAACTATGTAGACATGACCCGAGGGACTCCTCGGTCAATATCCAATAGCGGGACCTGGATGCCCATATTGGATCCTACATATTCTACGAAGATCTTATCATTTGAACCTTAGTGCCAAGGATTCATATAATCCCGTATGGCATTCCCTTTGTCCTTCGATATGTTACTTGCCCGAGATTTGATCGTCGGTATCCGCATACCTATTTCAATCTTGTTTACCGGCAAGTCTCTTTACTCGTTCCTTAATACAAGATCCCGTGACTTACACTAAGTCACATTGCTTGCAAGGCTTGTGTGTGATGTTGTATTACCGAGTGGGCCCCGAGATACCTCTCCGTCACACGGAGTGACAAATCCCAGTCTTGATCCATACTAACTCAACGGACACCTTCGGAGATACCTGTAGAGCATCTTTATAGTCACCTAGTTACGTTGCGACGTTTGATACACACAAGGTATTCCTCCGGTGCCAGTGAGTTATATGATCTCATGGTCATAGGAATAAATACTTGACACGCAGAAAAAACAGTAGCAACAAAATGACATGATCAACATGCTACGTTCATTAGTTTGGGTCTAGTCCATCACATGATTCTCTTAATGATGTGATCCCGTTATCAAGTGAAAACACTTGCCTATAGTCAGGAAACCTTGACCATCTTTGATCAACGAGCTAGTCAACTAGAGACTTACTAGGGACAGTGTTTTGTCTATGTATCCACACAAGTATTGTGTTTCCAATCAATACAATTATAGCATGGATAATAAACGATTATCATGAACAAAGAAATATAATAATAACTAATTTATTATTGCCTCTAGGGCATATTTTCAACATAGAGATCTTTCGTATAATGGTATCATGATGTGCAACATGCTTCTGTGTCCATCGTTCAATAGTTATGCATTATGTATCTAAGCAAGTACTACACACTTTTGTAGGTCGTTGTTTGTAAACTTGTGAATAGCGTCCATTAACACGTTTGTATTTTGGTACCTAAAACATTCTAGGTTGTACAATTTTCTTTTCTACATAATGTATTTATATATTTAATTTATTTGAGAGAGCTAACAAATGTAGGAACTTCTTAGGAAACCGAAGCAATTTGTAACATTTTGCTTTCTCTTTAGCTTTCTGCACATGTTGAAGAAAAATATATTTCTATTGTAAATTATCATATAATTTGCCAAAATATTTAGATGCTACCCGAACGTATTGTACGTGAACAAAAATAAGCTTTCGAGAGCTTAATACCATGTCTCTAATTATATAATTGTTCCCCTTTTACATATAACCAGTGTTCTTTGTAATTTTTTCTAAATAACTAGCACGTGTAGTTGCACAGGTTGACGACTAGTAGTTAGAGTTAGCATTTGATGAATTATAAAGGTAGAAGAGTACAATAAAACATGAAGAGAACAAAACATGAAGAGAACAAAACATGCTATATTTAGATTATTTCATGATGGTAAAATTTGAAGGGTTGGCTATCTATAATTTTCTACAATTAGCTGTTGGAATTATGGCCTAGAGGCAATAATAAATATAGTTATTATTATAATTCATGTATCAAGATAATCGTTTATTATCCATGCTATAATTGTATTGAATGAAGACTCATTTACATGTGTGGATACATAAACAAACCACTGTCCCTAGCAAGCCTCTAGTTGGCTAGCCAGTTGATCAAAGATAGTCAATGTCTTCTGATTATGAACAAGGTGTTGTTGCTTGATAACTGGATCACGTCATTAGGAGAATCACGTGATGGACTAGACCCAAACTAATAGACGTAGCATGTTGATCGTGTCATTTTGTTGCTACTGTTTTCTGCGTGTCAAGTATTTGTTCCTATGACCATGAGATAATATAACTCACTAACACCGGAGGAATACTTTGTGTGTATCAAACGTCGCAACGTAACTGGGTGACTATAAAGGTGCTCTACAGGTATCTCCGAAGGTGTTCATTGAGTTAGTATGGATCAAGACTGGGATTTGTCACTCCGTGTGACGGAGAGGTATCTCGGGGCTCACTCGGTAATACAACATCACACACAAGCCTTGCAAGCAATGTGACTTAGTGTAAGTTGCGGGATCTTGTATTACGGAACGAGTAAAGAGACTTGCCGGTAAACGAGATTGAAATAGGTATGCGGATACTGACGATCGAATCTCGGGCAAGTAACATACCGAAGGACAAAGGGAATGACATACGGGATTATATGGATCCTTGGCACTGAGGTTCAAACGATAAGATCTTCGTAGAATATGTAGGATCCAATATGGGCATCCAGGTCCCACTATTGGATATTGACCGAGGAGTCTCTCGGGTCATGTCTACATAGTTCTCGAACCCGCAGGGTCTGCACACTTAAGGTTCGACGTTGTTTTATGCGTATTTGAGTTATATGGTTGGTTACCGAATGTTGTTCGGAGTCCCGAATGAGATCACGGACGTCATGAGGGTTTCCGGAATGGTCCGGAAACGAAGATTGATATATAGGATGACCTCATTTGATTACCGGAAGGTTTTCGGAGTTACCGGGAATGTACCGGGAATGACGAATGGGTTCCGGGGGGGGGCAACCCACCCCGGGGAAGCCCATAGGCCTTGGGGGTGGCACACCAGCCCTTAGTGGGCTGGTGGGACAAACCAAGAAGGCCCTATGCGCCATAGGAAGAAAATCAAAGAGAAAAGAAAAAAAAGGAGGAGGTGGGAAAGGAAAGAAGGACTCCACCCACCAAACCAAGTAGGACTCGGTTTGAGCGGGAGACCTTCCCCCCTTGGCTCGGCCGACCCCCTTGGGGATCCTTGAGCCCCAAGGCAAGGCCCCCCTCTCCCACCTATATATACTGAGGTTTTAGGGCTGATTTGAGACGACTTTTCCACGGCAGCCCGACCACATACCTCCACGTTTTTCCTCTAGATCGCGTTTTTGCGGAGCTCGGGCGGAGCCCTGCTGAGACAAGATCATCAGCAACCTCCGGAGCGCCGTCACGCTGCCGGAGAACTCTTCTACCTCTTCATCTCTCTTGCTGGATCAAGAAGGCTGAGATCATCGTCGAGCTGTACATGTGCTGAATGCGGAGGTGCCGTCCGTTCGGCACTAGATCGTGGGACTGATCGCGGGACGGTTCGCGGGGCGGATCGAGGGATGTGAGGACGTTCCACTACATCAACCGCGTTCACTAACGCTTCTGCTGTACGGTCTACAAGGGTACGTAGATCACACATCCCCTCTCGTAGATGGACATCACCATGATAGGTCTTCGTGCGCGTAGGAAAATTTTTGTTTCCCATGCGACGTTCCCCAACAGTGGTATCAGAGCCAAGTTCATGCGTAGATGTCTTCTCGAGTAGAACACAAAAGTTTTTGTGGGCGGTGATGTGCGTTTTGCTGCCCTCCTTAGTCTTTTCTTGATTCCGCGGTATTGTTGGATTGAAGCGGCTTGGACCGACATTACTCGTATGCTTACGAGAGACTGGTTTCATCGCTATGAGTAACCCCGTTGCTCAAAGATGACTGGCAAGTGTCAGTTTCTCCAACTTTAGTTGAATCGGATTTGACCGAGGTGGTCCTTGGATGAGGTTAAATAGCAACTCATATATCTCCGTTGTGGTGTTTGCGTAAGTAAGATGCGATCCTACTAGATACCCATGGTCACCACGTAAAACATGCAACAACAAAATTAGAGGACGTCTAACTTGTTTTTGCAGGGTATGCTTGTGATGTGATATGGCCAACGATGTGATGTGATATATTGGATGTATGAGATGATCATGTTGTAATAGATAATATCGACTTGCACGTCGATGGTACGGCAACCGGCAGGAGCCATAGGGTTCTCTTTATACTAATGTTTGTGCTTGCAGATGCGTTTACTATTTTGCTAGGATGTAGCTTTAGTAGTAATAGCATGAGTAGCACGACAACCCCGATGGCGACACGTTGATGGAGATCATGGTGCGGCGCCGGTGACAAGAAGATCGTGCCGGTGCTTTGATGATGGAGATCAAGGAGCACGTGATGATGGCCATATCATGTCACTTATGAATTGCATGTGATGTTAATCCTTTTATGCACCTTATTTTGCTTAGAACGACGGTAGCATTATGAGGTGATCTCTCACTAAAATTTCAAGACGAAATTGTGTTCTCCCCAACTGTGCACCGTTGCTACAGTTCGTCGTTTCGAGACACCACGTGATGATCGGGTGTGATAGACTCAACGTTCACATACAACGGGTGCAAAACAGTTGCGCACGCGGAACACTCGAGTTAAGCTTGACGAGCCTAGCATGTGCAGACATGACCTCGGAACACATGAGACCGAAAGGTCGATCATGAATCATATGGATGATATGATTAGCACAGGGATGCTTACCACTGAAACTATACTCAACTCACGTGATGATCGGACTTGAGCTAGTGTAAGTGGATCATGAACCACTCAAATGACTAGAGAGATGTACTTTTTGAGTGGGAGTTTAGCAAATAATTTGATTAAGTTAAAATCTAATTATCTTGAACATAGTCTAAGTCCACTTTGAATATATTTGTGTTGTTGATCATGGCTCGCGCGACAGTCACCCTGAATTTTAATACGTTCCTACAGAAAGCTAAGTTGAAAGATGATGGAAGCAACTTTGTAGACTGGGCTCGTAATCTTAAGCTAATCTTACAAGCTGGGAAGAAGGATTATGTCCTTAATGCTGCGCTAGGAGATGAACCACCCGCTACGGCTGATCAGGATGTTAAGAACGCTTGGTTAGCACGTAAGGAGGACTACTCAGTAGTTCAATGTGCAGTCTTGTATGGCTTAGAACCGGGACTTCAACGTCGCTTTGAGCGTCATGGAGCATTTGAGATGTTCCAGGAGTTGAAGTTTATCTTTCAGAAGAATGCCCGGATCGAGATGTATGAGACCTCCGATAAATTCTATGCTTGCAAGATGGAGGAGAACTCGTCTGTCAGTGAACATGTGCTCAAAATGTCTGGGTACTCAAACCGTCTAGCTGAGCTGGGGATTGAACTCCCGCAAGAGGCTATCACTAACAGAATCCTTCAATCACTGCCGCCAAGCTATAAAGGCTTTATGTTGAACTACAACATGCAAGGGATGAACAAGTCTCCCGACGAGTTGTTTGCGATGCTGAAAGTCGCAGAGTCTGAACTCCGTAAAGAGCATCAAGTGTTGATGGTGAATAATACCACTAGTTTCAAGAGAAACAGAAAAGGCAAGAAGGGTAATTCAAAGAAGAGCGGCAAGCCTGTTGCCAATCCGACGAAGAAACCCAAAGCTGGACCTAAGCCTGAAACAGAGTGTTACTATTGCAAGGGTATGGGTCACTGGAAGCGCAATTGCCCCAAGTATCTGGCAGATAAGAAGGCGGCCAAAGAAAAATCAGGTATATTTGATATACATGTTATTGATGTGTACTTAACCGGCTCTCGTAGTAGTGCCTGGGTATTCGATACCGGTTCTGTTGCTCATATTTGCAACTCGAAACAGGAACTACGGAATAGACGAAGGCTGGCGAAAGATGAAGTGACGATGCGCGTAGGAAATGGTTCCAAGGTTGATGCAATCGCCGTCGGCACAGTTTCACTTCAGTTACCATCAGGATTAGTTATGAACTTGAATCATTGTTATTTAGTGCTTGCGTTGAGCATGAACATTATATCTGGATCTTGTTTATTGCGAGACGGTTACTCTTTTAAGTCAGAGAATAATGGTTGTTCTATTTCTATGAGTAACATCTTTTATGGTCATGCACCCAATGTGAGAGGATTGTTCATATTGAATCTTGATAGCGATACACACATACATAACATTGAGACCAAAAGAGTTAGAGTTAACAATGATAGCGCCATATTTTTGTGGCACTGCCGCTTAGGTCATATTGGTGTAAAGCGCATGAAGAAACTCCATGCCGATGGACTTTTGGAGTCACTTGACACGTGCGAACCATGCCTCATGGGCAAGATGACTAAAACTCCGTTCTCCGGAACAATGGAGCGTGCAAGTGACTTGTTGGAAATCATACATACCGATGTGTGTGGTCCGATGAGCATAGAGGCACGCGGCGGATATCGTTATTTTCTCACCTTCACTGACGATTTGAGTAGATATGGTTATGTCTACTTAATGAAGCACAAGTCTGAAACATTTGAAAAGTTCAAGCAATTTCAGAGTGAAGTTGAAAATCATCATAACAAGAAGATCAAGTTCCTACGGTCTGATCGTGGGGGTGAATATCTGAGTTTCGAGTTTGGTGCTCACTTAAGACAATGTGGAATTGTTTCACAGTTGACACCGCCTGGAACACCACAGCGCAATGGTGTGTCCGAACGTCGTAATCGTACTTTATTAGAGATGGTGCGATCTATGATGTCTCTTACTGATTTGCCGTTATTGTTTTGGGGTTATGCATTAGAAATAGCTGCATTCACTTTAAATAGGGCACCATCAAAATCCGTTGAGACGACACCATACGAACTGTGGTATGGCAAAAGGCCAAAGTTGTCGTTTCTTAAAGTTTGGGGATGTGATGCTTATGTCAAAAAGCTTCAGCCTGAAAAGCTGGAACCCAAAGCGGAAAAGTGCGTCTTCATAGGTTACCCAAAAGAGACAGTTGGGTACACCTTCTATCTCAAATCCGAGGGCAAAGTGTTTGTTGCTAAAAACGGAGCTTTTCTCGAGAAGGAGTTTCTCTCGAGAGAATTGAGTGGGAGGAAGATAGAACTTGACGAGGTTGTCGAACCTCTCATCCCTCTGGATGGTGGCGCAGGGCAAGGGGAAACCTCTGTCGTTGCGACGCCGGTTGAGGAGGAAGTTAATGATAATGATCATGAAACTTCGGTTCAAGTTTCTGTCGAACCACGCAGGTCGACGAGACCACGTGCTGCTCCAGAGTGGTACGGTAATCCCGTCTTATCAATCATGTTGTTGGACAACAATGAACCTGCAAATTATGAAGAAGCAATGGTGGGCCTAGATTCCAACAAATGCCTAGAAGCCATGAAGTCCGAGATAGGATCCATGTATGAGAACGAAGTGTGGACTTTGGAGGTACTGCCTGAGGGCCGCAAGGCTATTCAGAACAAATGGATCTTTAAGAGGAAGACGGACGCTGACGGCAATGTGACCGTTTATAAAGCTCGACTTGTGGCAAAGAGTTTTTCACAAGTTCAAGGAGTTGACTACGATGAGACATTCTCACCCGTGGCGATGCTTAAGTCCGTCAGAATCATGTTAGCAATAGCTGCATTTTTCAATTATGAAATCTGGCAGATGGATGTCAAAACGGTGTTCCTTAACGATTTCCTTAAGGAAGAATTGTATATGATGCAACCCGAAGGTTTTGTCGATCCTAAGAATGCTAACAAGGTGTGCAAGCTCCAGCGATCCATTTATGGACTGGTGCAAGCATCTCGGAGTTGGAACAAACGCTTTGATGAGGTGATCAAAGCATTTGGGTTTATACAAGTGGTTGGAGAATCTTGTATTTACAAGAAAGTGAGTGGGAGCTCTGTGGCATTTCTAATATTATATGTGGATGACATATTGTTGATTGGAAACAACGTAGAGTTTTTGGAGAGCATAAAGGATTACTTGAATAAAAGTTTCTCTATGAAGGACCTAGGAGAAGCTGCTTACATTCTAGGCATTAAGATCTATAGGGATAGATCAAAACGCTTGATAGGACTTTCACAAAGCACATACCTTGATAAAGTTTTGAAGAGGTTCAAAATGGAACAGTCCAAGAAAGGGTTCTTGCCAGTTTTACAAGGTACGAGATTGAGTAAGACTCAGTGCCCAGCAACTGATGAGGATAGAGAGCATATGCGCACCGTCCCCTATGCTTCAGCCATAGGTTCTATCATGTATGCAATGCTGTGCACTAGACCGGACGTTAGTCTGGCCATAAGTATGGCAGGTAGGTTCCAGAGTAATCCAGGAGTGGATCACTGGACGGCGGTCAAGAATATCCTGAAGTACCTGAAAAGGACTAAGGAGATGTTTCTCGTGTATGGAGGTGACGAAGAGCTCGCCGTAAAAGGTTACGTCGATGCAAGCTTTGACACAGATCCGGACGACTCTAAATCGCAAACCGGATACGTATTTATTCTTAATGGGGGTGCGGTAAGCTGGTGCAGTTCCAAGCAAAGTGTCGTAGCAGATTCTACATGTGAAGCGGAGTACATGGCTGCCTCGGAGGCGGCTAAGGAGGGTGTCTGGATGAAGCAATTCATGATGGATCTTGGAGTGGTGCCAAGCGCACTGAATCCAATAACCTTGTTCTGTGACAACACGGGTGCCATTGCCTTAGCAAAGGAACCACGGTTTCACAAGAAGTCCAGACACATCAAACGACGTTTCAACCTCATCCGCGACTACGTCGAAGGGGAGGACGTAAATATATGCAAAGTGCACACGGATCTGAATGTAGCAGACCCGCTGACTAAACCTCTTCCACGGGCAAAGCATGATCAACACCAGAACTGTATGGGTGTTAGATTTATTACAATGTAATTCGCATGATGATGTGAGGGCTAGATTATTGACTCTAGTGCAAGTGGGAGACTGTTGGAATTAAGGCCTAGAGGAAATAATAAATATAGTTATTATTATAATTCCTGTATCAAGATAATCGTTTATTATCCATGCTATAATTGTATTGAATGAAGACTCATTTACATGTGTGGATACATAGACAAACCACTGTCCCTAGCAAGCCTCTAGTTGGCTAGCCAGTTGATCAAAGATAGTCAGTGTCTTCCGATTATGAACAAGGTGTTGTTGCTTGATAACTGGATCACGTCATTAGGAGAATCACGTGATGGACTAGACCCAAACTAATAGACGTAGCATGTTGATCGTGTCATTTTGTTGCTACTGTTTTCTGCGTGTCAAGTATTTGTTCCTATGACCATGAGATCATATAACTCACTAACACCGGAGGAATACTTTGTGTGTATCAAACGTCGCAACGTAACTGGGTGACTATAAAGGTGCTCTACAGGTATCTCCGAAGGTGTTCGTTGAGTTAGTACGGATCAAGACTGGGATTTGTCACTCCATGTGACGGAGAGGTATCTCGGGGCCCACTCGGTAATACAACATCACACACAAGCCTTGCAAGCAATGTGACTTAGTGTAAGTTGCGGGATCTTGTATTACGGAACGAGTAAAGAGACTTGCCGGTAAACGAGATTGAAATAGGTATGCGGATACCGACGATCGAATCTCGGGCAAGTAACATACCGAAGGACAAAGGGAATGACATACGGGATTATATGAATCCTTGGCACTGAGGTTCAAACGATAAGATCTTCGTAGAATATGTAGGATCCAATATGGGCATCCAGGTCCCGCTATTGGATATTGACCGAGGAGTCTCTCGGGTCATGTCTACATAGTTCTCGAACCCGCAGGGTCTGCACACTTAAGGTTCGACGTTGTTTTATGCGTATTTGAGTTATATGGTTGGTTACCGAATGTTGTTCGGAGTCCCGGATGAGATCACGGACGTCATGAGGGTTTCCGGAATGGTCCGGAAACGAAGATTGATATATAGGATGACCTCATTTGATTACCGGAAGGTTTTCGGAGTTACCGGGAATGTACCGGGAATGACGAATGGGTTCCGGGAGTTCACTGGGGGGGAAACCCACCCCGGGGAAGCCCATAGGCCTTGGGGGTGGCACACCAGCCCTTAGTGGGCTGGTGGGACAGCCCAAGAAGGCCCTATGCGCCATAGGAAGAAAATCAAAGAAAAAAGAAAAAAAAAGGAGGAGGTGGGAAAGGAAAGAAGGACTCCACCCACCAAACCAAGTAGGACTCAGTTTGGGGGGGAGACCTTCCCCCCCTTGGCTCGGCCGACCCCCTTGGGGCTCCTTGAGCCCCAAGGCAAGGCCCCCCTCTCCCACCTATATATACGGAGGTTCCACTACATCAACCGCGTTCACTAACGCCTCTGCTGTATGGTCTACAAGGGTACGTATATCACACATCCCCTCTCGTAGATGGACATCACCATGATAGGTCTTCGTGCGCGTAGGAAATTTTTTGTTTCCCATGCGACGTTCCCCAACATTAGCACCATCCAAAGGTTGTAGTAACAAGTCAAAATTATGTTAATTGTAGTAATGCAATGGATGTCTTTCACTTGCTTCTTCTGGATAGTATTATTCGAAGACAAGTTTCTCTCTAAAATCTAGTATTATTCGAAGACAACCTTGGTCAATCAAAATCACACCAAAGTTTGGTCATTCAAAATTTGACCCTACCCACAACAAGGAAAATAATTGATTCATCGTCTCTTATTATTATGACACAATTTTCATAGAAAATGATGTTGTAATAGGTAGTTCCTTGAATATTCTCAATGTTAAAATCACAAAGATACTACTTCTTACTTGAGAAACATCATTTCAAACCTGAATACGACAATAGAGCAAAATCCAAGGAATGTACTTCACCTCAAAGCACTACGACATAGAAGAGCACCTCAAGACCCAATACCACTGATATATTATATATCCAGCTGAAAGAAAATACCTCTTTTTATTATATGTCTATCGAGTAACTCATGCCCTGCAAAAGATTCTCCAGATTTTCTGCTTGTGCAAACTAAAATGTTTTACCCACAAATGCGGCTAGGGGTGAAACTGTAATTCAGAAAATAGAAAAAAGCAAAGTATATGATCTGCTTCCATACACATGGATTAAGCTAGATCCTCTTAAATCTTATTCATGTTGCACTCGCTAAGCTAGATGATGAATTCTCACTTAACGGTTCTTCTACATGTTAATCTCCTTTCTTTTTAGCCACTTTTCATCAAGCAGACAATTGACCAAGTGGGTCAATTATCAAAGACATATGCAACTCTACAGCTAATGTCTTCCTGCAGTAGATAGACGCACGTGCATAAGTAACATATATCTGTTCCATGTCTTATCAAATATCATACTTGATTTTAAGCATGACGTATGGATCTTTGTTGTCATTCAACCTGGAAAGAGTAAGAACAGACGCACTCCAAACGCAAGAAAAGTAGTACACATCCCATATTCACTCCTAAAAATAGGAATAGACACCACAAGATAAGTACGCCAAAAGTAAGTGTTCTTCTATCCAAAAGAATAAACATCCAGTAGCTATAGCAAGAAAATAGGAAAAGGTAATAATTTTTTGGGGCCAAATGGCAGAAGCTTACTTTATCCATGAGATTACACTGCTAGGTGCTTGCAGAACAAACAATGACTCGAGGAAATATTTGTGTATGCATGTGCCTTTAGCAAGCAAGAGCACTTTGCAAGAGGCAAAAGAGTAATAAATAAATGCACAAATAATAATCCAATTATTTTATGAAAAAACCAAATATGTCGCATAATGAAAGAAATACATGGCGAATAGCAAAAGCTGAATTTTTGAAGAATTATGACTTTGAGTTACACAAGATTGCCCGTCCTCAAGAAAACAATCACAATTTGGTGTCATGGCCTCAGCAGCCTTCATTAAGTACGAACACTGTCTAACAATTGTTGTATAATGGTTACTGATCAAGAAACCAACTCTGTCTAAAGTGGTTGTTGTATGATGCCGTCTGAGTTCTGAACGATTAACCATCGACAGGTTGCAGAATCTATGACAGGATGGTTCATCTTACAATCTGACACGAGGAGTTGAGCAATTGATGGCTGTCACACGTAAAAGCACGAACAAATTAGAAGTCCAGAAAGGCTCATGCCTTTTTGTAGGAGCAAATCGCACTGGAAAAGGTACTTTTGGGTATGCACTCACACGGCGGCCGCGATGGAGACCCACTACATCGTGGGCGGGCTGAGGTACGCAGATGCATTGCACACGATGCTGCTCCCTTGGCTCAGGCACAGCCGGACCAGCGGCTGCTGCCTTATCGGCACATACCCTCTATACATGCACATACATATCACCCGACGACACAAGTAGGCAGACGGAAGGCAGGTGCCGGGGGAACGTGGCGATCATCCTTACCTGAGAACGGTTGTCCGCGTGGCGGAGGAAAAGCCCGCTTTCCCGGTGGGCCGGGTGGAAGCCAAAGCATTATGAGTTTCCAAGTGGCACCATTTGTTGTAAATACTAAATGCTAGAACATTATTGCAATTCAGTTAAGTAATTTCAACATTATTCCCATCACATCCAGGGTGAAGGTGGGCAAGCTAAATAAGAAACTTTAACTGCTATTTAACAGTCCAAGGTAAAGGTAAAATAAAAACTAAAAATTCTACTCTTCTATATGTAACTCCTCTATTTGCAATTAGCAAGTTTTAACATAACTCGAAGAATATTCAGAGTCATTGTTCCATGCATATCTTCTCGCCCTCACCATAAGCCATAAATAAACTTATTTATATATTGAAATACAAACCATAACTAAAATAGAATCATCTTTTAGAAATTAGGACCCGATAGCAAGTCAATTGGACTGAACCATGAAAATAAATCAAGGAGCAGCGATGTGATAACAATTCAATTTTGATCGAGTTGCCTACGAAACGTGTGTGTCAGCATCAATCAACTAAATCTATATATATGACAAACATGTAGTGGGATTGGTGAAGAATTACCTATGAATTCAATAAATATCATGCAACCGATATGTCAGCGAACGGAGATGTAGTCTCATATGGGCAGCACAAGTGCACAACAACCACACCGGTGCTGACGTTCTCCACCATGGCCTAGTGGTTGTAGCACCTATTACGACTTGCATCAGAAAAAAATTAACCAAACAATCAATTACATAAATAAGATGAGCCATGAGTGTATCAGTCATCTTCTCTTGAATGCGGATTAGCGCCCGCCTGCAAAAGTTGCTGCTCTGCTGACTTCTCGGCCTCGTCGGTGTCCAATCCATCATACTGCATGTGAGAGGGGATTGGGGTCACGATGACATCTTCAATTTGGTACCTTGTTGTACCAGGAAAGCAGAGAAAGTTGGTAGCTTCACAAGTAGTACTAAGTTGATCTCTTTGAGGACATAATCATCGATCTCACATGTTGTAGTTGCGACTCGAGGGATTGGTGATCCAATGCCTGAACTTCCCAGTGAGTATTAGTCCGGCGTCAGCGGCACTACCGTTGGGGTAGACATAGTTGATATTCGAAGGGGGGCAACTCGTGCTTTGTCGCTGCCAATTTGATCCTGCTAATGGCAACATAAACCGGATATTAACTATAATCAGTTTTAGTTAGTCGATGAACCAATCAGCAGCTAGATCCCCCAAAATCCATCCCCATACCACGCCCTTGCATCCGCCATGGCGGGCTGATGCCGCGTCATCGAGCTCGTTCGCACTATGGAACACCTCCGTGATGTCGTGGGAGGAGGCAACCAGGGGAGGAGCAGACCGAGCTTGTAGCCACGCCGGGCCGACGGACGTAACAGCCGGAGGGAGCAGGGGTGGGGAAGGAGCTTCGCCAGATCGCATCTGGGCATTCCAGGCCAAGCGCGGGGGCTAGACAATGGGACGCCTCCATTGCAGATCCATGAGGAAGGGGGCAAACACCATAGCCAGAGACGAGGGAGGCGGCGTTGGAGGGTGGACCCGATGGTGTCCTGACGTTGGAGGGGGGTTTCATGGGTTGTGGGGCGGGAGGGGCTCTAGCGTGGGGGAGTGGAACGAGAATGCCCCGCCACCACCTTCCCTGTGGGTGCGGCACGACTTTGCTAGCCGACCCTCCGGCGGTGGTGCTGCGGGAAGTGGTGGTGGAGGTGGAAACGTGGGCGGCGGCGTGGGCTGCCCAGATGAGCGGGCGTCATGGGCGATCCTGAGCAACAAGTGGTTCGAAAAGCATTGTGGGTGAGGCTTGAGACCATGCACCACCTGGTTTTTGATTGAATCGCCTAGTTTTTGGAGGATTAAAAAAATGGTGGAAAGATGTGGTGGCAGGATAGCTAGCGATGGGGAGGTGCTCGAGGTCGAACCATCAGGACGACGACATATTCCCCTTTAATACTAAAGATTGTATACTATTGTACTCCCTCCGTTCCTAAATATAAGTCTTTTAAGAGATTTCATTAAGGGTCTACATACGAAGCAAAATAAATGAATCTACACTCTAAAGTATGTCTATATACATCTGTATATGGTTCACTAGTGAAACCTCTTTAAAGACTTATATTTAGGAACGGAGGGAGTATGTGTTAATGGCCGGAGATAACTCTACTTAATCAGCAACTAACCCTAAAGTTAGTATTAGTAGTATACTAACCGAAGCCCATGAATAGCCCATCTGCGTGCATTCGACAATTGGTGGTTGTGGGACACAGAAAGCCTACAAGTTTGATAGTTTCTGAAACTGTGCGTTTATCTGATATATACACGATCGATCTGCCAGTTTGCTAGGCCTTACCTCCAGTTTGCTAGGCCTTACCTTGTGCCGCTCATAGGGCTTGATGCTCCCGTTGTGCCGCTATGCAACAGCGGGCGTTGCTCCCGTTTGCCAGACACCGGCGCTGCTCCGGTTGCCAGCCACCGACGCTAGGTGGCTACACAGATCACAACGTTGACAAAGATCACTTCCACGGTGTTAGCCGCTCAGATGATTCTATCATACTCCCTCCGTTCCATAATATAAGTCTTTTTAGAGATTTCACTAGAGGACTACATACGAGTGTATATAGACATACTTTAGAGTATAGATTCATTCATTTTGTTCCGTATATAGTCCCTTAGTGAAATCGCTTAAAAGACTTATACTCGCTCCGTCCCAAAATAACTGTCTCAACTTTACACTAGGTCTAGTATAAAGTTGTACTAAGCTTAAGACACTTATTTTGGAACGGAAGGAGTATTTAGTAACGGAGGGAGTACAGCCGTGTCATTGATCTGACAAGTATTGTCTGCTCTAAGGCTTAATTTTAAAGGTACACCAACATGTACAACCTTTGTTGCTGGTACATTTACCAGTGGATTACGACCTAGCGTTTTCCTGGGCGGGTAACCAAGCGGCCTAATTAATCTACTTCATTCCTTCCTAAATATAAGACCTTTTAGAGATTCCACTATGAACTACATACAGATGTATATAGTCATATTTTAGGTTGTAGATTCACTCATTTTGCTTCGTATCTATTCCCTCCGTTCCTAAATATAAGTATTTGTAGAGATTTCACTAATGAACTACATACGGATGTATATGGACATACTTTAAAGTATAGATTCAATCATTTTGCTCCGTATGTAGACCCTTAGTGAAATAGCTTAAAAGACTTATATTTAGGAACGGAGGGAGTAGTCTATAGTGAAATCTCTAAAAGGTCTTATATTAAGGAACGGAGTGAGTAGCATATATAGACAACGGATTAATTTGCCAATATTTTTTGAATTACTATTTACTACCCATCTAAGTTCAAATATGATTTCTTTGTTGCATGTTCAATCTATTTTGGGGGCAACAATTTACAAGCCACAAATTAAATTCTATACATATAAATTATGGCAAAGAGACCTATTTACAATAGGCCGTGGGATGCGAAGTTTTTAGTATTTGACTCGCCCCCCTATGTCTAATCTCTGGTTTCACCTCTGGACATGTACAATGATGACATATAAATACAAATGTCTCATGACAAAAAGTAAATTAAGATATGTGTATTAATTGTTTTTCTCAAAATCAAGCTATCATTAGTGGGCCTCATAAGAAAAAGGGAAAGTCTTTCTAGAGATTTCACTAGAGCGCTACATACGAAGCAAAATGAGTGAATCTATACGTTAAAGTATGTATATATACATCCGTATATAGTCCCCCTGATGAAAGACTTATATTTAAGAACGGAGGGAGTAGCAGAGAATACGAATGGTGGACTGCTATTATACCTGGTTATATATATGGATGAACCCACTTATGCACAGATCATAAAGCGTGTGAATGGTGGATGCTATGACTATACATACCGGAACCGATAAAAGACTTTACGGATTGAAGGTTTTTAATTTAAAATATATTGTTATAAAATACATTATTTAAGGATTAACCGATCATTGTAGACGAACGCGTTCGGATAAACACATCTGCTCTCGTGTGTTTAGGACCCTCGGGCCCGGGCGCCTGGCCCGCCGGAGGACCACCGATGAGGGCGAGACCGTTGTGACAACGTGAGCCACTCACGCTCCGTATGCATACGTCACGTGCACCAAACACGCTGTCTGCACTCCCATCTTGCCTCTTGCCAACGGCAACGGGCATGCAGCGATGCGAGCTACGGATGGACAGCATCCCAACTCTCAAAACACTCGGATCTTTGGGCGGTGCTATTGCCATGCATGCAGCACACACGCAGCTGCGTCCGCCGTGCACGCCGAGTTCTGTGTCGTCGTAAAAGACAGCGCAATCTCAGGTCCATGTGCCATGCCGGATCCAATCGGCAGAACATGCAGCCACATGCTCAGCCCATCCATCCACCAAGTGGATCGGCCGACTGGCACACTCTGCTTAATTATGTGCGGCAGACACAGGCACCAGATTACTACTACTCGCAGGTGCCGATACTCAGTACCAAGATGCCCATCGGTGTAATGATCGGTACATGCATCAAACCAACCCGGGACAGCAGGCACGCGAGGGCGACACTTGAACATCTGCTGACACATGCATCTGATCTGGAATATTAGGCAGATCTACAAAAGGTCATGGTGCTCTGGAGAACTCCACCGAGACCCACATCTTTCTACAATCACGTCACCAACTTCGACTAGCAAACAGGAAAACAAGGACCAACACAAAGGTGAAACAGCTAGCACTACAAGGCTGGCTTCCTGAAGCAAGCAGAGACATCTCTACACTTCGATTCTACAAAAAAGATCCCCACACTTTGCGCGCCAAGGTAACCAACCAGCCACAAAGCCTTATGAACACAAACAGGCCAAAAACGTCAGCTTCTCCGGTGCCTGCCCGGGGCCGTCTGACGACGATGAAAGCAGCAACACGTGAAGAACGACGACGGAAACACTGGCCAGCATCACCGATGAAGAAATTGGGCAAACTCTTCTTAGCTTGATGTTAATGTTAATGGCTTGACGCTGATGAGCATGTTAATTTCGTCTTAAGGAAGACAAGAGCCAACCAAGCCTGTATGTAGAATCAAGCCACACTGTTGATTTCTGCATTGGTTTCTCGGGCTGCAGCTCCTGGAGTCAAGAACTTAAAGATGCGGCCTTGGACATGTCCCTGCTGGATCTGTTGTACTTCATGTGGCTCTTGACGAGCTGGCCGGCGGCGAGGGCGGACAAGAGGGACAGCTCCCCGGCGAGAACCCCGCCTGCCACCACGGTGGCCAGGAGCCTCGCGTTCGACCCTGGCGATTCCCTGTTGGCTCCTTTCACGCCCAGCAGGTCCAGGCATGCAGACTGTGACGCCAACTGAGTCCCACCACCAACTGTGCCCACCTGCATTTTCAGTAAATAACAATCACAACATGTCGACCACTCATCAATTCTCAGATGTTATCAAAACAAAACCATCCTACACAGCTCAGCATGTTCTCGGAAACAAACAAACAAACATAGGATATATAAGGAAAAATGTGTCTTGCCCTAGCAACACAAAGCACAAGACTGAATAATCGACAAATTAGCCTGCTCAAGATAACAAGTAGCTAAATAGGAAAATAAGGCATCAGAAAATATTCCTTTTCTACTGGAAAGATTCCTCTGATATGAATTGGCTGATTGAGCTGACGAAGCATAGTTGGATCTTATGTAGCCAAAATATAATTTCTGTTACAAACTATTCAAGTGTATAACGAAACACTGTTCTATATTATAGCCAGAGCACTAGGCCATATGAAGTGATACAGTTAGAGTTGATACACCGCCTTTTCTTTATAACTCTAAATAGGTGCCAGATGGGGATGGGCACTAATTTTAAGGAGCAACAATACATGGATAAGGACGTGAACATATTAAGTATTAATTAACCCAATAGAGACCATAAGTTACGTGCAGAGCATTTATTGTGTATCGAAATTGTAGAGGGACCAAACAAATTGTATTTTATGATCATCATCAGCACAATGCCTGGATATAGTGATAACAGAACAAATGAAAACAATACATTTGCATACCTCAATAGAGGGCATAGTGACAGATATGTGAAGATCTTTGCCATCATTTACAGCTTCCAACATTGTGATGCACTGAGAACTTTCCACATTTTGTGCAGGATCCTGGCCGGTGGCTATGAAGATGGCTGTTACAATATTGCTTGCGTGGGCATTGAACCCCCCGAGAGCTCCAGCAACAGCTGAGCCAGCAAGATTCTTGATCACATTTAGTTCTACTAGAGATTGCACATTGGTTTTCAGAACCTTTTTCACAATTTCCTCCTTGATTACTGCCTCACAAACCACAGACTTGCCACGCCCCTCGATCCAATTTACAGCGGCTGGCTTCTTGTCAGAACAAAAGTTACCTGGTTTCAATAACCAAAAGATAGCAATTAGATTCGGAAAAAAATATATGAGAGCATAGAGATCTAATTTTACTCGTACAATGCACATAATTGTGGTAATGATATTGCTGTATATTAATGTATGGCCAAATATGATATGCAAGATGACTAGGCTGTTTTCCCTCCCATACGGTCCAACATGGATCGGATTCCACTATCAAAATGATAACGGGACAGCAGATGGCTCAGTTGTTAATTTGTGTAAAAACAAAAAGGTCCCATTGATGTGCATCCTTCAAATATTTATTCTTGCATACTTATTCTTGTAGTTTACGCACTTTGTTCTGAACCTTCTACATGCATGATGTTAAAGGAATAAAGATGGTTCCAGCTACTCCAAGTTGATACTTATTAAAGTCAATATCATTTTTGACTCATATTAGGAATCTTGCATTAAAGATATATCCTTTTACCACAAAGATTGCTTTCAAGGACGTTTCTAAATCTTCCTAATGCATCATGGCAAGTATCGTATGTAATTGAACAATCTTACAGTATGCCAAGTTGGCCTAATAGTAATTTGATTTTACAAAAGGTATACTTTGATTGAACATGCCAATGTCCACCATAGGTTGTCCATAAGCTCAACCAGATAATTCAACAGTGCACCAACTTATTCTTGTTAATCCTTGCTGAAAACGGGGCGTAACTATGTGTATCATCAAATGGCCACTCTGCTTATTATATGAAGGTTTTTATTTTCTTTCGGTAAGCCATAGTCTGTCTTGGAAAAAAATAAAGGTTGTGACTAAGAATTTTATTCTGAAGAGAAGATTAGGTGACTCAAGTGAGCTAGTTCAGCTTCTGCAGGTGGTGGCAAAGCAAAGCGAACCTGATATGCTAATGACATCCATGTCAGGGAAGTCATCCTGGAGGTAATCCAGCACGTTCTGCACGCCCTTGGAGATCATGTTCATCCCCATGGCATCCCCTGTGCTGCAGCTGAATCTCATGTACAGGTTCCTCCCAGCCATCGCGCACTGCACTCCCTGCAGCCTCCCAAATCTGCTCGACCTGCTCCGATATCATATTTTCCGAACAGTTAATTACCGTGTTGTGTTCTACAAAGAGAAAAAAACAAATATTTGACAAGTAATACTCGTATCATTTGTCATGAGAAGAGAGCTACAAATCTTGAATAAGAGAGTAAATTATGTCATGAGAAGAATATTAGTATTGAATGAGACACGTGACTTCAGCCTCAGAGACGTATTGTCGAACACAAGCTGGGTGTTAATACAATGCCATCTGTTGCATCATAAGTTCGTTGTCGTGTAGTATTTGGTGATGAGTGTTGGTGTACCTGTTGAAGACCACGGAGAGAGTATCGAAGTTGGCGGGGTCCTCGAGGAAGGCCTTGAGCTCGGCGGCGCGGCGCGCGGTGGGGAAGCGGGCGACGGGGGCGCGCGTCATCGCGTCCCGGAGCACAACGCTGGTGGCGCCGCCTGACTCGGCTATGGCCTTGCAGCCGCGGTTGGTGCTGGCGACAAGGCAGCCCTCGGTGGTCGCCATGGGCACGTAGAACCGCTGGCCGTCGAGCAGGAGCGGCCCGGCGATGCCCACGGGCAGCTGGACGTACCCCACCGGCAGCTCGCAGCACTGCCCGAGGATGGACGCGTAGTCGAAGCCGTCGAGCGGGAGCCCCTCGATCTGCCTCCCCGTGATCCGCCGCACCGCCTCGCGCCGGAGCCCCGCGGCGCGCCGGCAGTCGCCGAGCCTGGTCTCGAGCACGTAGGAGGGGACCTTCCCGGCGACGACGGAGGCCACAATCTCCTCGTCCTCCTCGGGCATTTTCTCGGGCACGACCCCTTCGGCGCCGCCGAGATGCCCGCACGGCGCCGGCCCCGGCGCGGCGGGAGGGCCGACCAGGAAATCCTCGTCCTCGTCGCTGGACGAGACGATGGACTGCACGAAGGCTATCCCGAAGAAGCTGAGCAGGTAGATGAGCGAGGCGACGAGGCCGAAGACGGAGAGAATCTCGGTGAGGTCGACGACGTGGAGCGGCGTGGAGGAGCGGATCTTCTCGCGCCACCGCCGCATCAGGTAGGCGAGCGAGGCGGCGAAGAGCGCCGAGAAGATGAGGTTGGTGTGCCGGATCGGCAGCGGCAGCGCGTCCCCCGCCTGCAGCACCCGGGGCGCCCCCGCCTGGCCCACTGCCGGCGGCGCCACCCTCCTCGGCCTCTGCCGCGCATCCATGCGTGCGCGCGCGTCGGAGTCAAACGTGGGCACGGCTCGGCCGCTCGGTGTGAGTGGGGCGGTGGCCGTGCCGCGAGAGGGAGCGGGTGTTTCGGGGGCCTCGGGATGCGCCCGCCTCGGCCTTTTTATTGCCAGTGTCAGTGGCAGTGGCAGCCCACATGCCCGGTGCGCTTACCGCGCGGCGACCCACCTGCGTTGAGGCAGGGCCCGCTCCGCGGCTCGGCCGACATGGGCCGTGTGGCCTTCCTGCCCCTTCCGGGTTGTTCGACGTGTACACAAAACGGAAACTTTTTGGAACGCTCTACATGTGCTACCGTGGCACGCCTGCCGATGCCAACTGCGGATTCCAGTAGTGTCTAATTAATTTTCATGCGGGCGAAAGAGGGATAACGTTCAGATCAATTGTGTTTTGAATAAGTGATTGAATCCATTTGTTTTATGGATTACAGGAGGCTTATATATCTTTAAAAAAACACGACAATTCATAGAAGAAGTCGGTTTCAGGAAGATGCGTTGGTTGGAGAGGGACATAGGCATCCGTGCGGGTGCAACCGCACGTCCGTTAGGCAAGGTGAGATTTTACCTTAATTATAGTTTGTAATTTTGTCTTAATATCCTCCTAATCTACGATTGACGATGTAGAATCATCTTATAATTGTCGAGGTATAGCTATCATCTCAAAAGGGTTCTTTTTTAAAAAGTTTTTCGTGAAAACTTGATAAGAACGTGAAACATAGACTCACGAAGTGATAGCATAGTGTGATGTCATTAAACAAGGATATCTCAAGAAGAGACTTCCGTGATGCCTGCTAGTCCCTAGGTCGTCGCATATCAATTTCATGAACATACTCCCTCCTTTCCGGTTTATAGGGTTCAAATCTGAAATCTCATCAACCAAGGTGAATTGTGAGTGGATGACACTAGTTTTAACTAGCCAATGAAATATTTTTCACATACTCAATTTCCAAGGCAATAAATGTAGCATCCTCCTTCTCATTGGACTTGCATGATGGATGTAGAAAACGATGCATGCATAGCCACTCATCTTCTTTCTCTAAACTCTATGAATTAAATATGGCGTGGAACTCAAAGCAATCTAACTTAATTAGACTTAAAATGAGCCTAATATAATAAAAATCTGAAAATTTTGAGATGAGCCCTGTAAACCGAAAAGGAGGGAGTATTTCTTAAATGTTGAGTTTGATAGAGACTTAGTAAATAAATCAGCAAGGTTTTCGCATGATTTGACTTGCAAGATACTCCCTCCGTAAACTAATATAAGAGCGTTTAGATCACTAAAATAGTGATCTAAACGCTCTTATATTAGTTTACACAGGGGGTACGTATTTCCCCGCTTTTGTAAAGATTATGGGGAGCTACTTAGGAGAAATATGCTTAGTGATATTACTCTTAATGTATCCAGTTTGCATGTGTGCACCATACACTCCACTATCCTCAAAGATAATGGTGGGTGATCTTATCGAACCAATTCCACATGACTGTTGTATGTGGTTTATCATTCTGCGAAGCCATACACAATCACATGATCCTTCAAATAATAAGATTATTTCAGAATGATTTGTAGATGTTGCCATCACAGTCTGTTTTGAAGACTTCCATGATATAGTAGTACCACGATGTAGGAACACAAAGCTGGTATGTGATCTGGCATTATGGGGATCAAACAAATAGCCGGCATCTACATATCCAATCATATCGGAATCCATATTTCTCTGGAACTGGAAAAATAGGCCAAGATCCTTTGTGCATTGGAGATATCGAAATATATTTTTCACTCGAGACCAATGATGTTTGTTGGGAGTTGCGCTGTGTCTAGCAAGTAGATTCACTACAACTGCAATATCAGGTCTTGTGCAATTTGCAAGATACATAAACGCTCCAACGGTGTTGAGGTATGGAAGTTCAGGTCCCAACACCTCTTCTCCATCATCCCTTGGCCTGAACGGATCTTTCTCTACGTATAGAGATCGAGCCACCATATGAGTTTCAGATGGATAGGATTTGTCCATATTGAATTTCTTCAATATTTTCTGGATATAGGCAGCTTGGTGTACCATGATTCCCGAGGGAAGGTGCTCAAGTTGTATACCTAAGAAAATTTTGGTTTTACCCAAATCCTTCATCTCAAATTCCATCTTTAGGTGATTGCGTGCTTCATCAATGTGTGGTGTGTTGCCTATGATGTCGAGATCATCAACGTACATAGAAATGATGCAAAATCCTCTAGAGGACTTCTTGATGAAGACACATGGGCAATTGTCACTATTGGAGTAACCTTTCTAAAGAAGGAACTCACTGAGTCGGTTGTACCACATCCATCCCGACTGCCTTAAGCCATATAGTGACTTATTCAGCTTTACACAATACATGTTGTGATTTGCAGTTTTATTCGAGACAGATATTCCATCAAGAATCTTCATATATATGTCCGAATCAAGTGAGCCGTAAAGATATGTGGTCACAACGTCCATCAACTACATGGATAGACGATTTTGCACTACCAAAGATATAAGATATCGATAAGTGGTTCCACTCATTACTGGAGAGTATGTTTCATTGAAATCAATGTCGGGTTTCCGCCTGAAACCTTATGCTACGAGCCTTGCTTTATATCTCACCACCTCATTGTTCTTATTTTGTTTCCGGAGAAAAAATCATTTGAATACCATAGGGAAAACATTGGGAGGTGTAGGTATTGCTTCAGTGAATACCTTTCTTTTGTTAAGCGAGGCAATTTCTGCTTGGATTGCATCCTTCCATTTAGGCTAGTCGGGGCGCCTTTAGCACTCAACGATGGACCTTGGATCATGATCAGTGAGAAGGGTATCTGCAATCTTTTCAGAAAAATATATGTCGACAATCGTAGTCTTACGGTCAAATGATTCTCCAGAATCAACATAGTTGATGTAAATTTCATGCACCCCTAGAGACTCTTTATGATTTCCCAATACAATTGAGTCTGGGTGTTCCGATGTTCCAACCAGTTTGTGCACACTAGAGATGGATTGTGGACGTTGCCCTTCCACTGACTTCGACGTTTTTCTCCTCGATTTCCTTTGCTGCTTGCTAGAAGCTTGCTCTAGGTCACAAGCCGTACTACTCCCCCTCTTTGTAGGAACAGGGAGTTGAGTGGTTTTTATTGGTACCTCCACTCTTTCTGGCGCGTTTCTGGTTGGATTTAAGGATTTTGTAACACCTTTCACATTGGTAAATGAATCTCGCAGATTATTTGCAAGATGTTGCAAATTAATGATCTTCCGAACTTGAAGTTCGGTCTCATGGGTACGTGGATCGGAGGATGAAATGGCATGAGCATTCCAATCAATTTCCGGGCATTATTTTTGGTACTTGAAATTTCCCCCTGATGTCGGAAAATGTTCCTCGTTGAATATGCAATTAGCGTGACAGGCTGTGAACAGATCCCTAGTGAGGGGTTCCAGGTACTTGATAATTGACGGTGATTTGTACCCCACATAAATCCCCAACTTTCTGTGTGGGCGCATAGATGTCTATTGTGGTGGTGATATCGGGATGTATGCAGTCCATCTGAACTTACGCAGATGGGAAATGCTAGGAGGATTTCCACGTACCAATTCCAGAGGGGAAGAACTGTGATATGCAGTTGGCCTCAATTGTATCAAGTCAGCAGCGTGTAAAACAACGTGATCCCAACAAGAGGTTGGCAAGTTGCAATTCGTCAACAAAGGTCTTGCAATGAGTTCAATCCTCTTAATCAATGCTTCAACCAAACCATTTTGTGTATGGACATATGGAACACAGTGTTGAACTTCAATCTCCAAAGCCATGCAATAGTCATTGAAAGCACGTGAGTAGAATTCTGCAGCGTTGTCCATTCGAATTGACTTAATTCGACTTTCAGGATAATCGGCTTGAAACTGAATGAATTGCCTCATTATCTTGCCAAATGCATGGTTTTGTGTGGATAGAAGACACACATGTGACCATCGTGTAGATGCGTCAGTCAGAACCATGAAATACGTGAAAGGTCCAGATAATTGTTGAATGGGACCACAAATGTCTCCTTGAATACGTTCAAGGAACTGAAGTGGTTCAACTTGTATTTTGAGATGCGAGGGCCTCAAAATTAGCTTTCTCATGGCTCAAGATGTGCACACAAAATCAGAAGATTGAGGAAATGTTGACTCAAGCAAATTATGACCAATGGGATTGCTAGTATTTTTCTCATCATCCTGATTCTGGGATGGCCTAGGCAATCATGCTAGGTTTGGAATGTGTTAAGATTCTGGAAAATTATTTTGTATGCAACATGTTCCACGGGTTTGATGTACGTATAGTACAAACGAGATGATGGAGATGGAACTTTCTCATGTACCTTTTTGCCATATCCACGATCTGAAGTAAAGGGTAGATACTCCTATTTGCTGTATTCATGGGTTTCAATATGAAAACAATTCTGACGAATATGTCAACAACTCATGAGGGTACGTGATGAGTCGGGATACAATAAAGAATCCTTGATCGTCACTTGTGTACCACTTGGGAGGGTGAATATGGCACGTCCAGTACCAACAATTACTGTATCACGTCCAGCGATAGTTAGAATATCTCCATTCATCTTTTTCAGAGTTTGGAAATATTTCATCTCCCTTAGTATGGAGTTTTTGGCACCACTGTCCACAAGGCATAATTCCTCTTCCATCGGATTGTTCCTGTAGAAAACTATATAAAACAAAATAATTTCCAATAAGAAAACCTTATGTTAATACATAGAATACAATATTTTTATACCAAATGTGCTTATACAATATAATACAAAGACAACAACAAACTTATGTTCTTATTATAGTCATTACAAATGGACATAGTTAAGTAGATCACTAAGGAGATCGAGGGACTAGTCAAAGTCACCAAACATATTGTTTGAGGTGTACTCAAGCAACATGGCCTCCATTTTAGCAGGGTCCCAAGAGGATAAGGAATCATGGTGTTGCTCGGTCCGGGAGGAACATCGTGCGAACCACCAGCTCCATTTGCGCTATGCGGATCAAGGTTGAAGTTGGCTTCAAGCCTTTTTCCCTTGAGGTGCTTTGCATCCTTGAGATTGCTGGTATAGCAGAATGAGATGCTTGGGCATTGTGCACTTTTCAGTAGAATGCGTTTAACATCCACACTTGTTGCAAAGCTTAGATTTATCAAACCTGGGCTTTGCACTGCCTTTTCCCTTGCCCGAATTTTTGAATTTCCTATTCCCATCGCACTTTCACTTGTGTTCAAAATTGGACTATTTACCCCGAAAGGTACCATTAAACTTCTATTTGTTCGCGACATTCAGATGAACTTCATGTAAAGGTTGTGCCCCAACTGGTTGGTGAGATCCATTCTTAGTGAGTAGCTCATCATGCTCTTCACCCTGAAGTAACATTTGAGTAAGCTCGGAATAGACAATGTAGTTACGAGCACGGTATTGTTGTTGGAGGATCGTGTCTCAAGGGAGCATAGTAGACAGAGTGTTTTCTATCTTCTCCCCCTCGGTAGGTTACTTCTTACAAAATTGCAGTTTGGAACATATCTTATGAACAACATGATTATACTCACCAATGGACTTGAAATCCTGAAGGCGGAGATGAGTACAATCATGGAGTGCTTCTTGTTGGAAATATGCCCTAGAGGCAATAATAAATTAGTTATTATCATATGTCCTTGTTCATGATAATCGTTTATTATCCATGCTATAATTGTATTGATTGGAAACTCAAATACATGTGTGGATACATAGACAACACCTTGTCCCTAGTGAGCCTCTACTAGACTAGCTCGTTGATCAAAGATGGCTAAGGTTTCCTAGCCATAGACATGAGTTGTCATTTGATAATGGGATCACATCATTAGGAGAATGATGTGATGGACAAGACCCAAAATATGAACGTAGCGTATGACCGTTCAGTTTATTGCTATTGTTTTGTGCATGTCAAGTATCTGTTCCTATGACCATGAGATCATGCAACTCACTGACACCGGAGGAGTACCTTGTGTGTATCAAACATCGCAACGTAACTGGGTGACTATAAAGATGCTCTACAGAAATCTCTGAGGGTGTCTGTTGAGTTGGCATGGATCAAGACTGGGATTTTTTACTCCGGATGATGGAGAGGTATCTCAGGGCCCACTCGGTAATAAAACATCACAAGAAGCTTGCAAGCAATGTGACTAAAGAGTTAGCCACATGATCTTGTATTATGGAGCGAGTAAAGAGACTTGCCGGTAACGAGATTGAACTAGGTATGGAGATACCGACGATCGAATCTCGGGCAAGTAACATACCCATGGACAAAGGGAACTACATACGATATTGATTGAATCCTTGACATCGTGGTTCGACCGATAAAGATCTTTGTAGAATATGTAGGAACCAATATGGGCATCCAGGTCCCGCTATTGGTTATTGACCGTAGAGGTGTCTCGATCATGTCTACATGGTTCTTGAACTTGCAAGGTCTTCACACTTAATGTTCGGTGACGCTAGAGTAGTATTAGGATATGTACATTGGTGACCGAATGTTTTTTAGAGTCCCGCATGAGATCTCGGACGTCATGAGGAGCTTCAGAATGGTCTGGAGGTAAAGATTTATATATGGGAAGTCCTATTTTGGCTACCAGAAAAGTTTTGGGTTTTATCGATATTGTACCGGTAAGCTTCTGAAAGGTTCAGGAAGGTTCCAGAGGGTTCTTGAGGAGTCCAGAAGGGTCCCCCCAACCCCTAGGACGTGCATGGCTTGTAAGGGGGTGTCCAAGCCTTGTTGGGCCAGCCCCCAAGAGCCCATGCGGTTGGGACGGAAGAGTCCCTAAAGGGGAAGGCACCTCCTAGGTGCCTTAGGGAGGGAGGAAACCTCCCTAGGCCCACGCCCCCTCCTTGGAGGAGGGGCTAGAGCATCGAGCAATCAATATTCGGACTTCCAAACCCTCACAAACTCGGTCACCCGGCGATCCACAATTGACTGCTGGGTGCTCTAGACCATGACGCCTAACCGTCTGGAGGATGCACAATCCTCAAAGGTAAAAAGCATCGGCTCCACACAGGAATAACTTCTTGAGTGATGCTCAATCACTTGGGTTTTTGGTTTGGGTTTGGTGTTTGGGGTATTTCCTCACTTGATGATTTTCTCTCGAAGACTCTGAGGAATTTGGGTTGCTCTAAATGACAAGTGTCAGTTTCTCTCGTTGCAGCCAACCAGCAAGTGGTTGTGGGGGGGGGGCTATTTATACCCTGGGAGCATCCTGACATGATTTGACATAAATGCCCTTTAATAATGTGACCGTTGGGTGGATAAGATCAGTGAGGTGGCGCGTGTCGCGACAACAGTCGGAACTTTCAACTGTGAAAGTCCTCATGTCTCTCATATTCCTCACTTTGAGGCTTGGGTAGATTTAGGCTTGAGTTGAGCATCATGAGGAGATAGATTCCATAGTTGTACCTCGACCCCCTTTAATAGTATGGTGTTCCTATGACTCAAGTATGAAGAAAATGAAACAAAAAGAGTAAATCTTCACTCTACAAAGTCTTTAGAGTGTTTTCTTGAGGACGCGCCGAATTCCTCATCTTCAATATCTTCATGAGGAATATCAATTTCTTCGCAATTTCTTCACGATCAAAGTCTTCAAGAGACCAAAGTTTTCACCCGAAGACATACATTTTTAGGGGTTGATATTCGTGGTATAAATCTGTTGGGGAACGTCGCATGGGAAACAAAAAATTTCCTACGCGCACGAAGACCTATCATGGTGATGTCCATCTACGAGAGGGGATTTCCGATCTATGTACCCTTGTAGATCGCACAGCAGAAGCGTTAGTGAACGCGGTTGATGTAGTGGAACGTCCTCACGTCCCTCGATCCGCCCCGCGAACCATCCCACGAACCGTCCCACGATCCGTCCCACGATCTAGTGCCGAACGGACGGCACCTCCGCGTTCAGCACACGTACAACTCGACGATGATCTCGGCCTTCTTGATCCAGCAAGAGAGACGGAGAGGTAGATGAGTTCTCCGGCAGCATGACGGCGCTCCGGAGGTTGGTGGTGATCTGATCTCGGCAGGGCTCCGCCCGAGCTCCGCAGAAACGCGATCTAGAGGTAAAACCGTGGAGGTATGTGGTTGGGCTGCCCTTGAAAAGTTGTCTCAAATCAGCCCTAATAGCTCCATATATATAGGAGGAGGGGAGGGGAGGCTTGCCTTGAAGCTCAAGGAGCCCCAAGGGCTGCGCCACCAAGGGGAGGAGGAGTCCTCCTCCAATCCTAGTCCAACTAGGATTGGAAGGTGGAGTCCTTCTCTCTTTTCCCACCTTTCCTTTTTTTTTCCTTTCTCTTCTTTTGGTTTTTCTTTCTCTTGCGCAAGACAGCCTTGGGCTGACCCCACCTACTTGGTGCGCCACCCCCAAGGTCCTTGGGCCCTCCCGGGTGGGTGGTCCCCCCTCCCGGTGAAGATCCGGAACCCATTCGTCATTCCCGGTACATTACCGGTAATGCCCGAAAATCTTTCGGTAACCAAATGAAGTCATCCTATATATCAACCTTCGTTTCCGGACCATTCCGAAACCCTCGTGACGTCCGTGATCTCATCCGGGACTTCGAACAACGTTCGGTAACCAACCATATAACTCAAATACGCATAAAACAACGTCGAACCTTAAGTGTGCAGACCCTGCTGGTTCGAGAACTATGTAGACATGACCCGAGTGACTCCTTGGTCAATATCCAATAGCGGGACCTGGATGCCCATGTTGGATCCTACATATTCTACGAAGATCTTATCGTTTGAACCTCAGTGCCAAGGATTCATATAATCCCGTATGTCATTCCCTTTGTCCTTCGGTATGTTACTTGCCCGAGATTCGATCGTCAGTATCCGCATACCTATTTCAATCTCGTTTACCGGCAAGTCTCTTTACTCGTTCCATAATACAAGATTCCGCAACTTACACTAAGTCACATTGCTTGCAAGGCTTGTGCCTGATGTTGTATTACCGAGTGGGCCCCGAGATACCTCTCCGTCACACGGAGTGACAAATCCCAGTCTCGATCCATACTAACTCAACGAACACCTTCGGAGATACCTGTAGAGCATCTTTATAGTCACCCAGTTACGTTGCGACGTTTGATACACACAAAGCATTCCTCCAGTGTCAGTGAGTTATATGATCTCATAGTCATAGGAACAAATACTTGACACGCAGAAAACAGTAGCAACAAAATGACACGATCAACATGCTACGTCTATTAGTTTGGGTCTAGTCCATCACATGATTCTCCTAATGATGTGATCCCGTTATCAAGTGACAACACTTGCCTATGGTCAGGAAACCTTGACCATCTTTGATCAACGAGCTAGTCAACTAGAGGCTTACTAGGGACAGTGTTTATCTATGTATCCACACATGCACTGTGTTTCCAATCAATACAATTATAGCATGGATAATAAACGATTATCATGAACAAAGAAATATAATAATAACTAATTTATTATTGCCTCTAGGGCATATTTCCAACAGTCTCCCACTTGCACTAGAGTCAATAATCTAGTTCATATCACCATGTGATTCCAACAAATCCAACACCCATATAGTCATGGGGTCTGATCACGTCTTGCTCATGAGAGCGGTTTTAGTCAACGGTTCTGAAACTTTCAGATCCGTGCATTCTTTACAAATCTTTATGTCATCTTATAGATGCTGCTACTATGTGCTATTCGGAAATACTCCAAATATCTACTCTACTATACGAATCCGTTTCACTACTCATAGCTATTCGGATTAGTGTCAAAGCTTGCATCGACGTAACCCTTTACAACGAACTCTTTAACCACCTCCATAATCGAGAAAAATTCCTTAGTCCATTGGTTACTAAGGATAAATTTTGACCGCCGCTAGTGATTCAATCATGGATCACTCTCTGTACCTCTCAACAGACTTTGAGTCAAGGCACACATCAGGTGCGGTACCCAGCATGGCATACTTCAGATTCTACGGCCAAGGCATAGAAGACGACCTTCGTCTATTCTCTTTATTCTGCCGGGGTCGGGTTTTGAGTCTTACTCAAATTCACACCTTACAACGCAACCAAGAACTCCTTCTTTGTTGATCTATTTTGAACTCCTTCAAAAACTTGTCAAGGCATGCATCTAGTTGAAACTTCTATTA